>NW_026057588.1:4237457-4238059 GCF_023721935.1 Panthera uncia
TCCCTCAGACCCAGGAATCAGGCCCCCAGCCCCTATTCCCTCAGACCCAGGATTCCAGACCCCCAGCCCCTCCTCCCTCAGACCCAAAAGTCCAGACCCCTGGCCCCCTCCTCTCTCAGACCCAGGAGTCCTGGCCCCCAGACCCTTCTCCCTCAGACCCAGGAGTCCAGACCCCCAGCCCCTCCTCCCTCAGACCCAGAAATCCAGACCCCCGGCCCCTCCTCCCTCAGACCCAGGACTCCAGACCCCCAGCCCCTCCTCCCTCAGACCCACCCAGCTCCTCTTCCCTCAGACACAGGAGTCCAGACCCCCAGCCCCTCCTCCCTCAGACCCAGGAGTCCAGGCCTCCAGCCCCTCCTCCCTCAGACCCAGGAGTCCAACCCCCAGGCCCCTCCTCCCTCAGACCCAGGAGTCCTGGCCTCCAGCCCCTCCTCCCTCAGGCCCAGGAGTCCAGCCCCCCAGCCCCTCCTCCCTCAGACCCAGAAGTCCAGACCTCCACCCCCCTCCTCCCTCAGACCCAGAAGTCCAGGCCCCCAGGCCCCTCCTCCCTCAGACCCAAAAGTCCAGACCCCCAGCCCTCCTCCCTCAGACCCAGGAGAACA
>NW_026057588.1:4238159-4242680 GCF_023721935.1 Panthera uncia
CCCTCCTCCCTCAGACCCAGGAGAACAGGCCCCCAGCCCCTCCTCCCTCAGACCCAGGAGAACAGGCCCCCAGCCCCTCCTCCCTCAGACCCAGGACTCCAGACCCCCAGCCCCTCCTCCCTCAGATGAGGGAGTCCTGACCCCCAGCCCCTCCTCCCTCAGACCCAGGAATCCAGACCCCTTAGCTCCTCCTCCCTCAGACCCAGGAGTCCAGGCCCCCAGCCCCTCCTCCCTCAGACCCTGGAGTCCTGGTCCCCAGTCCTTCCTCCCTCAGACCCAGGAGTCCAGACCCCTTAGCTCCTCCTCCCTCAGACCCTGGAGTCCTGGCCCCCAGCCCCTCCTCCTTCAGACCCAGAAGTCCAGACCCCAGCCCCCTCCTCCCTCAGACCCTGAAGTCCTGGCCCCCAGTCCTTCCTCCCTCAGACCCAGGAGTCCTGCCCCCACAGGCCCCTCCCTCAGGCTCAGGCCTTTGTTTCACCTCCCTAGCGCAGGTGGCCAGGCTGCTGGAGGTACCCGCTGTGCTGACCGAGCAGTACCCGGAAGGCCTGGGTCCCACGGTGCCCGAGCTGGGGGCCGAAGGCCTGCGGCCACTGGCCAAAACTTGCTTCAGCATGGTGCCTGCGGTGCAACAGGAGCTAGACACGCGGCCCCAGCTGCGCTCCGTGCTCCTCTGTGGCATTGAGACCCAGGCCTGCATCTTGGTGAGACCCCCAGCTCACCCCTGGGTACCTCCATCCTCAAAAGGATACCCTTCCCTGACCCCGAATCCTCTGTCCTCCTGGCAGGACCCCCTTCCTGACCTGGGACCTTCATCCCTCCCAGGACCCCTCTCTGCCTCATGGTCCCGTGGGGCCCTAGGACCCTGCCGTAACATGGGGGCCCCCTGCCCTGATCTGAGGCTCCCTCATCCCCGTCCCCCTCCCCAGGCCCCTGCTCTTGTCTGGGGTTGAAGTTGCCCTTGACATGTCTCGCCCCCAGAACACGACCTTGGACCTCCTGGACCGGGGGCTGCAGGTTCACGTGGTGGTGGATGCCTGCTCCTCCCGCAGGTGAGGGGGTCCTGCTGAGGGGTGGGTGCACGTGGGCGCAGGTGGGGTGTCTAGGAGGAGTGGGATCCCTGCCAACCTTGCCGGGCATCTGGGCGTGCGGGCCAAGGCACCAACGACCTCCGTCTCCCGCGCAGCCAGGTGGACAGGCTGGTGGCACTGGCCCGGATGCGGCAGAGCGGCGCCTTCCTCTCCACCAGTGAGGGGCTCATTCTGCAGCTTGTGGGTGACGCCGCCCACCCCCAGTTTAAGGAGGTACTGGCCCCGCACCCTCCACCCCACCCTCCCTGGTCTCCCTTCTCAGCGCCCGCCACGTGGTGGTTGACAGCCTACATCTGGGAGCACAGCAGGCTGCTGCCTCCTGGCGGCCGAGTTCTAAGTCCCGTCAACACCGTGAAGGGCAAGGGAAGCTGTCGGTGGCCATGAGGGCGGGGGGGGGGGGGGGGGGGGAGCGAGAACGCAGGGGAGGGGCTGGGAGTGTTGGGGTGCAGAGGAGGGGTTGTGCGGGTGGTGTGGGAGGCCTCCTGGTGAAAGGTGGGTTTAGAGTGAAGTGAGGGTGGGAGGCAGACAGGAACAAACAGCCAGCCAGAAGCCCTGCGTGGGAGCCCCTGACCCCCACCTCCGTCCCCTCCTCCCGTCTCTGGCCCTCAGTTGTGTCCCCCGCAGCCACCACCACCAGGTGGCCTTGCTAGTGCCCGGGTCTGACTAGGTAGCCCCAGCTGAGTCACACTGCTGGCCCTTAGGATGAAGGGACATGCCCCAGCCCTCTGAGGTCCGCCCTTGTGCCTCCTCTTAGGCCAGCTCTGTTGAGTTATTTGTTAAGCACCTACTATGGGCCAGCCAGTGGGGCAGGTCCTGGGGCAGCAGCCAAAGCCGGGGTGTATTTGGTTCCTCGTTGTGGTCAGGGCTGGAAGGGAGTGTTCAGAGTGTGTGAGAGAGAAGGTGGGGCTCGCAGCAGGGATGGCCCTTAAGCGGAGGCCTGCAGTGGGAGGGGCAGCGGCCGTCCAGAAAGTGTTCCTGGCCAAAGGAGCCCCTGAGGCAAAGGGCTGCAGGTGGACTGGAACTCGCCCTATTCAAAGAACCAGAGTGGGCCATGCCGAGTGCTCGGTGAGCGTGACAGGGGAGGAGGCAGAGAGGAGCCAGATCCGTGTCTTCCCGGAGTGGAGGGGTTTGCACAAGGGAGCTGGCCAGAGTCAGATGTGCAGGTTGGCCCCGGGGGACCCATGGATGTGGGCGGGAGACCAGAGTGGAGGCAGTGGGGATGCAGATTGTGCTTATATTTCTGGAGGCAAGCAGGGTGGGGCTTGCTGATGGGTGCCATGTGGGGCTTTGGGAGAAGGCAGCCCCAGAGAGGCGGGTTGAGCATCTATGCTCCTGTGGTCTACTGGTTGGGGGAACACTAGTGTGTAAGAGGCACTTGGATCAGAGTGTGGAGTTGAGGCGCAAGGCGTGGGCCGGACCTGGGAGCTGAGGGATGGGAGAGGTGAGACAGAAGCACGGTATAGACCAGAAGCTCCAGGACAGAGCCTGCTGGCAGCAAGCCAGACAAGTGGACCAAGATGGCAGGTGATCATAACCCAGGCGGCTCTGGTGGAAGGGAGGCCCGAGGAAAAGTTTTGAGAAGAGGGAGTGGTTGGTTTGGCCTGTCGCTGCCAAGAGGGCAAGGCGGATGAAAATGAAGAAGTGCCCCTCCAGATTGTCACAGACATGGGGACTCTTGACTCCCTGAACCCTCCTCTTCCCCCTACAGATCCAGAAGATCATCAAGGAGCCCGCGCCAGACAGTGGGCTGCTGGGCCTCTTCCAAGGCCAGAACCCCCTCTTCCGCTGAACTCCTCACCGCGAAGACCACCCTCCTGTCATCTGGACCTCGGTGGAATCACTTTGCCCCCATCCTTGGGATCCCAACAGTGGTGCAGTCCACCGGGAGTGCCACCCCCTCGGGAGGGGAGGTGGAGAGCTACCTTGCCATTGGGCCAGAGCTCCCGGAAATGCAAATGAGACTCGTGGAAGCTGGGCGGCAGTTGGCTGAGCAGAGCTGGGGGCGGGGCTCGGCCCTGGGCCACTTCAAGAGGCGGGAAGGGGAGGGGGAGGGAGTGTCACAGGCTGTGGGACCCGGACTTGCCGAATAAACATTGATGTGGCTGTGGGCCGAACCATTCTTGGATTTGGGGGGTATCCCGGGGGCGAGTGGGGGCTGCGGGTGGGGGGAAGAGGGGTCCCAGCAGGTGGGGAGGGGGAGGTGCCTCTCCCCTGCTCCCAGCCGGCGCGAGGCAAAGGCGAGGCTGGCCCAGCCACATCTGCGCGGACAGGAGCTGCCGGCCGGGTCGCCCGCCCCGCACGCTGCCGGCCGCCCCCCACCGGCGCGCACACGCCCAGCCGGTTGGCTCGCAGACACGCGCTCGCTCTGCCTCCCCGGCCGGCCGGCCGCCCGCCGCCGCCCCCGACTCCCCAAGGGTCCCGACTCCGGAAAGTGAGGTGAGCGCGACCGCACCCCGGTGCGGAGGGGGAAACTGAGGCACGGGGCCACGGGGACGGGGAGGAAGGAAGAGGCAGGTATGCGGGTGAGTGGATGAATGGCTGGGAAGGACAGACCGCTTCCTCTGAGTGCTTCCTGCTCCCCTAAGACGCAGGAGTCTGGGGATCCACATGGGGGCTCCCAGAATTCTGCAGCCCCCGTGGAGATCTGGGAGTCGGAACTCCGCGCAGCCCCCCGGCAAGGCGCCCCGACCCCCTGGGGATTCGCAGCCCTTGGCCCCCAGCCCCCGCCTCCAACCTCGGGGACCTAAGAAGGCAACCTCTGAATCCCCCAGAGACCCAGCAGTCGGAGCCCTCCCCAGCCCGCCCCCACCGGGGAATCAGAGTCCGCCCCCACCCCCACCCCCGCCAATCCTGGAATCCCAGACCCCTCCCAGAAGGCCCCGTCCGCGGAACCCGGCGTCAGAGCGCCCAGCACCCCCTCTCCCCGGGGACCGAGGAGTCCCCTCCTCCCCGCTCCTCCAGGCCCCCCCCGGCCCCCGCCTTCCGGATCCAGGTGTCCCCCCTCCTCACCCCCCAGCCTGATGCCTCGCGTCTCGGAGGCCGCGCTCGCGTCGCCATGGCAACAGGAGTCTATTTTGCGCTGGGAACACACAGCTCCCGCTGCAGCGCCCCCCCCACCCCGCCCCTCCAACCTGGGCCTGAGTGAGAGTAGGGGGACCGGGGAGAGAGACCGGGGACCGGGGTGGGGTGAGGGTAGGGGACACAGAGACACTCAGAGGGACAGAGATCTGTAGAAAGCAAACCTGGGAAAGAGACATAAAGACAGAGACAGAGACAGAGTCAGAGAGGCAGAGAGACATGGGGATGGGGGGGGGTGGGCACAGAGACAGGCCGGAGAGAGACAGAGACGATGGGACAAGGGGAAGAAGGGAAGTGTTGGCACACAGAAAACAGACTCCGAGAACGGGACACCGCCGGGGGGGGGGGGGGGGGG
>NW_026057588.1:4242780-4248099 GCF_023721935.1 Panthera uncia
GGGGGGGGGGGGGGGGGGGGGGGGGGAAACGAACGTGTGACAGAGACTCGGGACACAGAGAAGCGATGAGACCTGGAAAGAGAGACACAGGCTAAGAGGACCATGACCCAGGGCAGATCCGGCTGGAGAGGAGAGGCCGCCGGCGGGCCGGTGGGAGGCGGGGTCCGGGAGAAGGGTGGACAGCGGAGATATCCGGAGTCAGAGAGGTGCCAGAGACAGGAAGGTGTAGGGACGGGCCGGCCGCCGGGAGCGTGCCCAGGGAGGGTCCTTGTCTCTGAGTCCTCTCCGCGTGGGCGCCCAGGACTGCGATCCCCGCCCCCCATCCGGACCCCTCCCCTTCCCCCTCGCTCTGCTCCCCCAGCCCGAGCACCTGGACTTGAACCCGCACCCTCTCCCCTCTCCTGCTTTCCACATCCCTACCCCAGATCGACCCCTCACCTCAATCCCAGATATTCCTAGGGGAATATCATGCCCCCCGGACCCTGCGTGCCCCCAGCGTCTCTCTCTCTCTCTCTCTCTCTCTCTCTCTCTCTCTCTCTCTCTCTCCATACCTGCCGTGCACCCTCAGCCCCCCTCCACCACCACCTCCAAACCCCTCTCCGGCCCCCAGTTCACCAGCTCAGGGCTTCTGACTTCCTGGGTCTCACCCTTCTGTGGGCTTCTGTTCTCTCTCTCTCTCTCTCTCTCTCTGTTTGTTGATCTCAGAACCCCACTTCTCTGAGTCTTTGCCCCTCCTGTGAGTATCTGTCTTCCCCCTCACTGCCCCCCCCACTCTGGGTCTCTCTCCTCCTCCCTGGGTCTCTGTCCTCCCGGGGTCTCCCCCTGCTCTCACATCTCTGTGTCCCTCTCCCTGGGTCTTTCTCCTCCTCTCTGAGTCTCCCCCAAACCCCCAAGTCTCTCTCCTTGTCCTGCTCCATCTCTCTCTGCTGCCACACATCTCAGAAGGCGACTCACCTGGCCCCCACCCCAGCTGGCAGAATCTGGAGAGGGCACAGGAGCAGGGTGTGGAGTGTGGGGCACAGTGCTGTGAGGGTCCCAGGAGCCTGCTCTGGAAACTCTCCTCAAGTTGGCTCCCCAGATCTCTGTATGTCTCTCGGGTCCTAGGCGGGGGGCTGGGGAAGGGGCACAGCCAGACCTCTGGCCCTGAGCTGCTGAGCATGCATGGGGCAGAAAGGGAGGACACTGGGGTGCAGGGAGGAGACTAGGGTGCAGGGAGGGAAGAGATTGGGGTAAGGGCCCCTTTTCTCTTCAGCTGTGGGGAGAGGAAAGGCCTGCGTGTGTAAGGGGTGCGAGAAGGGCTTTGGGGGGTGCGGGGGGGGGGAGTTGTCACGTGCCTGCTTCCAGACTCCACCGCTGGGTGAGGGTGTGTTTGCAAGTGTGTGTGTGTGTGTGTGTGTGTGCCCATGAGGTTGCATGACTGTGGGCTGTGATGTGTATGGTCGTGTGTCCATGTAGAGCTGGTTTGGGCAGGTCTCTGGCTGTATTGGGAGCTATGTGTGGTCCCAGGGTGTCACAACTGAGATTGTGTCCTGTGGGTGGAACGGTTGTGGGTCCTCATGGAGCTGTGTATCTGTGTATCTGTGTGTTGGGAGGAGGTCTACAGGTGTGCCGCCAGGATGACATTGGGTGTCCTTGTGCGTTGTGTCTGGCACATGGCGTGGGTGTCCTGTGTTCTCCGTCATTGCGTGCATATCATGTTGTGTATGTGTGTGTGTGTCTATGTGTGTTGTGTAAGGAAAGAATCAGTCCTCCTGTATCCTTGTGTCTGGACAGGCCACTGTGTCCCTAGGTGTGTGTCCACTTTCCTTCCGGAGGCATAAGACAGGGTAGGAGGTTATGGGTCCCTCCACTAACAGAGGTGGTGTGTGTGTGTGTGTGTGTGTGTGTGTGTGTGTGTCTGGGTGCATTGCTGGGTTTGAGGGATGTATGCTGTGGCCCCTCCCCCACTCCCCAGAGTTGTCAATGGCCTGGAGTTGTGTCTCCCTGGGTATGTGCATGTGTAAGCAGTTGGAGGAGATAATGGGACTCTGTTAGCAGAGGGAAGAATTGTGTCCGTGGAGCTCAGCCGGAAGCTTGGCACAGAATGGGGACTGAGTGAGCAAACCGCTAGCCCATTTGGTGCCTTTATGCAAATGAGACAAAGGTACCCCCTGGTCCAATGCAGCTCCCCTGCGGCTATGGTTTGGCAGGCAGATGGCACCCTCGTGTGAGTTCTAAAGGGTGCACCCTCCCCCAGATGGATGCAGCCCCATCAGCACGCCTTAAGGAGGAGAGCCTGGCTGGATTCCAGCCTCGCAACCAGAGCTCCTTGTGCAGTGCACAACCTGCCCAACCGTATGTGGCAGCCCTCAATGAATGAAGAAATCCACATCGCTGCATGCATGTGGATTCACTGATAAAAGAGGTGTGTCTGTATGCATGTCAACCCACGTTTGTCTGCATGGAATAAAGGGACCCATGCCCTACAGGTGGCAGTGCCCTGAGCCCTGAGTTCAAAGCCTAGCTCCAATGCTTGGGCACTGTAAGGCTTAGGCAAACGATAGTACCTCTTGGAACCTCAGTGTTTTTGTCTGAAATGGGGGAGGGGGAGAGAGAGAGAGAAGACCCACCTGTCATACATCTTTCAACATTCATCAATGCCATAGTGCTATGGACACAACCATGAACAAGAAAGACCAAAAAAAAAAGTCTGCCTTTATGCAGTGCATAGTCTATGGGGCCACTGCACGTATAATGCGGCAGGAAGAGATGGCACCCATAACTAGACAGAAAGCAGGTGCAGGGAGCAGAGTGGCTGGAGGTGCTAGTTTAGACAGGGCAGGGAGGGACACTGAGAAGACATGTGAAGGGCGCCTGAAGGAAGGAAGGGGGTGGGTCAGACCGATATCTGCAACAAGGCGGGGGGGGGGGGGTGTCCCAGGCCAGAGGAACAACAAATGCACAGGCAGGAAGAAGGGACCCTCTTGGACACGGGACCTGGAAAAGCATGAAGGGACAGGGACAGGGAGAAGGGTTCGCATTTTATTTTGGGTGTGATAGGAAGCCATTGGGCAGTTTCGACAGGGCAACGCTTGACGTCATCTGACCTATGCTGGTGGGTTTTTCGTTTCTTAAAATTGTGGCAAGATACACGTAACGTAAAGTTTACTGTTTTAACCATTAAAAAAAATGTTTATGTGTGTATTTTGAGAGAGAGAGAGAGACCGTGCATGAGCAAGGGAGGGGCAGAGAGAGACAGAATCCCAAGCAGGCTCTGAGCTGTCAGTGCAGAGCCCCACTCGGGGCTCGACCTCATGAACCACGAGATCATGACCTGAGCCGAAATCAAGAGTCGGACTGAGCCACCCAGGCGCCCGATAGTCTTTAAACTATTTTTACGTGTACCGTTCAATGATACTTAGGACACCGGGAATGTGCCACCATTGCCACCAATTCAGAACATTTCTATCACCCCAAAGCAGCCGCTCCCCATTCTCCCACTCTCCCCCAGCCCCAGGCAACCGCTAACCAGATTTTCTGGCTTTAGAGATCTGACTTCTGTGGACGTTTCGTGTAAGAGCAATCATCCCGCATATGACTGTTTGTGTCTGGCTTCTTTCATGTGCTGTTTTTCGGGTTCACCCGTGATGTAACGTATCAGTGCCCCGTTCCTCGCTAAGGCGGAATAATATTTCATTGTACGCATAGACCGCGTTGTGTGGATCTGTTCCTCTGTTGGTGAACGTCCGGGTGGTCTCCGCTTTGGGGGTGTTACGAATAGTGCTGCTGTCAACACTCGCGTGTTAAGTTTTCGTGTGAGCGTACGTTTTCGGTTCTTTGGGCAGATGCATAGGCGTGGAATTGCCAGGTCATGTGATAACTGCTTAACTTTCGAGGAGCCACCAAACAGCTTTGCACGGTGTGAGCTAAGCCACTGCTAAGATGCCTATTAAGCAGGGAGTGGGATATTCTAGCCCAGATTCAAGGGAGGGGCCAGGGCTGGAGCTAAAAGGGAAGTTGAGGCCCCTTGCAGGAGCAGGGCAAGCTGACTGAGGCGTGGGGAGCCTCGGCTCCCATGACCCTCTCCCCAGCCCAGCCCCTACTCCTTTTGGTGATAATGGTGTGGTCCCCAAACACACACACCCCCAGTGGAAAGGAGCAGATAAACCTAATACCTAATGATGCTCATTCAACTCGTCCTATCCACCCTCCCATCCTCTTTTTTTTTTTAATTTATTTTTTTAACGGTTATTTATTTTTGAGAGCGAGAGAGACAGAGCACGAACAGGGGAGGGGCAGAGAGAGAGGGAGACACAGAATGTGAAGCAGGCTCCAGGCTCTGAGCCGTCAGCACACAGCCCAACACAGGGCTCAAATTCACAAACCGTGAGATCATGACCTCAGCCAAAGTCAGCCGCTCAACCGACTGAGCTACCCAGGCGCTCCTACCCTCCCATTCTCTCATGCTGCTTTCATTTGGTCATGACTTCCTGCAAAATTTCTTCATATTTGTCCTTAACAGTTTTCAACAAGCGTCACCCTGGTGTACGTCTGTGCGCCCAGCCCTCTCCCGCCCCTGGAATATAAGCCCCGTGAAGGCGGGAACGCTGTGGCTTAGTCACCGCTGCACCCTCAGGGCTCAGGACACACTGTGGAAGCATCCGTCCTGCCGTTCTGCTGCCTAGAAACGGCCCCATCTGGCCCCTCACTCTGCCGTCTCCTCCCTGGCCCTGTTCCTGGCCACCCCCTGAACTAGCGGCTGCAGTGTGCACAGTGCGCGGCACTGCAACAGACCAGGGCGTTCTGAGCTCCTTACAAAGATCAACCCGGCTCATCCTTCTAACCACCCCCTGATAACCATCCTTACCCCGATTTCACACATGGGGAGACTGAGGCACATGATCAGCTCTGCCACCCTGCGTCGCCTGCTGTCCTGAGACACTTCAGACCTACAACTGTGTGTGTGCTCGAGAGACAGAGGGAGAGGGTGGAGGAGGGAGGGAGGGAGAGAGAAGCTTGAGGCCCGTGAATTACCAGACCTAAATAAAGGAGAGAGAGGGGCCTTTGGGGGCGACCGAGGACCAGCCGGGTCTGAGCCAGCACTCCTCAACTGGGGCAGCTGTGACCCCAGGGGACCGCTTGGCACTGCCTGGAGGCATCTTATGTCGTCACCATGCGGAGAATGCGAACTCTCCTGGCACCCAGTGGCACACAGGTCGGGCCCAACGTGAGCGGTGTCAGGCTGAGAAGTCCTGACCACCTGGGTCCACCTGTCTGCTCTGTAAACTCAAGTTCTCAACTCCAATCTCTCTCTCTCTCTCTCTCTCTCTCCCCACCCAC
>NW_026057588.1:4248199-4257908 GCF_023721935.1 Panthera uncia
CCCCCTGCCGTCGCTCGCTGGCTCCTCTCCCCGGTTTCTTCTCCCCACATCACATCTTTCCTCTGGTTTTTGCCCATCCTTTACTTCTGTGCGCCCGTCTGACATCTCCGCGGACCTTCCCAATCCCCCCCCCCCCCCCCCCCATCGCTCGCTTTGACCCTACCGGCGTCTGCCCATTATCACGGCCATTCTCCTGCGGCGCGTCCGGGGCGTATTTCCGTTCCGCCCCCTCCCCAAACACCCCTGCGTCCACTGCCCTGGGGGGCTGCTAACTCGGCGCGCGGGCATCTCCCTCTCCACGCATCCTTTCTGTCCCCTGCGGCATGATTCTCGCCATTCTTCTGCCTTCCTCCTCGCGTCCGGCCCCCCACCCCCACATGTCTGCACCTCTGGCCATCTCTCTCTCGCCCCCCGCTGCAGCCTCGGTTCTCCCCCCGGCCTGGCAGCCCGGTCCGACCTCCTGCGCGCCCCATGCCGTCCCTCCTGCTGCTCGGGACCCTCCTGCTCCTGGCCTCGACCGCCCGCCAGGCCGGGGCGCGCCCGTCCAACACCACAAGCGCCGAGCCCCCGGGCCCGCTGCCCGCCCTGCTGGCGCACCTGCGGCGCCTGACCGGGGCGCTGACGGGCGGCGGGGGCGCTGCGGGCCCGGGCGCCAACGGCACCAGGACCAGCACGGCGAGCGGGACCGGCGCGGCGGCGCGGGCGCCCCCTCCGGCCGAGCTCTGCCACGGCTACTACGATGTCATGGGACAGTACGACGCCACCTTCAACTGCAGCACCGGCTCCTACCGCTTCTGCTGCGGCACCTGCCACTACCGCTTCTGCTGCGAGCACCGCCACATGCGCCTGGCACAGGCGTCCTGCTCCAACTACGACACGCCGCGCTGGGCCACCACGCCGCCGCCGCTGGCCGGGGGCGTCGGGGGTGCCGGGGGTGCGGGCGGGGGGCCCGGGCCCGGCCAGGCCGGGTGGCTGGAAGGGGGCCGGGCGGGGGGCGCAGGGGGGCGCGGGGGCGAGGGCCCCGGGGGCAGCACGGCCTACGTGGTGTGCGGGGTCATCAGCTTCGCCCTGGCCGTGGGCGTCGGCGCCAAAGTGGCCTTCAGCAAGGCGTCCCGTGCGCCCAGGGCGCACCGGGAGATCAACGTGCCCAGGTGTGTGAGCGCTGGGACCCTAGGGCAGGGCGCCTGGGGGCGGGGCCTGGGCTATCAGGGGTGGAGCCATCTGGAGAGGGCAGGGCTACAGGGAACCAGGCTTGCTCAGAGATGCGGGAGGCAGCCACAGCGAGCGCGGGAGCAGATACCCAGGGAGACCGAAGGGGTCCCAAGAATAGGGGCGACAGAACCGGCCCGGCTGCTGAGTGACGGGAGAGGCTCAGGCCTTTATCCATCCAACAAACTTATTTGTTGGGCACCGTCTGTGTGTGGGTCAGAAGCTGGGCATACAGCTGTGGACCAAACCAGGTCCCTGCCCTGCTGGGTGAAGCTGGCTTTCAATCCCAGGTCAGACTGTAATGAGGATTAACTGAGTTGATTCATGTCAAGTCTGGGCACATAGTAAGCCCTCCATAAACGCTGGCTGCCGTTATCATTAAATGTGAGTGGTGGGGAGAGTAAGCAAGTCAAACGGGTATTTGTGGGAAGGGTATTCCAGGCTGAGGGAACAGCACGTATAAACGTCCTGATAGAACTTGCGGGACAGCGACGGAGCCTCTGAGCCTGCGGAGCAGTGGGCGGAAGCAGGTTTATTCTAAGAGTGAGGGGGGGGGGGTGTCTGGAGGGCGCGGAGCTCAGGCACGAAGCCATCTGATGGTTCCAGAGGAGTCTCTGGGGACAGCAGAGGACCAGGGTGGAAGCGGGCGGCCCCTTAGGACACTAGCAATGAGCCAGCAATGAGAGGAGGCACTGGGGGCAGCACAGGTGGCAAGTGGTCCGCTAGGGATTTATTTTGGAAGTCCAACATGGCTGAGGGCCATGAAAAGAAAGAGAAGCAGGAGCCAGGGGCGAGTCTCAGGGTTTCGGTCCGCACAACTGGACGGAAGAGGCACACTTTACCGCCAAGGGAAGGCTGTTAAAGGAACGGGAGGGAGGCCCCAGGTTCAGGGTGGGGTGGGGGCCCAGGGAGGACGGTGTGGGAAGGACCACAGAAGGGGCTGGGTCCCAACGAATTGGGGAAGGGGCGCTTCAAGCAAGAAATGTGGTCGGAGGAACCTTGGGGCGGGCGGTGCTCAGATGGACATTAGCGATGGGCGTGGCCAAAGACGAGGAGCCCCGCCGAGCTGACCGACTCCCCCAAAGGGGAGAGCAGGGAGGGAAAAGAAGCCCGGGGCCTCCCCCTCCCTGCCCCCACCCCCGTCCCCACGCCGCTGACCGGCTCTCTGCCACCTTTAGGGCTCTGGTGGACATTCTGAGGCATCAGGCTGGGCCTGGGACCCGCCCGGACCGGGCACGAAGCAGCTCCTTGACCCCGGGGGTCGGGGGCCCCGACAGCATGCCCCCGAGGACGCCCAAGACCCTCTACAACACCGTGAAGCCCTCCAATCTCGGTGAGTGGGACCTGGGAGCCGGGAATGCCGCTGCGGCCTCTGACCACGCCCATCTGCCTTGTAGCCCCGCCCCCGGTGCCCAGGCCCCGCCCGCGCCCCCAGTGCGGGTAGTCCCACCCCCGGTGCCCAGGCCCCGCCCGGGCCCCCAGCCCACCCTCCAGCCTCTTCCTGCTCTGAACCCGACCAGTTCCCGGCAAGGCTGGAGGGACCCTGCTGTGAATCAGGACCCCTCCTTGCCCTCCCGTGAACCCCCTGGGTGGGTACCACGGACGCCACGGTGATTTCAATGGAGACATTCTCGGCCCCTGCACTTGAGAAAGCCAGTGTCAGAGCTCCTAACAGCCACACACACAAGAAAGCACCTAACTATTGAATTAGAATGTCCTGAATACTGCCTGGGTTTGAACCCTGGCTCTGCCGCTGGCTACCTGGGACACACGATCTCACCTTTCTGGGCCTCACTTCCCCCGGCCATAAAACAAGCAGCGTCGCCGTCGCGGGTTACTGCAAAGCTCAAATGAACTAACGACGGAAGGCTTAGAGCAGTGCCTCGCACAGAAAAAAGGTCCATGTAAATATGAGCTGTTCTCATATTTTATGATGAGTTCACCAGGGAGAAGTCCAGGGAGCTGTAACAGGTTAAAAAGAGTCTCGTCTGGTTTGAGGAGGAGGAGGAGGAAGACTTCCCCCAGGATACCGTTTGAGCAGTGGCCTGGAGGGTGAGGGGCCTACCTGGGCCGGGCAATGTCTGAGCCTCTGAAGCATAGTCTGTGAGGCCAGGGAGAGGGTGGGCAGACACCTCAGGAAGGATCTGAGCACCAGGCTGAGCTGAGGAGCTCTGTCTTTGTCCTGATGGCGATGGGAGCCACGGAGGACTTTAGAACAGGGGAGCAACAAAGTCAGAAGTAAGTGGAAGAATTTTTCTGGAACTCATGTGAAGGGGGAGAGATGAGAGGAAGAAGGTGCAGGAGGAGGCTGGGTAGTAATGCAGGCTATACAGAACAAGGCCTGAGCTGGGGTCAGAAATGTAGGGGAAGAGATGGGTTTGAATCGTAATATAAGGAAGAGACATTTGAGGTGGGTCTTGAGGGATGAGTAGTTCTTCAGGCAAAGATGGGGAGGAAGGAATTCAAGTCAGAGAGAACAGCATAATAGCATCTGCAAAGGCCCTGTGGCAGGACTGAGCTAGGCTCATTCAGGCAAGGCATCAGCTAGGGCCGAGTAAGCCTCAAACACCATTCCCGGCTTAGATTTTGTCCTGTGGATGAAAGTCAGCTGTGGGAAGAGACTCCAGCAGCATAGGGGCAGGGGCAGGTGTGGGTGTCAGGAGTACTACCAAGGCGGGGGGGGGGGGGGGCTGATCTGGAAGATGGGCTGGCCAAATGGCCAGGAAGCCGATTTGATGATCCAGAAGGGTGAGGAAGGTCAGAGCAGAGATTCAGGAGATAGGAGGGATCAGAGCTGGGAACCCAGTGGACATGAGTGGAAATCCTCCCATGAGACCAGGACAGCAGTGCCAGCTGGGAGTGGGTGATGGCAGTGACACCACTTCCCTTCTTGGTCCCCACAGATAATCTGCACCACAACTACCTGCACCTCAACGTCAACAGCCCCAAGCACCATGCCGCCACGATGGGTAGGGACTGGGGCTGGGTTGGGGGGAGGACAAAGGCTCCTTTCCTTCCCTGCCTGTATTAAGCCTGAGCTGGGTGCCCAGGATAGAGCAGGTGTGAGATCCTGTGAGCCCTGGCCTCCCAGTCCAGCCAGGTAACCAAGCTAGCCTCAGTTTCCCAGTCTCATCTCTCTCCTGCCTGGGCTTGTGGGGAAATGTGTGGAGTGGACGGCCCCTCCAGCCTCCGGCCAGGCACACAGCAGGTGCTGAGCATGTGCCAGTTACCTCTCTTCCTGTGACATGACCTGCTTCCCCAGCATTGAGCCTGTCTCCTGAGGTCGGGGGAGCAAGTATCCGTGAGGGGCCAGAATCCCTGGTTTCCACTCCCTAAGGGGCTGGGGGCTGGAACTGCTGGGTCAAAGGGAGAAGGGGCTGGGAGCCTGGACTCCTGGGTCTGAGGGAGGAGGGGCTGGACTGACCCCTGCCATGCCCCTCTGCCCCAGACTGGCGTGCCGTTCCGCCACCCAGCCCCTCCTTGCACTACTCCACGCTGTCCTGCTCTCGGTCCTTCCACAACCTCTCACATCTGCCCCCGTCCTATGAGGCCGCTGTGAAATCTGAACTCAACCGCTACTCCTCCCTCAAGAGACTGGGTGAGTCCCAGGAAGGGGAGGGCGAAGGTGATGGGGTGGGGCCAGGGCCTGGGTTTAGGAGTGTGGACAGTGGCCCAATAGGCCTCTGAAAGTGCTTTTTAAAAATGCATATCCGTGCCCCCCTAAGATCTATTGTATTCATTAGGACTTGTATTTACAATTAACAGAAATACAACTTAAGTCAAAAACAAAAGGCAACTACATTGGCTTGATATGGGAAAGTCTATGAATCATGAGCTTCAGGTATGGCTGGATCCAGGGGTTCAAAAGCTATCTCCAGGATTCTACATCTCTTCTTTATTTTCAGACAGATTCTTCTTTAGTGGTAGCAAAGACTGACCTGAGAAATTTCAAGACGCTATTCTGCCAGCAGAAAAGGGTCTTTCCCAATGATTCTAGCATTCCCAGGTCTAGATCCCACTGGTCCAAATTGGGTCACACGCTCATCCCTGGACCAATCACTGTGATTCTGGACATTTCTGGGTCAGTGGCAAGAGCCTTCAAACATTTCGTTATTTAAAAAAAATTTTTTTTAACATTTATTCATTTTTGAGAGACAGAGCACAAGCAGGGGAGGTGCAGAGAGAGGCAGAGGCACAGACTGCAAAGCGGGCTCCAGGCTCTGAGCTATCAACACAGAGCCTGACACGGGGCCTGAACCCACGACCCATGAGATCATGACCTGGGCCAAAGTCAGACGTTCAACTGACTGAGTCACCCAAGCACCCCACATTTTATTATTTTTTAAGTTTATTTATTTATTTTTGAGAAAGAGAGTGGGGGAGGGGCAGAGAGGGAGAGACAGAATCCCAAGCAGGCTCCGCACTGTTAGCGCAGAGCCCAATGTGGGGCTCAAACCCACAAAGCACGAGATCATGATTCCAGCCGAGATTAAGAGTCAGACGCTTAATTGACCGAGTCACTCAAGCACCCTAAGCCTTCAAACAGTTTAAACTGAGAGCCAGGGGCGCCTGAGTGCCTCACTTGGTTAAGCATCTGACTTCAGCTCAGGTCATGATCTCACGGTTCCTGAGTTCAAGCCCCGAGTCTGGCTTTTGGATCCTCTGTCTCCCTCTCTCTCTGGCCCTCCACCACCCCCTCAAAAATAGACATTAAAAAAAAAAAAAGATTTAAACTGAGAGCCACATTAAGAAATGCTTTTTATATCATGACCCCTGAGACACATATAATATGTATAATTTTTAGTTACAGCAAAACTTTGAAACTTGTTATGGACATTTTCAAACATGCCCAGCATTAGAAGACATTGTAAAACGAATCCCCATGTTCCCATCGCTCAACTCAACAATGAGCAACATTTTGTTAATCTAGACTCCCTTCAGCACACTTTTAGCGGATTATTTTAAAACAAACCCCAGGTACTGTCACTGCATCCATTAATATTTCAATAACACAAACATAACTGAAATAAAAATTTTAGGAACAGGTTGCTTACCCTTATTCCCCTAGTATACCGATGCCTCTTTTTTAATAACTTTTTAAAATGTTTATTTATTTTTTTAAAGTAATCTCTACACCCAGTGTGGGGCTCCCATGCACAACCCCGAGACCAAGAGTCGGCTGTTTCACTGACTGAGCCAGCCAGGCGTCCCTGTGTGGATGCTTTCTGAAAATTTTCTATTCTAGTTAATTTTAAAATGCCATTCACCCTCTACAAAACTGACTTCATAACCCACGAATAGGTCACATCTCCAAATTTGGGGCGGGGGGAAGGAAATTCCCCCCACATCTGCTGGCCCACCATCTGTGTCGGGCCTAGGAATGTGCGTTTGGTCACACAGCTAGCCTGATGGTTTTGGCCGACTAAAATTTGAGACTCACTTGGGCGCCTGGGTGGCTTAGTCGGTTGCGCGCCGACTTCGACTCAGGTCATGATCTCGCGGTCTGTGAGTTCGAGCCCTGCCTGAGGCTCTGTGCTGACAGCTCAGAGCTTGGAGCCTGCTTCAGATTCTGTGTCTCCCTTTCTGCCCCTCTCCAGCTTGCACTCTGTCTCTCTCTCTCTCTTTCAGAAACGAATAAATGTTAAAAAAATTTTTTTTTTATTTAAATAAGATCCCTCCACCTATGTCACCTATGTCACCTACCTGTGTCCAGGCTAATAATGACCAGGGCATTCTGGTGATCCCTGGGGTCCTCGTGGGTGTGGGATGTACGGAAGCCGGGGGGCGGGGGCACGTTCTGGACTGGTTGGGGACTTACCCGTATGGCCTTTCCCCCTCTTCCCCCAGCGGAGAAGGATCTGGATGAGGCCTACCTGAAGCGCCGGCACCTGGGGGAGATGCCCCGCGGGACGCTGCCCCTGCACACTCTTCGGCGACCTGGCACGGGGGGCGGCTACCGCATGGATGCCTGGGGCGGCCCCGAGGAGCTGGGCCTGGCGCCCGCGCCCAACCCGCGGCGCGTCATGTCCCAGGAGCACCTGCTGGGCGACGCGGGCCGCGCGCGCTACGAATTCACCCTGCCGCGCGCGCGCCTGGTGTCGCAGGAGCACCTGCTCCTCTCGTCGCCCGAGGCCCTGCGCCAGAGCCGGGAGCACCTGCTGTCGCCCCCGCGCAGCCCCGCGCTGCCCCCCGAGCCCGCCGCCCGCGCGGGTCTGGCCGCGTCCCATTCCAACTTGCTGCTGGGACCCGGGGGGGCCCCCCACGCCGCTGCACGGGCTGCCCCCGCCGCCCGGCCTGCACCCGCACCACCACCACGGTCTACACGGCTCGCCGCAGCCCGCCTGGCTGTCGGACGCCGGAGGGGGAGGGGGCACGCTGGCGCGCAGGCCGCCCTTCCAGCGCCAGGGCACGCTGGAGCAGTTGCAGTTCATCCCCGGCCACCACCTGCCGCAGCACCTGCGCACCGCCAGCAAGAACGAGGTGACCGTCTGAGGCCAGGCCCGGGGGCTTGGGGGCTGCGGCCTCGCGGGGGCCCCCAGCCCAGCCCGGATCCCTCAACACACTCCAGGGGCCTGGGACCCAGGATCAGCCTGTGGCCAGGGGGCTGCCTCCGAGGACACTGCTTTGGATGAAATCGTCACCGGAGACAAAACCTCCTTCTGGGATGTCACGGTAGATAAGATCCCTCCTCCTATGTCGCCGTTTGAGGCAAGGCCTCTTTCCCATGACGTTATCACAGAGGAAGAGCCCTGCCTGTGAGCTCATCACTAGTGAAAATGTCTGTGTTCTGTGATGTCATCACAGGGACAAAACCTCCTCCCCATTAATCCGTCACAGAAGAACAGGCCCGCTCCTGAAGTCAACACTAGCGGCCATGTCTATGTTCCATGAAGTCATCACAGACTTTCTTCCTGGGAGGTCACAGCAGAGGCAATGCCTTACCCTATGACATCATCCCTAGAGACAAAGATTCCTTCCTGTGAATGTCATTGCAGAGACAAGTCTCACCCTTATGATGTCATCTCCGGCACTAAAAGGCCTCTTCAGACATCATCGTCAGGAAAATATTTTCTTCCAGAGAAGATGCCTGTGTCTATGATGTTGTCGCTACAGACAAAGCCATCTTCCTGGGACACATCGCAAGCAAAATGCCTTGCCAACTGTGTCCTCGCCATCCATAGGACTGTCCACGACATTGTCACGGGGACTCTGCCTCCTTCCTGTGATGCCATCTCCAGAGAAGGTGCCTTGCCCTATGACATTATCAGAGGGACCGTGCCTCTTCCCGTGATGTCATCACCAGAGGTGACAACCTGCCCCTGGGGCACTCCAGGATGAGGCCCCTTCTGTGGTATCACCACTGGACTCTGCCTGCTCGGAGATGATGCTGTAAGACACCTGCACTGCTCCTGCCCTATCATGAGAAGGCAGGGCACGCCCAGAATCCATGAGAACCCCCCCAGGGTCACCAGAGAAAGTGCCCTGAGCTGAGACATCTGAGGGATGTTGTTGCTGCGGAGGCAACCCCACCCGGAGAGAATGGTCTGACTGCAGGTTGTTGGCAGCAGGCCCCCGCTGAGGTTCTGTCCCGGGATTGTGATGACATCACCACAGACACTGCCTGCTCTGGAGGGCCATCATTTGTGATGGTGTCACCCGAGTTTCTGCCTTGTCCTGCCATGACTTCACTCGGTCACTCCTGTCCCTGACAGCAAGGACATGCCCTGCAGGACTTCCACCAGACTCTCCCTCTAAAGGGTGGCTGGGCCTCAGACCCCATCCCTGTGCAGTGATGTCACCTCCTGTGTGACTCCTCAAGGAGCCACTCTAGCCCACCAGCCTCCCAGAGTCGTGGGACTCACAGTGGCCCAAAAGCTGGCCTCGTTTCTTTCTGCCATAACGAGAGACATCATTGCCTCTGTCAACAAACTCCTGGATTTCTGTTGGGGGTGAGGTGGGATGGGGTTGGTTGGGGTGTGCCCACTGTTGATTTGGCTGATGATATCATCGGTGCCATAAGACTTCCACCACTCATGATGGCATTGTACCTGGGGTCAAATGCTAACCATGTCTGATGATGACATCATTTCCCAGGATTCCCTATGACCTATGGTGTCCATCTCCCAGGATCTACCACAACCATTGTATCATCTCCTAGGACCCATCATGACATATTATGTCATTACCTTCCAGAATCCTCAATGGCTGATGGTAGCATCCTCTACCAGGATCCACTAGCACTGATGATGCCACCATTTCCCATAGTCCCTGACAACTGTGGTGTCATCACTTCCTAGGACCCATGAAAGCCAATGCTATCATCACCTCCCAGGATCCACTTCAACCATGATGTCATCACCTCCCAGGATCCATTTCAACCATGGGGTTATCACCTCCTGGAATCCATGAGCGCTAATGGAGTCATCACCCCCCAAGATCCATTTCAACCGTGATGTCATCACCTCCCAGGACCCATGAGAGCTAATGGGGTCATGACCCC
>NW_026057588.1:4257918-4304254 GCF_023721935.1 Panthera uncia
CCCCCCAGGATCCACTCCCACCATGGTGTCATCACCTCCCAGGACCCACCATAACCATAGCATCATCATCTCCTAGGATCCATGACACCCAAATATGTCATCATTTACTAGGATCCACTTCAACCATATGCATCGTCATCTTCCAGGATCCATCATCTTGAGGGCCAAGCACGACAATGGCTGCATTTCAGTTGTGTTCTGGGGTCCCATGGCACCTATAATCGTTCCCGTAAGGGGAACTAGCACAATAACACACCATTTTCCTATTCCCTCAAAAATGGAGTAAGGTGAGGACCCCTCTGATGACATCATCCTTAGTCTGCCCCTTTTTAATGATGTCACTGCCTCTCCCCTGACTTAAGCTGATGCCTGCATCAACCCCGCCACAGACCTGGTCTTGGCCAGACCCCATCACCCCCCTGGTGAGGGCATCCAGGCCCCTCCTGGTAACTCACAGCCCTTCACCCAACCATCTCATCGGTGACAGGGTCAACACAAATACCTTTTATCATCACCAGGGAGTGTGTGTGTGGGGGGGGGCTTTACAGGTCTCAGGTGATATCACTGCCCCTGTTACCTGGACCCCTATCCAAAACAGCACTCCATTGGCTTGGGCCAGACTTGACCCCATGGGCTGGGTGGGCAGCTGTGGCCCCTCTGGGGCCTTCAATCATGTCTTCTGCTGGCCTGATCGTGGAGCAGGCCCATCCTGAGGGCCACAGCCACTGCCAGTGCCATGGTGGGGTGGTGATCTGCATCATCTCAAGACGACGGAGAGGTAGTGTTCTCCCCCTCCCTCCCCCTCACACACCAGGGAGCCTCCAGGGGTTTTGGGGATTCCTCAACACCCAATGCACAATCTGCCCCAATTCCCTTTGTATATAGCCATGTTGCAGGGGGGCGGCCATTCCCCCACTTTTAAAGGGCTACATACCCCCTCCCCAGCCCCCAAGGCAAGGCGAGGGGGCCTCTTCTCCCTTCTCTGGGCCGTCCCTCTCCCTCTTGTCTCCCCCCCCCCCCCCCCCAAAACTGGCACCTCAGCTCATCCCTTCCCGTCAGGAGCCTGGGGCAGAGAACTGGCCCTCAGCTCCCACCACACCGAGGGAACTGGGGAGCCACCCCCATCTACCTGGGCCCCAGTGCCAGTTTTTTGACTCCATGCTTATGGCTGCTCCTCTGGGTTCCTCCAATCCCTCCTAGGGCCTCGCCGCGCCCAGTGCCCCTCAGGCAGACTGTGACTTCCCAAGAAAGGAGCCAGCTTGGGCACCTGCCCCCCCTTGCAGACCCTCTGCTCACCTTCCCCACTGAGCACTCAGCTTTCTCCAGCCCCCAGAATTTGGGGGTTTGGGATCTTTCAGCTTTTGTACTCGCCCCCACACACCTCAACTTGCTCTCTCCTGGCCTGGATTCCAGGAATCTCATTCCCCCTTCCCCGCACTCATTCTGCCACAGGCCGCCTGACCTCGGGGCCTTGACCTCTTATCTCAAATAAGCCATAGTGGGGAGAGGTCTCAAGGGGGTGAGGAAGCAGCCCTGCCCTGCCCGATCACCCTCGATGCTTCCGGAGCAGGGACCTCGCCATCTGAGTCTTCCGCCCCTGATAAATGCGCATGCGCGCACACTCACACATTTCCCCCACCCCCCACTTCTGGTGGAGGGGGCAAGGGGAGGGGTGCAGAGAGAAGCCAAACAATTCTGGACCAGACAGTGCTGGACAGCTTTTTATCCCTGCCCCTCCCGGGCTCTACACCAGACCCCCCTCCCCCCCAGTTCCTTGGTGAGGACAGCGGTGGAGTGGTAACTTGGTATTTTTTGGAATAAACAGATGTTTCCTGAGCCCCAGTCTCAAGGTTTACTGTCGAGAAGAAATGGGTTTCCACCTCTGCGTTTGTGTCACTGGCCGAGGCAGGGGTGGGCATCTAAGAGTCCATAGAGGTGGTCAGGGCTGCCCCCCCCCCAATCTGTCACCAAGAAAGGAGCTGGGTGTGGGAGGGACCGGTACAGCACCTTGAAAAGTCCTCGGTTTCTTCCAAAGAAAGCCTCTTCCCTCTGTGCATTTAAGCATGTGTTTGCACCTCCTTCTACCTGAGGCCTTTGGCTGAGTCTGGCGGAAGCGGGGTGCTCCGTGCTGTTGGTTTGCTGGGGCCGCTGAACCGAGCAGCTCACCCAACAGAAATGTGCCACCTCCTGGTTCTGCAGGCTGCAGGTCTGCGAGCAAAGGGTCTCATGTTGGTTCCTTCTGAGGCAGAGCAGAACTGGTGCTGTGCCACTCTCCTAGCTTTTGGTGGCTTGCTGGCAACAGCTGGCACTCTACACTCACATCATCTTCCCTCTGTACTTTTCTGTCTCTGGGTACAAACTTCCCCATTTTCTAAGGACAACCAGTTATGTTGGAATAGGGCCCATCCTCAGTGACTTCTAAACCCGCTCATCTGTAAAGACCCTACTCCCAAAAGAGGTCACCTTCACTGGTCCTGGAGATTAGGAAGGACTTCAATGTCTCTATTCTGGGGGGAGGGGGAGACACAATTCAAGCCATAACAGGGGGTGTTACATGGCACGGTTCATTCAATTACCAGTTTTTGTGATAACAAGGAAGGATTTTTCCCCCAGTGCATTAAAATATTTGCATAATGAGGACAAGAGCTGACAGTAAGCCACACTGGGGAGAGTAGGCGCCTGCAAGGCTTTATGAACTTTAGGACACCTGTCCCCTAGGGGCACCAAAGTGTTTGTTCATGAATCGTAGACTTCCATCTTACATTGAAGGGCTCCTTTGCACATGCCTCTGGGGGTGGATTGTGTGTGCGGTTCATTCCAGTATTGATTTTATCTCAAAGATAACCCCTTCCTGGGAAGCCTAATTTCATCTCGAAGATAACACACTTCCTGGGGAGTGTGTGACACTTGATCTCGGGGTTGTGAGTTTGAGCCCCATGTTGGGTGCAGAGATTACTTAAAAATAAAATCCTTTATTAAAAAGGAAAAGAAAATCCCTCCCTCTCTGGTGCATTTGTTTCCCAAATTTTAACATTTATTTATTTTTTGAGAGAGTGTAAGCGAGGGAGGGGCAGACAGAGAGGGAGACACAGAATCCGAAGCCGGCTCCAGGCTCTGAGATGTCAGCACAGAGCCTGACATGGGGCCCAAACTCACAAACCAGGAGATCATGACCTGAGCCGAAGTCAGACACTTAAACAACTGAGCCACCCAGGAGCCCGTTTCCCAAATTTTAGATTTTACTTGATTAGTCAGGGTTCTCCAGAAAACTGGAGCCAATAAGACTGTGTGTGTGTGTGTGTGTGTGTGTGTGTGTGTGTATTCATTTTAAGGAACTGCTTCCTGTGATTGTGGGGTTGGCAAATCCAAAGTCTGTGAGGCAGGTCAAAGGCTGGAAATTCAGGCAGGCTTTCCATGTTACAGCCTTGACACAAAATTCTTCTTCTCTGAGATACTTTATCTTTGGTCTTATGGCCTTCAACTGATTGAGTGAGGCCCACGCATGTGATCTTGAAGTCAACGGATAGTAGACATTAATCACATCTACAAAATACCTCACAGCAACATCTGGACTGGGGTTTGACCCAGCAAATGGAAATGGTAGGCTGGCAAAGTGGACATGAAATCTAACCATCGCACTGTCCTTGTGGGGAAGTGGTCACTCCTAGCTTGCTGGAGGGACAGTGTGATCTGCTTTGGAGAAAGCCTCATCCCCTTCCGTGTGGTCAACTGTTCAGCACTGGCCAGAGCTCACCTAGTCAGGTTTATTTGTTTGGCTGTAGATTAGTGGGGCAGGAGGGACGCGTGCAGTGCACTTGAATCTTGGTGTTATGCTCCCTCGTTAAATGTGTCACCTGGTGAGCACAAGGGTTGTCTGCATATTCTTAGAAACCACCTCTTCTCATTGGCGTCTTTGTCTGCAGATAACTGGAGGGGGTGGGGGAGAGGTGACCATGCTGCGCATCCAAGTATGGGTTCCCTGAGCACGCAACAATTCTCCCCATAGGGACACAGAAGGACAGTACTCCCCTGTCCCCTTGAGATCATATGTTCCCACGTGATATGCTTGAAGTAGGAACAGAGGTAGGTAGAAGCTTCCGAGAGCCCATGTGCAGACAGATCCCCACACTCTTCCTTTCCCCACTGGCAATGTTTCAGGTGATGCCTACTCTGTGGGCCTGCATCCAAGACAGATCAGCCAGGGCCCCAAATAGCAACTTCAGCCAAGCCTCGATGGACATGCAGTGTGAGTGGGAAATAAACCCTGTTCCTTTAACAATGGGGGTTTGGGGGCTACTTGTTACTGCAGCACAGTGTAGTCCATTCTGGCTGTTACAGGTTGCCTGTGGGGGGGGGGGGGGGGGGGGATGGGTGCCTAGAGGCTTTTCGACATATCCTCTTTTGTGCTTCTGAATTTTTGTGTCAGTGGGGAGCCCGACGCAGGGCTCGAACTCACAAACTGTGAGATCATGACCGGAGCTGAAATCGAGTTGGACGCTCGACCGACGGAGCCAGCCAGGCGCCCCTAAAATCAAATATAAATTTAAATGTAAACGGTGCCAGCTTTGACTGGCACTCCCCTCGCTGAGCGTGTGCCCAGGAGGGACTGCAAGATGGGAGGTCCCAGTCTCACTCCTCGGCCCTGCAGAGTGACCACACTGAGTTGCAAGGCCAGGGCTTAAAGGCACGTACTTTTCATTGGACACGGCCTCCATGTGCCAGTCCAGTCGCCTTCTTCACTTGTGTTCCACCCAGAAAAGAACAATCCGATCGACACACACTGTGCTTTGGATGGGCAAGTCAAGGCTATGGTCTGACGTGAGCATTTCTGCCTTCGTAGCCTAACACTTGCTCAGTCTGCAACTCCGCTGTGTCAATAAATACAGCTCCCACGAGACTATTCTTAACCCGTTTGACAGGGAGGGCCTGCGAGCTCCTGAAATCTACACCAGACGCCGTGTCCATGTGCCTTCCCCTCTGCCGCCATTAACTTCGGGTTTTGAAATAATTTCAAACTTGCTCAACAGCTACCAGAATAAGTCAGAGAACACCTGTACACCCTTCGCCAATTCACCAGTTGTTAACGTTGCAACACACCGCTTCGGGATTCTCTTTCCATATAAACACCTTTTTTTTCTTCTCCAAGGTACGTGAGGGTGAGTTGTGCACGTCATACCCTTTTGTCGCGAAGGGGCATTTGTGGAGAACAAGGACGTTCTCTTCCACATCCACAGCACAGGGACCGAAACCAAGCACTTCACGCTGATGAAGCCCATGTTCCGGTTTCACCGACTGTCCCAACCCTGCTTTGGAGCAGTTTCTTTGCAGTCCCTGCTGTCTGGGGACGAGCTATTGCATGTGATTGTCTCTTGAGGCTCCTCTAGTTTGATCAGTCCCTCTGTCTTTTTCACGCCATTGATGCTTTTCAGGAGTCCAGGATGGCTCTTTTGCAGGATGTCCCTGCACCCGGTCCGAGGTCTCCTCATGAATAGGCCCAGGCTGTGCACGTCCGGCAGGAGATTCAGCGGTGACACCAACCTCTTGGCACATCACCATGGGGACAGCCTGTGCTGGCCACCAGCTGGGACTGCTGCTGTTAGCTTGGACCACTTGGCCGGGGCACCGAGGAGGGGCTGTTTCCCCCTCGGTAAACAGGAAGTACCCTGCCTGAGGGCCCTCGGACTTGTTCCCCCTCAAACTTGTACCTGCTGGTTCAAGCCTCCCTGGGTGATTCTCTTGCCTAGAATCTGGGTGATTCTTACTGTGGTGTCTGCCGAATGATAATTTTCTAATTTCACCATTCCTCTGGCATTTATTACTTAGCATTTGCACACGATCATTCCAGGGGAACAGGATTCAGTACCCCCGTCAGACTCTGTGAGACACCACTGATTCCAACAACAAATTCACCAGGACTCTCAATGGCACATGGAAGTGACAGACTCCCGTCCCTACCCACACAACGTTTGGGTTCTTCCCCTTTTCCATTACTGTAAACAATGCTTGGAGGAACATCTTTCACAAACCGCTTGGTGCGTTCGCTTCTCGTTTCCTAGGATGAGCTCCCAGGAGACGAATGTCTGAGTTGCACGGTGGTGTGTTTTACACATTTGCTACTCAAATGCCACGCTGCAGCCTCAGAAGTCCTGCCGGGTCCGTGGATGTGCGAACATCTCTCTGCCTCCGTCCTCACCGGCACTGATCATTACCCTGCTTGGTCTGGGTGTGCAGCAGAGGTACTGGTTTTACAGCCAGTAAAGGAAGGCCCTGGTGCACGAAAGTGTGTTTTCAGCCAACGTGATGTCTGCACTGCTTTCTAGGGTTTCTAGTGCCTGGAATAGCCGGCGGAAGAAGCGGGTCATTACCAGCGTGTCCATTGCCTGATCCATTTCGGGGCATCCTTCCAATCAGTGAAGGTCCCTCCCACCCAGGAGAGCTCGAACTCCTGCTCTTGGGACACAAGGGCACGCGGTGTTGTTAATCACCTACTGAGTCAACCGCAGACGGCCAAGTGCTTAGAGGTTTGAAGCCCCCCAGGGGCAGAGGACCTGCTGACCACCACAGACAGTGGCCTCAGAAATGAAGATGGGGGTATTTACACATGGAAAATGCTCAGCCACACCGGGAGGAAAGGAGACAGGGCTGATGGGGAAAGCACCGTGGTCTGCCCGCGATCGATCATGCATTTTGAAGATCGCTGATATCCAGGCTCATTCCTGAATCAGGACATCGACGTCGGCTGCACCCCTGCCCGGAACGGCTTTCTCCACATTTCCACAAAACTTGCTCCCTCACCGCCATTAAGCCTGTACTCAAATGCCTCCTTCTCAAGAAAGTCCACCGTGGCCACCCTGCCTAAAATGCCCTCCCACGGCATTCCCAATACTCCTTACCCTGCTCTGATTTCTCAGTAATTAGTACCATTTCACACCATCAACCTTCCTTGCGTACTAGCCCGAGACTTTCCCAGTTTTAGCACCGAAAGTCCTGTGTCTTGCGCAAACCAGGACAGCTGAGCACCTGGGTTTTGTGCTTGGTGTTTACTACCTATCTCCCCCTACAACGAAAGCCCCGGGAAGGCAGGGTTTTGTCTCCTGTCCTGCTCTTGGATCTGTCCCAAGCACGCAGAACAGCGCTTGGCAAACGGATGGTGCTTACGAAAGAAAAAGAAAAAAGAAACATCACTTGTTAGGGAGCCTGGGTGGCTCAGACACTCGAGCGTCCGACTTCGGCTCAGGTCATGATCTCACGGTTTGTGAGTTCAAGCCCCATGACGGACTCTGTGCTGACAGCTCAGAGCCTGGAGCCTGCTTCAGATTCTGTCTGTCTCTCTCTCTCTCTCAATGCCCCTCCTCCACTCGCTTGCGCTCACACACTCTCTCAAAAATAAATAAACGTTAAAAACAACAACAACAACAACAACAGTAAAACACTTGTTAAACAGGTCAGGTCCTGATGGTGGTGAGGATCCAAACAAGGGCCACTTCTAGGCGCTTCTCCCTCAGGAAAGCTCAGGACAGTGCCCAAAGGTAAATGCTCACGTGTGCTCCCTGCAGCTTGTAGCCAAGGACTGGACCTGGAGTAAACGCTCACGGGTCGGAGAGTGCTAGAAAGTGTGGGCGCTCTTCCCGAGGAGCAGGGCACACCCACCCCCCCCAGGGCAGGTGTGTGTGGACGTGCACACACAGATGTGAGCACAGCCGCTCCCGGACCCCCGGGGTGCTCACAGGGGTAGCCGAGGGGGTGTGCGTGAGTGGGGGGGAGGACGAGAGCTGCACCTCCCATCTTTCCTTCCTGCACCTCAGTAGCCATGCGAGTTCCCCCCCAGAACCTACTTCTCTCATCATGTAATACAAACAAACAGGAGAAATGAAAATCGATTTGTGAGGCTAGAATTCAGGCTGAAGGGACAACCTGGGTTTCAATGCAGAAGACGTTTCTGGGCCGGGGCGCCTGGGTGGCTCACTCGGTTTGAGCTTCCGACTTTGGCTCAGGTCATGATCTCGGGGCTTGTGAGTTCGAGCCCTGCATGGGGCTCTCTGCTGTCAGCACAGAGTTAGCTTCGGATCCTCTGTCCCCCTCTCCCTGCCCCTCCCCCATGCTCTGTCTCTCTCAAAAATAAAACAAACAAACAAACAAAAAAGAGTAAGCTTCCGGGTCACCAGTATTTAGCAAAGGGAAGGCACCCTATGCCCACCCTTCCCCACCTCTCCCAAACTGACTCAGGGCCATCACTAGGCCACCTCCCGACTAATTCTCCAATCTGTCCTCTTCTCTCCAACTGCCAAGGCCACCGCTTTAGCTTCTTTCCCTGAGCATGAGGCATCTGAGTTTTCTCCATCTTGGAGCATGTGCAGGAATTTCATTCTTTCTGTGGCCATAGAACAGCCCATTGTATGGGAGGCACCACAGCTGGTGTGGCCATTCCTCACTGATGAACTTCTGGGTTTTTCCACCTTTTGGTCATCGTGAATAATGCCGTTGGCAACACCTAAGTGTGACTTTTTGCGCAAACGTCTGTTTTCAATTATCTGGAGTAATAATCAGAACCATGGGTTCACACGGTAGCTGTATTTACATCTGAGGGATTGCCAGAATGTTTTCCAAACCAGTGGTACCATTTATCATTCCCACCAGCCATGTGTGAGAGTTCTGATCTCTTGGGGCACCTGGGTGGCTTGGTTAGTTAAGTGTCTGACTCTTTTTAAATTTTTTTTTAATGGTTACTTATTTTTGAAAGAGAGACAGAGCGTGAGCAGGGGAGGGGCAGACAGAGAGGGAGTCACAGAATCCACGACAGGCTCCAGGCTCCGAACTGTCAGCACAGAGCCTAACATGGGGCTCGAACCCACGAACCGTGAGATCATGACCTCAGTAGGACACTTAACCAACTGAGCCACTCAGGCATCCTGAGGGTCCAACTCTTGACCTCAACACAGGTCGTGATCTCACAGTTCAAGGGATCAAGCCCCACGCTGGGCTCTGTGCTGACAGTGCATGGAGCCTGCTTGGGATTCTCTCTCTCCCTCTCTGCCCTCCCCTGTTTGTACTCTCTCTTTCTCTCAAGATTAATAAACATTAAAAAAAAAAAAAAGAGTTCCAATTTGTCCACACCCTCTCCAACACTTGCTATAGGCTGACTTTTTTTATAACTGCCACCCTGGTGGTGTAAATTGGGATCCCATTGTGGTTTTAGGTGGCATTTCCCACATGGCTAATGCTGTTGAGCATTTTTGTCACATGCTTACTGGCCACTTACAGATCATTTCCCTGCCACCACAGTCCCTTCTCAGGATCTGCAACGGTCTCCTCCCTGGCAGGGAGGCAGGGCTGTTCATTCTTTTCTCCACCCAGCAGTCAAGTAACCTGCAAACACCCGAGTCAGACCACAGCACTGCTCTGCTCAAAACCCTGCAGTGGCTCCCTACTACCTCAGAGAAAGGGGCAGAGTTCTAACCATGGCTTGGAAGGCCCTGCATGAGACCTCCCACCCCAACCTCATCTCCCCCCCCATACTCCTCCCTACCTTCCAGCCACACTGGCCTCCATGCAGTTCCTTAGATGTTCCAGCTGTTCCCGCTGCTGCCTGGAATGCTCTTCTCTGATAAGCCTATAGCTCACTTCTCGCCTTCCTTCCGACCCGGGTTCAAATGACACCTGCTTGCCGAGGCCTACCCTGGCCACCTAGCTTAACATTCGCAGGACCTAGTGCCCCGAGCCCCTTCCTGTGCTTCTTTCTTTGTCCACGGTTCTTGTTCCTTCTACATACTCCAAGTCTTACGAATTTATTGGACTGTTTTATGTCTGCCCTGGCCCACTACAGCAAACCCCACTTGGGCAAAGATCTTTGTCTGTTTCCTGAGGTACCCTAAGCACCCAGAATGGTCCCCGGCACACACTAGGTGCTCAGCAAACACCTGCTGAGTGAATGAACACCCCTGACTTGTCAGGCATCCTGCTGGGGGCTGAGGACAGAGTCCCTGATCTCCTGGAGCTCACCTAATCAGCGGTGACAGCAATAAACACGTCCTAAGTGATCAAGAAATGACAAATTTCGACAGACCGGGATCAAAGAGGGTGGAGTATGCCAGCAAGCAAGGCAGTGGAAAGTTCTCCAGGTACAAGGGACCCACGCCCAAGTGTTCTCAGGTCAGACAGCTTGGCAGATACCAGGGACCAACAGAAAGGCAGCCCAGGGGACTTTGGGGAGTGTGCCGTTGGAAGCTTGGGGTCTAGTCAAAATGTAGCGGGGCAGAAGGGTCCTGCGAAGTTTCCAGCAGGGACAGTGCCTGTTGGGATTGGGATTCCAGGGGATGGTAAACAAGGACCTACCCAAGGGCCACTCGGGCCACTACCTGTTCTTGTAAACAAAGCCTAAGCGGAACACGGCCACCCCTTCCTCTTCATGTTGGCGAGGCCACTAAAGCAGGGCTGAGCAGTGGGTTGAGACAGAGACCCACGGTCCACAAAGCTGAAAGCCTTTTCTGAAAAGGTCTGCTGACCTCAATTTCAAGATGACTGTTCAGGGGGTAGGCGACCCCTCCCTCTCCCCCACAGCAGGTCCTGTTGACTTTCACGGAACCCCAACCCCTCGACCCACCCCGACTGCCATAAACCTGCTCAGCACGGTCTTCATCCCCACCTCCATGGCTGCCAGCACCTCCTCCTCGGCCTCTCTGTTCTCGACTGGAAGTCAGACGGAGTCGCGCTCGGCTCAGAGCCTCCCGCGGCTCCTCCTTGATCGAAGGAAAGAACACAGTGTTCTGCTCACTGCGGCCTGGACCCGAGACCTGCCTCTTCCCTTTCTCTAAAGGTTCCCCCCACCCCATCACTCCCTGTCTCCCCCGCCCTCCCAGCGCAGGCCCTGATATTCCCTCCTCTGGTCTTTATCACACTCCCACAGCACGTTATATATTTGCTTGCCTGCCTGGCACCCCCAGGAGAGCGTCAGCCCCACGCCGCCAGGGGTTTTGCCCCTTGTTACCCTCCGCCTATTCTAAAAGCTTCGTGCGTGCACATCGTGCTTCCACCTGACAGGGTTGCCGCCTGCAATGGAACGAGGGCAGTGCCTGGCGCACAGCTCGCAGGGGTTGCATCGTGACCGTCACTATCAGCACGGTTGTGTCTTTTGGATGCATCCTTGCAGCAGGGCCGGGCTTGACTACCATACCACCTCGACCTTGTCTCTGCTTGGGGGGGTGGGGGGAACCTGGGCGAGGCCCCTGCTTCTTCCCTCAGTGTCCTTGAGCGCCCCTCGGGTCAGAGTCCCCTGCAACCGGCTGGCTGGTACTGAGGACCAGGTGGGGCTCGCCAGTACAGGGCGGATCCTCCGTGGGTGCTGCTTACGACCACAACAGTGGGGTCCCTGCTGCTGGAGCTCGGGCCGCATCCACGAGGGAGGCGGCTCAGGGGTCTTCCCGGGACACGTGGCGGGCAGGGATGGGAGGCCGAGGCCGGTGCCCGGGACACGGCGAGGACAAGGGGACACCATTCCCCGGCGCGGGGCTGCAGGGTGGCGAGGTCCGTCGGGGACACGGGGACACCGCCGCGGGGCTACAGGGTGGAGACCCGAGGACCACTGGCGGGCAGCGCCAGGCCCCGACCTCCTTCCGGCACATCCCGAGGGAGCCCGGCGCCCGCTTCCCGCGTGGAGAAACAGAAACCCGACGTCGTGATTGCCACCTGGCCAGAGTCACAGGCCACAGACGGCCAAGCCCTCAAGGCCGTGCAACCTGCTTCTGCCCCGCCCGCGACACACGACACGGGTCACGGGGCAGTGCCCGCACAAAATGGCGCCTCGTAGAAAAATGCAGCCGACTCCCAGCGCCCATCCCCACCGCGGGCTGAGGAGCGGGCGCGGACGGCCGCGCACACCTAATTTGCATATACAAAACCGACGAACTTCGTTGGCTACGAACGGCTTGGCCCGACCTAGACAAGGTTCCCATTGGTTACTCTCCACTCCTTCCCGCCCCCCTGGCACCGCCTTCTCCATCAAGGACTGGCGCTTACGAGCCCCGTGACGCCATTCCACCATTACGTGTCCCCATTGGCCAGAGAGCCTTCCGTCATCCGTTTAAACCCCCCGAGTCCCGCCCTCCCATGCCCCTCCCCGGCTCCGCGGCCGACCGTTACTCGCGTGCGCGATTTCCTGGGCGTCAGGGCACGCGCGCGTACGCCGGGCGGAGGAGGCGTCTCATTCAAACGGCCCAATCAGCGGTCGCGTTGCCTCTCGCTTCCTCTCCTTCTCTACTCTCCCGCCTCAGAGCCCCCATTCTCCGGGGACCCCATTACGACCCCCGTGCGTCCCCATTGGCCGACCTGCCGCGCGCCCCCCTCCCCAACTTCTCCTGTTTCTGCCCGCAGCTTGCGGGAAGGGAGCGAGCGCCCCGAACGCCGAGGACCTTGCGCGGTGACGTCACGGGTCGAGGCGCGGCGCTCCGGGGCCGCGGGGGGGGGTGTGGCCTACGGACGGCTACAAAAGGGCGGCGGTGCGCGCGCGACCGGCTCAGTGCGGCTGGGCGCTCGGGGCAGGAGGAGTTCTAGGCGCTCAGCGCGGCGGGCGTCGGAGGCAGCGGGGAGTGGAGCGGAGCTGCCGGGGCCTCCCTAGGGCCGCAGCGGCAGCAGTTGGGCCCCCCGCCCCAGCCGGCGGCCCGCAGAGCGCAGGAAGGGGGCCGGGGGGACCCGCCCCCGGCCGGCCACAGTCATGGTGAGCGCGGAGGCCAGGCCCGGGAGGGGCGGTCAGGGGCCCCCCTGGAGGAGGAGGCGGGGTCTCAGGAGCCTCTCGCGGACTCACTGGGGTATCGGGGGGGCCCGCCTGGGGTCCCGGGCCTGGGATGGGCCCGCGGGCCCTCCTGGAGGCGGGGCAGGAGCGGAACCTGGGCGGCCCGCAGGTTCCCCAGAGGGGAAGGCCCGGCTGAGTCCCGGAGAGGGCTCTGGGGCTTTGTGGCTCGCCCGTGGGTGTTCCGGGAGCAAGGACGCTCCGCCTCCATCTCCAGGCCCGAGCTGGGGTTTCGAAGATGGTTTCACCAAGGTTAGGTAGAGAGGGGGACCAGGGTAGGCCTCGGGCGTACCCCGAAACACTGGGGACCATGCCTGACTGTGAGCAAGACTTGGGGGCCTCTGGAGAAGGCAGAACCATCCACAAGCCCCTTGGAAGGCCCGTCCCCATTTCTAGTGGGAGGTCAGCTTTGGACGGCCATCTGGAGCATGCTGGGTGGGGGACCTGGGGACTGCGGGATCAACACCAGGGTGGCCACTGCATCCTTAGATCCAGGAAGCCCCGGCTCCGCCAGCTACCCACCCCTTCTCTTCTGTGTCCAGAACTCCAATGTGGAGAACCTGCCCCCCCACATCATTCGCCTGGTGTATAAGGAGGTGACCACGCTGACTGCTGACCCGCCTGATGGCATCAAGGTGTTCCCCAACGAGGAAGACCTCACTGACCTGCAGGTCACCATCGAGGGCCCTGGTGAGTGTGGGCAGGAGGAGTGTGCTTGTGGGTTCCTCTTGAGTACGAGAATGGGTCGGAAAGACCGTTTCCACGTGATTTCACTTATACGTGGCATCTAGAAAACAAACAAACCGAAAAAGCAGAACTAGAACAATAGGAAGCTCCAGTTACAAGTTGGACTGTGCCGGGTGCTGGGGACGCAGTGGTGGACCAGGGAGCCCTCTGACTTGGCGCTCACGGCTTGCAGGGCCGGACACCACAACCACTGACCGTGTACATGTTTCCTGCAAGGTGGTGAGAGCATCTAACGGGGGCTGTAGCAGGCTTGTCAGGTAGGGGTTCTCTGGGGCCTGGAGGGTGGGCCGGATGACCGCAGACTCCTTGCTGTCATGTCCGGGACCCACGGGACAGAGCAGGGAACTAGCCGGACACGGTGTTGCAAGAGGGAACAGTAATAACCAGGTGATTATGTGTGATCGTTTAACCGTGCAGTGAATTAGTGTGCTGCTTCTACACAGTGACACAAGAGGTTGCGAGAGCGCGTGGTGAAGGACTTGGCCGCGCATGGGACAGTGGGGAGGGCGTCAGGGAAGACTTCTGGGTTATTATCACGCAGTGCTCGATGGTGATAGGCCGGGTTCCAAGGCAGGCGCCGTGGGTACTTTGTAGGGACAGAGAAGAGACTGATGGAGCTTTCAGGGAGCAGAAGAGTCTGTAAGGAGTTGGGAAAGGAAGCCATTGGTGGGTTCAAAGATGTGATGGCTGCAGTGTTCCTTTGACAGGGAGGGGGCAGGGCGGTCAGGAAACTATTAACCGCTGGCTTCGGGAAAGAGGTGACCGTAGAGGCGGGGTCAGGTGCAGGAGGGCGCCTAGACGTCAGTCGCCAGGCTGCCACTGAGGGATGTGGGGATTGGGGTACGAGGAACAACAGTGGGCACAGAACCGCTCCCTCGTGTGTGTGTGTGTGTGTGTGTGTGTGTGTGTGTGTGTGTGTCAGTCATGAGCAAGTGGGTGGACGAGAACCTTTCACTGAGGCAGGCTGGCGGGCAGACCTGGAGTTGACAACAGTCCCATCATTTGCCTGCGGGCCTTCAAAGAAGATCTTCCTGCTTCCTAGAAGATCTGTGGGTGGGAGCGTCTGCCCTCGGGAAGGAGAGAGGAGGCGTCCGGGGGTGGCTACCAGCACCAGGTCAGGGCCATCACCCTGAGGCAGGGAGCTGAGCCTCACTCCACTCTCACGAAAGCCTCGGTCTTGGGGGGGGTAGGGGGGGGTGGCGGCAGGGCACTGGGCTCACAGCCAGACTGGAGACTGGGCGTCCTGACCCGGCCCCCTCCTGCACTCCAGAGGGGACCCCTTACGCCGGAGGCCTGTTCCGCATGAAGCTCCTGCTGGGGAAGGACTTTCCCGCCTCCCCGCCCAAGGGCTACTTCCTGACCAAGATTTTCCACCCCAACGTGGGCGCCAACGGTGAGATCTGCGTCAACGTGCTCAAAAGGGACTGGACAGCGGAGCTGGGCATCCGGCATGTGCTGCTGGTGAGTTCTTGGCGGGGGGCTCCCCCCTCCTGGACATCCCAGTGGCGCCTGGGCTGTGGTGCATTCTTTCTTTTTTAAAATAAACTCTGAAGTTGTTAGGGGCTTCTGTGTAAAAGTCCAAGTTTCCAGATGGAAAATTCTGGAAGGCTTGGCAGTGTTTGACCCACTGAGCGTGGTTGTACAGGTTGTGCCGTGCCTGGTGTACCTTTGCTGTGTGTGGAACGCGCAAGGAGTTTGTGTAATGGGACACTTTCCTGATGGAGCAAGTCAGGCATCGGGCGGGGGCGGGGGGGGGGTTGGTTTCAAGTTATAATTTACAGTATGAAATTCCTGGACCATACAGTTCATTGGTTACGCGGGAGTCACAGAATTTGTACAGCCGTCACTGCCGTAGCTCAAACTTGTCGTTTCCACCAGGAGCAACTCTGCTCCACCAGGGACGGTGTGTGGTAGGGGACTCTTACTTGTCGCATCGAGTGGGAAGCCCAGGCGCTCGTGCTGCTCTGCGGCCTCACAGAGGGTGATTCGGACTCTGTGTCCACTGAGCCCAGGTGGAGACACCCATCTCCACAGCCACTAAGGCATTTAGGTCACATGCTGCCTCCCCACCCCACTCAAGGCTTACAAAAGGTTTCTGAGGGGCACCTGGCTGGCTCAGTCGGTAGGATTGTGACTCTTAACCTTGGGGTCGTGAGTTCCAGCCCCATGTTGGGCATGGGGGCTACTTCAGAAAACACATTTTTTTGAAAATGGAATTGCTCTGGAGCCCTGGGGCAGATGGTGGGGTGGGGACGCGGAGTTTCCTGCTGGGCACTTGGGGAGGATGGAGCTCCAAGGTAATCGTACTTTGTCCTCCTCTCCCGGTCGTGTCTGCAGCGGCTGCCAGGGACTCTGGAGGTGAGCTCACAGAGTGACTCTGTGTCCCCGATGATCCCTAGGAGCCTTGGGTCTGGCCCCAGCCGTGAGGGAACCCCTGAGGGGCCTGTGGGTGTGGGGCCAGAGCTTAGAATTGGGTGTGGTCCTGGGTCCCTGCTCAGCATCAGTGGTGTTTGCCGGGCCATGTGCCTTGCCTGTCACAGCAGCCAGGGGACCACCTGTTCTTGTCCTTGTTTACAGGCCAGAAGGGTCGTGTCCCCCGCTTGAGGCACAGTTAGGGCCCTGCAGGCTCCCTTTCATAGTGGCCAAAAGGGGGGTTGGGACAGACCCCACTGTGGCTGGTCTCGCTCCACCCCTTCACGGAGCCCGTGCACGTCTGGCTTCGGTTTACCCCCCACTTAAAGGGGTGTGGGGATCGGCTCCCTTCCTACACTTCCCTCTGGATGTTCCTCATGGGCCAGGTCCCTTTATTTACACCCTGATGCCTTTCTCGGTCCGGCCCGCCCACCGGAGTCTGGCTCTTCCTTGGTACCTCTGGTGACAGCCCTGGGTTTTTATGTGTCCTGTTTATGTTGAGAGATGAACAGCCCTGGAGTCCCAGCAGGCCCAGGTGTGAGTTCCTAAGTTGTCTCCCTTGCTTCCTGAGTGACCTCGGGCAAGTCCCTTCCCTCTCCAGTCCAGGCCTCGATCACAGGGGACACAGGTGTGAGCTGGGCCAGCGTCTTGTTGGGGGACAGCATCGGGAACAGGGAGCAGCCAGTGTGGAGGCCACGAGGCCCAGCCCCCTGACCTTGGTCCTCTGCCCGCAGACCATCAAGTGCCTGCTGATCCACCCTAACCCCGAGTCTGCCCTCAACGAGGAGGCTGGCCGCCTGCTCCTGGAGAACTACGAGGAGTACGCCGCCCGAGCCCGCCTGCTCACGGAGATCCACGGGGGCGCCAGCGGGCCCAGCAGCGCAGAGGCTGGCCGGGCCCCGGGTGCGGGCGCAGCCCCCTCTGCTGACCCCCTGGCTCCCGGGGGTCCTGGAGGAGCCGATGGCCCCATGGCCAAGAAGCACGCGGGTGAGCGGGACAAGAAGCTGGCAGCCAAGAAAAAGACGGACAAGAAGCGGGCGCTGCGGCGGCTGTAGTGGCTCTTCTCCAGCCCTCCCCACCTCCCCCTTCCCGACACTGACCCCCAACTCTGTCTCTAAGTTATTTAAATTATGGCTGGGGTGGGGGAGGGTGTGGGGGCACCGGGACCTGGATTTGTTTTTCTAAATAAAGTTGGAAAAGCAGCTGCTGTGCCTCACAGACACCCCAGGACCACGGCCTCAGCCACACGGGTCCCCCTGTTAAGTCCCCATGTAGGGCTGCAGCTCGCTCATCCTGTGGCAGTGGGGGAGGACCCCAATTTCCTGTCTAAAGCGGGGGGGGGCCGGGCCTGTTCTTGATAGTTGTTGTCTTCGTTCCTGAGGTAGGTGTGCGGCAGTGTCCCTTTCTTCCCGAGACAGTCAGGTGACAGGTGGGGGGGAAGCTGCTGGCTTCTCCACACCTGATTCAGCTCAGGGCAACAAAGCCTGTTCCCCAAATCCTAGGCCTAAAACGATGCCCATCCACCTGTCTCCGTTGGTCTGCAGCCCGGGTGCGGTGAGCTGGCCACTGTCCTCTGGTTTCACAGTTGAAGGCCTCTGCCCCGTCCTCGTTCCTATCTCCAGTCTCCAGTCCCGGCAAGGGATCCCTCCTGGTGGGTTTTAGCTATCCTCAGGCTTGTAGGACCCGGTCACCCAGAGGCTGTCCTCAGCTCTTGGAAGCTCAAGTGCCCCACCTAAGGGCCAGGTCCTTCTGAAGGGCTCAGCTGATGGGCAGAAGCCTCCCAGGTGCTCCTGCTTAATTCCAGGTGACTGACCTAATCCTAGAAACCAGTCTGTCAAATTGACAGATTCTGCCCCACCACTCCAGGGGAGGGGGGTGGTGCAGGAGGACCTGGGGCAGGTTAGCCTCCTGTACACAGGCAGCTTTTACTGGCCTGGCCCTCTGGACTGCAGGCTGGTGGTCCTGGTCTCAGACTGATGGGTGGGGCAGAGGTAAAGGCTGTAAAGCCCGAGTGGTGGGAGGGTGGGAGGGACCTCGAAGGCAGAGGCCCGGCAGCCAGCTGGCTTCAAATTGGCTTATTGTCCATTAACAAAATTTGTGGTCCCCTGTCAAAAAATGATCATAAAAAGAGAAAGGGAAACATGTCTACATAAAGACTTGTACATGAACTTTCAGAGTTGCTCCCTTTCTGATGGACAAAAAGTGGAAATAATCCAAAGGTTTAACAGATGGACTAAAATTGTGAGTTCATAGAATGGAATACTACTCAGCAAAATACTGATACAAAAACCAGCTTAGATGAATCACAAAAATATTCTCTGCTAAGTGAAGCCCTATACATAAGTGTACAAAATATCTGGTTCCACTTACGGATGAAATTCTAGAACTGGCAATATTGGTCACTAGTGGCTGAGAACAGGTCACTGGCTATCTGCAATCAAGGAAAACATGTACAGGGGCAGGGGCAACCTTCTGGAGTGATGAGTATATCCCAGATCTTGATCATATCGGTGGTCACACAGGTGCATAAATTTGTCAAAACTTCAACTAAAAATGGGTGTATTTTTATGTAAACTGTATCAACGAAGCTTATTTAATTAAGCCAATAACTTCATTTATCTAGAGTAGAAGATAAGTCAGTGGGGCAGAAGATTTTGCAAGACATATAACCAAAAAGTACTAATTCAAAGAATGTATAAAGAGCCCCCCCCAAATCAGTAAGAAAAAGAACACAAAAGAGAAACTGGTGAAAGCACGTCACAAAAGAGGAAATCCAAAAGCTACTCCTCGCTCGTAGTTGAGAAAATGCAGTGTAAGCCAACAGTGATACCGCTCCACTCCCACGGAACTAATGACGGTCGTTCGTGTCTAACAATACCAAGGTTGTAGAGCCACAGACCCCGTCGTGTGGCCCTGGTGGGAGCAGCAAATGCTAAAACGCACGCGGAAACGTCGAAAGCACGCGTACCTTGTTACTCGGCATTCTTACACAGCAGGCTTTAAACAACATCTGTCCTCATTACACGCACTGTAAACGCGGTTGTAGGTTCAAGAAACAATACCATAGGACAAAAAATGAACTACCACTGCTCCCAGCAGCAGGGAAAAATCACAAACGTCATGATCAGCCAGACCAGCAAGTCATAAAAGATTCCCACAATTCGAATGCCTTCGTGCACAATTCCAAAGCAGGCAAAAATAAGTTGTACTGCTGAACATACATACGTAGGTTGTAAAACTGTAAAAGATTGTCTGCGTAAAGTTGGGCATTCTGGTTACCTTAAACTGGCAAGAAACCCAGGTGGACTTCTGGGGAGCAGGTAGTTCTGTTTCTTTACTTGGGTGTTGATTATGTGGATGCTTGCTTTATAATTCTTTTCTATATATGTGTGTGTGTGTGTGTGTGTGTGTGTGTGTGTGTGAGTATTGAATCCTGAAATACACTATTTCAGGATTAAAAAAAATTTTTTTTTAATGTTTATTTTTGAGAGAGAGAGAGACTGCAAGCAGAGGAGGGGCAGAGAGAGATAGAGACACAGAATCTGAAGCAGGCTCCAGGCTCCGAGCTGTCAGCACAGACCCCGACACGGGGCTCGAACCCACGAACCGTGAGATCATGACCTGAGTCAAAGTCAGATGCTCAACCGACTGAGCCACCCAGGCGTCCCTGAGGATTTTTAAAACAAAAAAACTCTTTATGTGTGGATATGGACCAATCTCCAAACTAGATTAAGTTGGGGTGGGGGTGGGGGGAGCAACATGTGAACAGTGCAAACTATTATTATTTTGTTTGTTTGTTTAAAATAGGGTATGTGTTATTTGTTTGCCTATGCATTCAAAGCTTCTGGAAGGTTACTTTAGAACCTACAAATATTAGGGCGCCTGGGTAGCTCAGTCGTTTGGGCATCCGACTTTAGCTCAGGTCATGATCTCGCAGTTCTCGCGGGTTCGAGCCCTGCGTCAGGCTCTATGCTGACAGTTTGGACGGAGCCTGGAGCCTGCTTCTGATTCTGTGTCTCCCTCTCTCTCTGCCCCTCCCTCACCTTGTGCTCTCTCTCAAAAATAAATGTAAAAAAAAAAAAAAATTAAAAAAAAAAGACCCTGCAAATATTAATTGCCTCAAGGAAGCAAAGCTTGGGATACCTTGTGATTGTTACTCTTTCAAAAAACAAAGACTTGATTTTTTTTTTTTTTTTTTTAAGATAAAAGTTTCTACAAAGAAACAGATCCCTCTAATTCCTATCTCCCCAACGGCCCCCTTCATCGGGGACAACCAGTGTTACCAGCTGCTTGTATATTTTTCTAGAGAGATTCTACACAAATGCAGGCAGAGTCAAATATATAATCCTGTTAATCCTTTTATTCTCCCACAGCACACAGCGTCCTGCACACCGCATGCCGCTCCTTGCTCTTTCAACGTAACTAGAAGTCTTGGAAGTCTGTCCAAATCAGCACTTCCCTGCTCTTAGGTGCCTAGTGTCCCATCATATAAATGCGCCGTGACTTACCACATCCTGTATTGATTGACCAACAACCCACGAGGCTGGAACGAATAATCTTTGGAGGTGGGCCTTGTGGCACACAGGGAGTATGTCCTTACAGCAAATCTTATACATGACGTTACTGGGCCAAAGTGTTACAATTACGTTTGTAATTTGTACAGATATTGCCAAATTGTGCCCCGTGGGGTTTGTCCCAGTTTGCGTTCTGTTAGCAATATAAGGGTGCCCATTCCCCCATGCCCTCACTAGCACTTTGATTTTGACCCAACATTTGGATTTTTCCCAGTCTGGGAGTTACAGACTATCTTGGTTTTTGTTTTAACAGACTTTACTTTTTAGAACAGTTCTGGACTTACGGAAAAATTATGAAAAGTGTCCCCTATTGCTGCCTCTCTCCCATAAATACTATACAAAATGTAGATGCTAGGGACACCAGGGTGGGTCAGTCAGTTAAGCGTCCGACTTCAGCTCAGGTCATAATCTCATAGTCTGTGAGATGGAGCCCCGCATTGGTCTCGGAGCTGACAGTGCTGAGCCTGCTTGGGATTCTCTCTCTCCTCTCTGCCCCTCCCCCATGCACAGGCACGTGTGTGCACTCGCTATCTCAAAACCAACAAACCTTAAAAAAGAAAACATGTAGACGCTAAAACGAAGTTGCTGGTGTTGCTGAAAGCCCAGAGCCAGGGGTGAACATACAGTAAGGGCTAACTCAGCAGGCTGCTCAAACCCCACACGTGCACGGGGCATGCACGTGGGTATTTGTGAAGAGTTTCCGATAACTTCCACGAACAACACGCGACAAACAGGTTGTGGAGCCAGGGGCTGGGATGCTGGGGCCCCTTTGCCCCTGGATACTCTTCTTCCATTTGCACATCTCCAAACCACGTGCACACGTTATTTTCATAATGACTTTAAAAGAATAGATGGTTTTATTCCAGCCAAGTGACTACAAGAGAAACAAAGGGAGATCAACAAATTTGCTGGACAGCCTGGATCAGAAATGCTGCAGAGGTCACGACATTCACAAACACACACGGCCGCTCGCATGAACTTGGGAACCACAGGGTATTGGGGTGTATGGATTCGGCACGTGTGCTCACGAGTGCCCTGGAAAACACACATGGTTTCCCGCACAGAGTTATAAACATGGGAAGGCATCTCCGATTATCTGAGTCCATCCAGTCAAAATAATTTATAATAAACATTCATTCACGCAATTATGATTTGTGGGCATGACATGGCAGGTCTCTTCCTAAGCTTTTTGCACACTGTATCTTCTCAACAGCTTTAGGAAGTAGGATCTGTTGATGTAGACATCACAGATGAGGGAACAAGGTCATAGGGAAGTTTAGTAATTTGCCCAAGGTTGCAGGACCAGGGAGTGCAATGCAAGTATCTGTGTGTGTACGTATGTAATGGATGGATATATACGTATATATGCATATATATGCATACATGTACACACACATATCTCAACGTATCTGATATGCCAGTGCTAATGGAAATATAATTAAGGCCAGCCTCTCAGCCGAGCCCCCGTGTTGAGTGACCCTGTGACAGCAGCCAAGGGTGTGTCCTACCCTCAACTCAATTCTGCAGACGTTTTGAGCTAGTGCTGGAGACGCAGCAGCAAACAAAACCACAATCTCTGCTTTGTGGACCCCTGAAGAATCAGGCACTTGAAATGCTTCTCTCAGAGATGGGGAAACTGAGGCATTGAGCCACCAGGTGACCCACCCACAAAGGCACCCCCCGAGGCAGGGGTCCTGCCCTGATGCAGACAGGGGGGCCTCTGCAGGATGCCTTTGGCCGCAGGGCTCTGGAGTGGAGACAGGGAGCAGGGGTGTTCCAGGACATGGTCTCCAGAACAGTAGAGACCAGGGGTCTCCTGTGTGGGATCCTTGACCTGTGGCATACTGGCTGGCACAGGGTGTGTATGCAGGGAACAGGTCAGGGCAATGACAATGTGACCCCTTCCCAACCTGAGCCTAGGACACCTGCTTTGTCGAGTGACCACAGCTGTTGGTAGAAACAGCCACTCCCCATGTGTCTGCATATACACACACAGATCTGCACACAAACACATCCCGCTTCCTGCTGTACTTGCTTCTGGAAGACCAAAAACCCACTGCTACTGAGCACTTGTCTTGTGCAGGCCCTCTTCTCGCCAGCCCACTCAGTTCTGACAGGAGGCACAGAGAGGTCCAGTTACTTGCCCAGAGCCACACAGCTAGTGGTTGACATGTTGGTGGGACCCAGGCAACCAGGTCCCATGCCTAGCAGCCATCACCAGCTGTTAAACACCAGGAGGAAAGGGGTGGAAGCCACCACAAACTACTCTAGCTCCTCAGGATGGGAGAAGGGGTAGCCCAGTGAAGGGGTTGTGTGTGGTTCCCGGCCCGAACAGGATGCCTAAGGTCACCCGTAGCTGGTGGCTCCTGCCCACTATGGGGGCTGAGCACTCAGGAGCCACCACTGAGCCCAAGACCAGCAACTCTGGCTTCAGACGGGCGAGGCAGAGATGGACACACTCCTGGCCCCCACGGCCAGGGCTCTGCCCATCCCTCCTGGGACCTTTCACTCCCGTGGGCCTGATGCTTAATCCCCATGAGGGCTGGGAGCTGTCCCAGGACCCGCTTCCGTCAGGAACCAACTGGACACCCTCTAGGAAGGGTCCGCTGTCCAGTCTGAGACCACAAAGCCCTAAAGCGTACGTGCTCTCGTGTTCACAGGCCACACATGCACGAGGCACGAACCAGGACATGAACAGGACATGACAGTGGGCTGACCCTTGGCCCCAATCCCCATCCATGAGATTGAGGCTCCACCAGTCTTTCTTGAAGCTGTGTCCCGTGTCAACAGAGTCTGAGACTGTGAGGTGAGGACTGTAGTCAACTTTACGTTTAGCATCCACTTTCTAATCTGCTGCACTGGACAGTCACCTCTGATGTTCAGAGTAAGAATTTGTACCAGGGGCACCGGGGCGGCTCAGGTCAGGATCTCACAGTTCCGGAGTTCGAGCCCCCCGTCGGGCTGCTTGGGATGCTCTCACCTCTCTCTACCCCTCCGCTGCTTGCTGTCTCACAAATACACATTAAAAAAAAGAAAAAGGAAGACCCTGTACCAACCCCCAGCCTGAGGGGCAGGGAACACTGGCCTGGACATTGCCAGCAAGACCTGGGCCTGGGCTCCACCACCCCCTCCCTGGGCCCTCCGGTCCCCGGACGCTGTGACCTGTATGTTATGGCGAAGAACACCCTGCACAAGCAGGCACACACACACAGGCGTGGAGCCCCAGGCGAGGTGGCTGACATCTTTATTGCTTGGGAAGGGGAAACAGGTGCTCAGGAGCTCTTGGTGGGGCGGGCGCGCCTCCTCTTCACCATCACCGGCTTCTGACTGCGCAGGATGGCGCTGGCTCTGCGAATGGCAGCCTAGAGCGACAAGGAACGGGCTCAGCCCACCAGTCCTCCCCCAAGGAGGGGTCGGCAGAGGCCCCGCCTCAGTTCTGGCAGCCCCACTCACCATGCGCAGGTCTGGACGGTACTTGTTCTTGCGGATCATGTGCCGGATGCTGCTGAGGGTGGCCCGGGCATTCTTGTTGATGGTGGTCCGCACGTAGGAGGTGGCAGGTTTTCGCTGGCCTAGAGGGTGGCAGGGGTCAGCCTGAAAGTTGTCTGGATCTTTAGTGGACCTCCCAGGCAATGGTGGTGTGGTCTCACACCGGACACACAGGTGCCAACGCCATCCACCCATGTACTGCCACAGGCCAGGCCCAGCCGAGCACCCTGACGGGTCTTCTCCCGTGTCCCTAACAGTCATCAACTCACTTGACAAAGGAATGCAGAAGCACTGGAAGAACTCTCATCCAAGGTCACAGGCACACAGCAGCTAGGTGAACACAGGCTATCTGCCCATGCCCTGCGGGCACAACCCCCATGCTGGCCAGGCAGCCAGTGCTCTGGACACCAAAGCTCTGGTCTCTTCCTGCCCTACCCCAGGGCCCAGGCTACCCCGTCTGGAACAAGGGTGTGAGACAAACAATGAGGCTTGGCTGAGTTGCTGGCAAGCCATGAAGGGGCCAGAGAAGGCCAAGGTGAGGAAGAGCCCTGGGCCAAGCACCTGCCCTCCCGCATGCCTGCACAGGCAGAGCCAGGACTCCCGCTACCCACGATCAAAAGGAAAGCACCCCCTTTCTTGTGCCACAAAGCTGCAGGCCTAGGTTTAGGATCTCAAGTAGAACAGTGGGGTCCTGGGTAGACTCCAGGCTCCAAAAAAAAAGATTGTAATAAAAGGGGTCACCCAAGAAACCAAGGACGCTGCACCACACCAGTGATTTTAAACACTGGCCTTGACCAAGTTGCTGACCTCAGAGCAGAAACATTACCTCCTCACGTCAGTCCAGTTTGACAGCCCGGGGGAGGCCACCCAATGTGAGAAGAAAGTACAGTTTTCAGGGCCCAGAGCACCAGAACAGGGTTCTCAGGAGTACCGGAACCCTACAAGCTCGTTCCAAGCTCTCTCTTGCTCCGGGTGCTGTGCTCCTCAGAAGGGACAGTAATCCCCCTCTAGTGTGGGCGGGAGTCCCATCAAGAGCCAACAGGCCATGGCCACTGCTGTCACTGAACAGCATGCTGGACTGCGAACCCAAAGAGAAAGCAGCCGTACTCAAGAGCCCAGGGAAATCCTCATTCCGATCGCTTAAACCAACCCCCCTCCCCACCTCCCCAAGAACAAACAAAGATGGTGGAGCTGGGATACAGACTCAACCTTTACCAGCCTCTGAAGCTTTGTCCCCGTGACCTGCTAAAGACACCTGTCCAGGCCCCAGAGCAGTTTATGGGGGTCACATCACTGCTGCTTCCCATGCAGAACTAGCCTGTCACTTCTTACCTGTTGGCCTGTTTTCCCACCTGTGAAATGGGGACATCTACCTTCCCCGACATGCTTCAAGGACTTAACCTGAAAACATCACACGACCATGCAATCCTGCAACTTAGCCCTTAGAACCACCTGGTGTGGATGAGATCCTGCTAGCTTAACAGATGCTCACACAGCTTCCCTCCCGATCTGGGGAATCCTCGATTCCACAGCATTACAGCTGTGGCCCGAGAGGGGTCTGCAGCCCGGAGCCAAGCCAGGGCGAATGCTCACCGGATCTCCGCTTCATCACCACCACCACCCCTTTGCCGTCGGCCGCCGGCTCCACGCCCACAGTCTTGCGGTGAATCAGCCCGTTGTAGCGGAAGGAGTTGCGAGCCTTCAGGTTATTGGGCTCCTGGGAAGGAGAACGCATCGGGGTCGCGAGGAGGGAAGGGGCCCCGCGACCGCGAGGGTGCCCCCCTCAGACCCCGGCGTCCCAGCCCCACTCACGGTGCTGTACGTCTGCTTGTTCCTCTTAATCAGGAAGCTGGAGCAGTTCCGCACGACCATCCATTGCAGGTGGGCGGACATGGCGGCAGCTGCGGGAAAAGGGGCAGGGACAGGTATCAAAGGGAGTCCCGGACCGGCGCCTCAGGGGCAGGGTGTGACTGGGAACCAGGGCGAATAGGGGTCCCCAGGGGCACACAGCGAAACTAGCACTTTGCCAGACGGGGCTGGATGACCGGAGGCGGCGGCCCGAACTCGGGAGGCCGAGACTAACTGCGGGGGACGCAGGAGTGAGAACTCGAGAATTCACAGCGATTTCCAGCGGTGGACTCGGGGGGGGAGGGGACAGCCAAGGACACAAGGGGCGCAGCGACTGAGGCCACGCAAAGGCAGAGACCCAGGGCCGCGGAAAAGTGCTGCGACCACGCGGGCCGACGGAGAGCCCAAACCTCACCTCCGCTCCCTACAGCAGCCGGAGACGGAAAGAGGCAAGCAGGGGGCGGGGCGACGCCTTTAATACCAACACGCATTTCCGCTTCCTCCGTGAGCGCGCACCGCCCCCGCCTGTCCCGCCTCCTTCCGTCCGCCTCCGAGGCGGCTCGGAAATGTTCGGCCTCTTCCGCCAGCTGGTCTCCTGCCGCTCGAAGACCTTCGGAACTCTTCGGGCAGGGACCCGAGGGCGTGTTCTCGGAGGCGGAGCGCCACCGTGCCGGGGGCCCTTCGTGTGTTTTCGGAATTCCACGGCTGGATTTCCCAGTGGGTCCAGTTCAGAGGCCCCAAGTCCCTTTCCTCAGCGGTTTCTCTCCGGGGTTGCTCACCAGCGCTTGGCACAGTATAGGCGCTCAACAAGCATTTGCTTTATGAATGAACGTGCCAATGCGTGAATTACCTAAGGCCAGCTCCAGCGTCTTCGGATCCTTCCGCTCTTCGTAACCTCTCGGCTATTCCCGACGAAGGCACGGAGGCCCGCTCGGCCATTTTCGGAAATCTCAGGAAACGCTCTTCCCCCTGGGTGGTGGCCTTCTCTTATAGGCGCTTGCCCTTTCGGGTCTGTTCGGAAACACTCGATTTCCATTCGGCCACATTCAGAATTCTGTAGTTAATCCCGACAGACCTCTCAGTTTGCCCGCCTCAGGTCCTTTTAAAATAAACTCTTAGGGGCGCCTGGGTGGCTCAGTCAGTTGAGCGTCCGACTTCGGCTCAGGTCATGATCTCACACTCCGTGAGTTGGAGCCCCACGTGGAGCTCTGTGATGACAGCTCAGAGCCTGGAGCCTGCTTCAGATTCTGTGTCTCCCTCTCTCTGACCCTCCCTCGTTCATGCTCTTTCTCTGTCTCAACAATAAGTAAACATAAAAAAAATAAACTCTTAAACCGTTTAGAGTCTAGAGTTTAGAATCTAGAGTTTAGAGTCTAGAGATAAGCTAGACGGAATCTCCTCGCAGACTGCCACCCCAGGAGGGCATAGATTCCCTCTAAAGATCGAGTTCCTTGGAGGAAAAGAGATTTGCGTGGGAAAGCTCTTGGTTCCTTTAGGGGGTCCATACCTGTTGGCCCAGCCTCTTCTCCGTGCCTTGCTGCCTTCCGCCCCCGTTCTCCCCTCTCCAGTGTGCCCACTGTCACACCCGTTAAACTTTCTGGAGGTTTATTTTTTGCCTGATGTAGACCTGTGGCTTCAGCCTCACCAGCACGGGGCTGGGCGCTTGCTGGTGGTGATGAGGATATCAGGGGACCCCAGCTCACTAAAAGGAATGGCAGTGGCTTAGGTCGACCCCATTATTAATGGCACCCTGATGTGTGATCATTTCTGGGAATTCCTTGAGGGCAGGAGCCTCGTCTGGTCCCTCTCTATGCTTTTGGGCTTCACCCCGAATGAGTCCTGGCAGTCCAGAGGCACTAGGGAAAACCTCCTGAGCAGACGGGAACCAGGGGATCGGCCTGCTGCCCCCATCAGAGCGCCCGGAGTCTGGAAGGCAGCTGTGCTCACCGCTATAACCAGCAGCGTTGCACCAGAGCTCCCAGGATCTAATGGTTGGTGTGCACAGGGCTGCAAGAACCATCCACCTTCGTGCCTCTAGGTTCATTCCCAGGCGCACGAGAGGCCCCAGGAGACAGGCAATGAGTGAGAGAAAGCTCCGTAGGGCCCATGTTTCTTCCATTAGGGCACCCTGACTGCTGATTCTTTGCCTCCCGGAACTCGTTGGGGTCCAGGGGCCTTGTCTGATTCTTGTATTTGAAGCCTCCTCTCCCCCCACCACCTCCACGCCTGGCCCAGCCGTCGGGCGCTGGTGCGCAGGGGGCCCTGGTGACAGGCACTGAGCAGAAACAACCTCGGGGCTCCCATAGCACCCCACGCTGCCTGTTTAGACAACCCTGATCCTTCATGCTCCTTGGGGGTGAATAAGGCCCCTCCCACCTTTATCTGTGAGCCAGGCTGTCCCCCAGCACAGGCCTCTGAGGGCCGGGACGTGCTCAGAAACCGCGGCCAGGGTTCCCCCAAGCCGGGCCGGTCTGCACCCAGCCAGCTCAGGTGACCAGGAGGGCGCCGGGCACACCTGGCGCCGTCCCCTGACCCCGCCCCGGGCCCGGCCGCACCCCGGAACGCTCTCCGGGGGAGCCAGCTTGGCGGAGCAAGGCCATGGCCGCGGCGCCAGCGGTGGGCGCCCCGCAGGGGCCCCCGCCCGGTGTACCGTCCCCGCCGGCCGCCGCGCCAGGGCCTGCGTCCGGCCTGGGCCGCTGCCGGATGGCGCTGCTGCTGGCCGTGGCGCTGGACGTGGCGGGCATGGCGGCGCTGCTGACCGGCGTGTTCGCGCAGCTGCAGGTGCGCGGCCGCGACTTCGGCGACCTGCTCATCTACTCGGGAGCGCTGCTCGTCTTCCTGAGCCTGCTCGGCTGGATCCTCTGGTACACCGGCAACATCGAGATCTCGCGCCAGGAGCTCGAGCGCGACTACGGCCTGCGGCCCTCGGCGCTCGCCCGCCTCGCGCGCAAGCTCTCCCGCCGTTGGTCCGCCCCGGCCTCCTCCTCCGGCCCGCGCGCCGCGCCCGGCTCCCGGGGAGCGCGCCGTGCCGCCCGCGCGCCCCCGCTGCCCGCCGCCAGCTCCCGCCGCGTGCGCCTGCAGCTCGCCACGCTCGAGGCCGGGCCCGGGGCGGCGGGCGCCGGCACCGAGTGAGCCCGAGGTGAGGGGCGGGGCGGCGAGTGGGGCGGCAGGGAGAGTTGGAGAGAGCTGGAGAGACAGGGGAGAGACAGCCAGAGTGACGGGGGAGGCGGGGAGGGGGAGGTGGAGAGACAGAGGGAGAGCTGGAGAGACGGGCGGGGGGGGGGGGGGAAGTGCTGGAGAGAGATGGTGGGGATAGAAGTGGAAAGAATGGGAAAGATGGGGGGATGGAGATGGAGGGAGACAATAGGGAGGAAACCCAGGGGTCAAGGTTAGAAAGGAGAGTAGCAAGGCCTAGAGGGTGGAGGCTCAGACAGCAAGGCATGACAGTGGACTTGGAAGACACAAGGAGACCCTGCCCCCCAGATGAGGCCCAGGGATGTCTGTTACCTCACCCCCACACTTGGAGACCCTGCTCTGCACCCCAGCCCCCAGCGGCACCAGGTCCCATTTAATCCCCTCTGTGTAACTGGGTCTCTGCCATCACTCCTAGTATCATCCCCATCCCTGTAGGGGACATTGAGGCCCAGAAAGGTGCCGCCTCTTGCCCGAGGGCACACAGCTGGGATTCTTCCGAAAAAGAGGGAAAGAGTAAGAACACCGGGAGGAGTGTGAGATGCAGGGAAGGCTCTACTGCTCTTTCCTTCCCTTTTCTCTCTCCTCTACCTTTTATCTCCTTTCCTAAACACACACTCTCCAGCTTTGCTCAAACACCTGCTATGGCTCCCTGTTGCCCTCTGAGAAAATCCTAGCCACTCACTGCATGTGGGCCCCACAAGTTTCAGCCCCGCATCCCCTGTCTTCTTTGCAGCTATGATGGCACCCCTCCGTGCATGGACACCAGGCTCCCTCATGTCAATTGACCTCTGTTCGTGCTTTCCCTTATAGCAGGAGCGCCCTTGCTGTCTGTACTCCACACAGAAAACTTCCCATGTGTTCATTATGGCCCAACTCAATTTTGCTGCCGTTCTTTGGGTCTTCATATTGTCTGAGTTACCCCTGTTATCTCTTATATCTGTCTTGTTGTATCTGTGTGCTGGTACTATCTCTCCCGCTGGACAGGCAACATCTTGACGGTAAGGCTTGGGCCTCTAGTGTCTTCATTCTTAGCATGGCCTAGCAAAAAGTAAACTCGGGAAACCAGAGGTTGATAAGTGGGTAGGTGGATGGTTGGATGGGTTGTTGGATGGGTGGATGGATGGATGGATGGATGGGTGGGTGGATGGATGGGTTGTTGGGTGGATGTGTGCATAGATGAAGGGGTGGATGGATGGATATGGTTAGATTGATGAACTGGTAGATGGGTGAATGGGTGGTTGGATGGATAGTTTGGGCAGATAGGTAGGTAGATAGATGAGAGAATGGATGGTTGGATCGATGAGTGGACGGCTAGGTAGAACAATGAATGGATGAGTGACTGAATCACTTTCTCAAATGGGTTTCCATAAAAGAGTGAAATCCTGATGTCCTAAGACCTTCTTTGTATGTGAGGAATTAACTTTTCTCCTATGTATTCAGAATGATACTACTTATATACCCTTCTTTGTGAGAATTCAGAAAATAGTCACTCCAATCATCTGCTGTGTTCTGTAGTTCAGATGAGGAGACTGGTTTAAGAAAAGATGTATGCGAGGCGCCTGGGTGGCTCAGTTGTTTAAGCGTCTGACTCTTGATCTCTGCTCAGGTCTTGATCTCAGGGTTATGAGTTCAAGCCCTGCTCTGGGCTCCATGTTGGGCTTGGAGCCTACTGAAAGAAAGAAAGAAAGAAAGAAAGAAAGAAAGAAAGAAAGAAAGAAAGAAAGAAAGAAAAAGAAAGAAAGAAAAATAGAAGATGTTTGCATAGCTGAAGCATCAGCTAACACAAAATTTGGCATATAATGCAGAAATACTCACCAGTGGTTAAAATGACCCCTGAAAATCCTTTACCTTGCCCCAAAGTCTAATACATCTGGATGGATCTCCGGCTGGAGCCACCTGCCTGCCAGAAACATGGGCCAAGCTGACTGGAGCGAAGGCCCCTGTTAGAAGGAAGACAGGCCTGTTCAAACACAGGACTCCTTAGTGGGCAGGGTGAAGTGTTTCCAGTGCATGAAGGACAGAGAACTTGAACTGTAACACAGGGACCTGAAGATTCTGGCTCTGGGTCACTCCCTTCTCCCTCTGGAGCCAAAATCCGTTGAGTGGACAGACAGAGCCACTACCGTTCTTTGTTATTTATCCCCTCTTGTTTTCTTTCTCTGTCAATCTCCCTTTTTCTCTGTCCCTGTGTCTCTGTCTCTGTCCCTGTCTCCTGTGCCTCTTTGTCTTGGTCTCTGTGCCCATCTTTCCCTCTACACGTCTCTGTCTCTCCTCTCTCACTTTCCTGTCACTCATTCTCTACCTGGCACCACTGGGCTCCGGTGAGTTAAAGGCCCACAGGTGCTGCCTTGAAGGGGGGCCTGGAGGGAGATGAAGGAACAAAGGAGAAGGTGTGTGAGCTCCCTGGGGCTAAAGCAGCAAGAAGGGGCTCCCTTCCCCTGCACGCTCAGGCCGCTGGGTGGGGGACCCAGCAGATGCATGGATACTGAGAGGGGTCCCGAATAGCCACTAACCCTTCCCTTCCTCCTGCAGACGAACCCATGGCCCCACCTGTTGGCACTGGACCAGGATGTGCAGCTGTGCCCAAAATCATTTGGCCACCAGGATGCCTATCAGTCCTCCCCCAATCCCCGCCCCCCCATAAATGGCTCTGCCTCCTAGCACTGTGTGTCTGTCTGGGAGAGGGACAGCCCTGGGGCCGGGCCACACCCCCAGAGGAGCTGCCCGTGCCCTTGGGGACCTTGTAGCCCGCTTCACACCGACCCCCCACAGAGGGCAGTGGGAGAGTGGGGCCAGGATCTTGAGCACAGATGCCCCCTCCCTCAGCCCACACCTCCCTCAGCGCAGGCCCCTCTGGTGGTTTGGGAGGTCCTCCGAGAAGCACACAGAGGGACAAATTAGACTTGCAAAATATTTATTGGGAGGAAGCATGTATGGAGGGTAGTTGGTGACACCTGAGATTGGGGGGAGGGCTGGTCAGGATGAGTCTTCAACTGTCTGCACTTCCTCGAAAATGTCTGTCTGGCCTGTGGAGAGCCTGAGAGTAAAGTTGTCCACTGGAGACAGCCCGGGTCCAGCAGGGGCCCCTCCCATGCTCAGGCATTGATGGGAAGCCAGGCACATGCTTGGGGACAGGATCCCAAGGGTAGGCAGCAGGCAGAGGCCGACAGTCCGTGATGCTCCCGCAGGAGAGCTGAGGACCACATTTTCATGGCGGCAGGATGCCACCCCAGCCCAGTTCGGGCACCCCTCAGCCCTGCGGCCTCAGCCCAGGCCACCCCCCGCTTACCCCCCCCCCCCCCCCCCCCTCAGCCCAGACCTCCCACGATCACGCACACACACGGTCACACACACACTCGAACACACACACACGCTCACTCCCTGCCCCAGAGCTCGACCATCTCCTGCTCCCATGATACTTAGAAAAGGCACCACAGGTCCATATGCTAGATCTGTATTGAGGGGTCCCGCCAGGAGTGCCCCTAATCATCATCCTCTCCCCCTTCCGTCTCTTCACCCCCTTCTGTCGTCCCTTCCCCTTCGGTGGCCCCTGATGTGTCCAGGTTCCCCTCCAGGGGAAGGGAGGCCGGCATGCTGCCCGAGGACCCCTTCTTGTAGCTCAGATTCCCCCGGTCCTTGGACAACAGAGACTCGGTCCTCGACTGGTCACATTTGCCCTTTAAGAAGCCTGGAAGGTTCAGCATATCCCGGCGCTTGGCCCACCTGGCGGGGAGGACGGACACTCAGCCTCGACCTTCCACCTGCCCCTCTGGGGATGGGGTCCCACCCGGAGTCCCAGCCCCACTTGCCAGAACAGGCAGATGCTGCAGATCAGGAAGAGGAGGCCCCCACACGTCCAGCCCAGCGCCCACATGTGCTTCCTCCGCATCATCTCTGCACAGAGGAGGCAGCTTTGAGACCGGGGTGGGCGGGGAGGGGTCTCCGCCACAGCCCCAGGGGACCCTGCTGCCAGGTACTCACCATCTGGGCGCTGGTGGTAGCAGACCCCGTCCCGGTAGCAGCATCGGAGACGCAGACAGAGATTGGGGTTTTCGATGGCCGCCTGGCCCCCACAGCTCTCCCGGTCCCACACATCTCCCTCACAGCCTTGGGACCAACCACACGTGTCAGCTATGCCACAGAGTCCGCCAGGAGCATCAGAACACCGCAGTCCCAAAGGCAGGCTCTGGGATTGTCTGCCCGGTGCTTACTCTGCGGGACACAGGAGTCCTGCCCCCAGCGCTGCCTCCCTCAGACCCAGGAGTCCTGACCCCCCCCCCCCCCCCCCCCCCCTCCCTCAGACCCAGGAGTCCAGACCCCCAGCCCCTCCTCCCTCAGACCCAGGAGTCCAGACCCCAGCCCCTCCTCCCTCAGACCCAGGAGTCCAGACCCTCAGCCCTCCTCCCTCAGACCCAGGAGTCCAGACCCTCAGCCCTCCTCCCTCAGACCCAGGAGTTCAGACCCCAGCCCCTCCTCCCTCAGACCCAGGAATCCAGGCCCCCAGCCCCTCCTCCCCCAGACCAGGAGTCCAGGCACCCAGCCCTTCCTACCTCAGACCTAGGATCAGGCCCCTGACCCCTCCTCCTTCAGACCCAGGAGTCCTGACCCCCAGCCCCTCCTCCCTCAGACCCTGGAGTCCAGACCCTAGCCCCCTCCTCCCTCAGACCCAGGAGTCCTGCTCCCAGCCCCTCTTCCCTCAGACTGGGGATCAGTCCCCCAGTCCCTACTCCCTTTAGACCCAGGAGTTTAGTCTGGCTCCCTGTCCTTGGAGGGCCCGGGTTTCATCCACTGCTCACTCCATGGGTAGAAGAATCCCTGGATTCCATTCCCATCTGTGAAGGAAAATGGTTGGTGTTGGGGCTGCGGTATGAAGGCTGAGGAGGCTCCCTGCTCAGCACTCTGACCCTGTCTTTGGCCCCCTCACCTACTGAGCCCTGCATCAGCAGGAAGAGGCTCAAAGCTGGGATCCCAGAGCCCACCATGTCGCCTCCCTAGACCCCTGGGGCCTCTGTGGGGACAGACCTTGAAGGCCATCACCCCAGCAACCAGCTGGGCCCCGCCCACTGCCCACCCAGCTTTCAAGGTTCTAAGTTCTGTTGCCAAGGAGCCCCCTTGACATGGGGAAGAAGGGAGAGGGGGTCACACTGGCCTGGTCACGCCTGCTTGTTAAGAAGCTGCTTCCTTAGCAACCAGGTGGGAAGGGCCGTGGGGTGGGGGTGGGGGCCTGGGCATGAAAATGAGCCTCCGTGGCAGAAAGAGGAGGCGGTGGTGGTGTAAGACGTCTGCTCCCTGTGAACCAGGGGACTCCACGGGGTAGGGCCTGGGGGACCTTCCTGCCAGGGAATCCCTCCACTTAGTAACCCGATACCTGCGGGGCAGCTCATAGCCTGGGGTCTTCCCCCTAGCAACCAGGGGCAGGGGCCTGAGGCTCCCTGAGCCCCATTGTTAGGGAGGCCCCCCCCCCAACAACGAGATGGCCTAGGAGGACAAGGGGAAAATGGGGGTTGGTCCGGGGGAGGGGGGCAGAGCACTTGCTCAGGAGTCCCCTTGTCCCAAAGGCACTCCGGGCCTCCCCGTGGAGAAAGTATGGGGCATGTGTAGGGGGCCTTAGGGATGTGAGGGCCCTGAGGGTGGCTTCTCCCTAGGCCTCAGTCCACCTACAAATGGGGAAAGGAGTCCATGTGGAGGTCGTCAAGCTTCCCATTTGGTTCCCCTCAGTAAGGAGGAGGAGCCCAACTGGGGAGCTGGGTTGGGACTGCGATCCTTAGTTCTCTCAGGTGAACTTCCAGTCAGCTTTGCAGGGCAGTGAGGAGGGGCCTCCTGAGGCCGTATAGCTTTGGGGCCTGGATTTCTGAGTCTGAGAGAGGAGGGGCTGGGGGGCAGGACTCCTGGGTCTGAGGGAGGAGGGGCTGGGGTCTGGACTCCTGGGTCTGAGGGAGGAGGGGCTGGGGAGCAGGACTCCTGGGTCTGAGGGAGGAGGGGCTGGGGTCTGGACTCCTGGGTCTGAGGGAGGAGGGGCTGGGGAGCAGGACTCCTGAGTCTGAGGGAGGAAGGGCTGGGGGCCTGGGTCTGAAGGAGGAGGGGCTGGGGGCCTGATTCCTAGGTCTGAGGGAGGAAGGGGCTGGGGGCCAGGACTCCTGGATCTGAGGGAGGAAGGGTATGGGGGCCAGGACTCCAGGGTCTGAGGGAGGAGGGGGCTGGGGGTCTGGACTCCTGGGTCTGAGGGAGGAGGGGGCTGGGGGCCAGGACTCCTGGGTCTGAGGGAGGAGGGGCTGGGAGTCTGGACTCCTGGGTCTGAGGGAGGAGGAGCTGGGAGTCTGGACTCCTGGGTCTGAGGGAGGAGGTGTTGAGGGCCTGATCCTAGGTCTTAGGGAGGAGAGAGGCTGGGGGCCTGGACTCCTGGGTCTAAAAGAGGAGGGGGCTGGGGGTCTGGACTCCAGGGTCTGAGGGAGGAGGGGGCTGGGGGTCTGGACTCCTGGGTCTGAGGGAGGAGGGGGCTGGGGGCCTGGGCTCCTGGGTCTGAGGGAGGAGGGGGCTGGGAGTCTGGACTCCTGGGTCTGAGGGAGGAGGAGCTGGGAGTCTGGACTCCTGGGTCTGAGGGGGGAGGAGGAGGCCAGGACTCCTCTGAGGGCAACTGTCCAGAAGCCCAGATCCCATTTCTCTGGAAGCCCTGTGAGGCTGACCCCCTGCCCTGGGCATCTCCTGTAAACATCCTGGTGGGAGCTGAGTGGCCCTGGGCTGCCTCCGTCAGAGATGACACAGGTTAGAGGGGGCTCAGCAGGGGGCCGGGGGTGGGGGGTCATAGGGGTTGTGGAGCTGAGGCCAGCAGCTGATGACCATTTCCTGTGTCAACATCATCTGGACCCACTTCGCAATTCCCGGGATTCCTCAGGGATCAAGGAGGGGGTGGGGGGCGGGGCTGCCAGGGCCCTGGACCGCGACTTGGGACTGGGGGGGCCCCCCCGCCGTCACGGCCCTCACCGCTAATGACAGGTTTGGGCTGCTTCTGCGGCCCGCCTGCCCCGTCACCCCCCAGAGGCCAGACAGGACCCCCCAGGGACAGACAGACGGACACACACAGCCTCGGACCTGCTGACCTCACACCAGCCAGCCCCACCTCGCCCAGGGGGTCGGCACACGCAAGGACCCCGGCTCCCCGCTAGTATCCCAGTGGTACCTTCCCCCAAGATTGTGACCCCCCACCAGAGCCTCACACACTGGGTCTCCCCTGATCTCCGAGTTTGTTTCTTCCTGTGTCCCTAGATCCCATTGTTTTACATCATTGTCTGTTTGTCACTCTGGGGGTTTGTGCTACAGTTTCTGTTCCTGCTTGTCCTGTCATCTTGTCACCTCCCCAAGGCCTGCCTCTCAGTGTCTGCACCCCACCCCTTCCTTCTTACTGTCCTTGTAGTGGAAGTAGCTGGAGCACCCCTCACCCTGGGGAAGACCCAGGAGCCTGGAGAGTTCCCCCTGCCCTCGCCCTCCTGTCCTGCGCCCACCACATCTCCCTCAGCCTCCTGCAGCCAGGAAGGATGAAAGATGGGCAAACATGACCCCAGAGCCCTGGGTGATGGCCAAGGCGACACTGGGGGTGGGGCGGGGGGACTGGCCCCAGCCACGCACCACTGACCTGGCCCCAGACTCCTGACCTTTTCCGTAGCGTATTCTCCAAATTATAAAAGGCAACACTTTTTTCTCTACCTGGAAGCCAGGGTTTGGGGCCTGGATACTGGGCATGGGGTCTGAGGGAGGAGGGGCTGGGGACCAGGACTCCTGGGTCTGAGGGAGGAGGAGATGGAGGTCTAGACTCCTGGGTCTGAAGGAGGAGGGGCTGGGAGCCTGGACTCCTGGGTCTGAGGGAGGAGGGGCTGGGGGTCTGGACTCCTGGGTCTGAGGGAGGAGGGGCTGGGGAAAGGACTCCTGGGTCTGAGGGAGGAGGGGCTGGGGGTCCAGACCCCTGGGTTGAAGAAGGGGGTCTGGTTCCCTGTAGGTGGAAGGGGCTGCCATTTCGAGATCCCTTTTGTTGCTCCCAGACTGGCCCCGGGCCCAGTCCCTATCCCCTCAGGCCAGTCCATCCCCCAGGCTGGTGGCCTGAGTCACCTTGGCTGGCCCTGCCGGTCTGGGGGGGGGGTACGTCAGTTCTCCCCTCACTGACGCAGCCTTGGGCCCCCCACGCTGACTCAGCCGGAAACAGGCCCCCTGAGGGGCGGAGACCCAGTGGTCAGAGGCCTGGGTCCCTGCGGGAACGGGGGCTGGGAAGGGCCCCTGGGGGGCCCTGGAAGGGGTGGCCATGACAGACCAAGGGAGAGAGAGCTCTTACCTGAGCAATGAGGTCATGTCCCACCATGGGGGGGCTGTGACCTCACCTCCCTGGGGAGGAGAGCCGTCGTCCCCCCCCCCCTCCCATGGTGGGGGATGGGAGGGGGAGAACTCTAGCCTCCATTCATCCCCAGAGTCCCCCCTGCCAGCTCAGCACAGAGCCTAGAGGGAGTCTGCCGGGGGACCTTTGGAAAGTCCCGTCACTTTGTCTTCCACTGTCGCTTCTGTCCTGGGTGGTGGTGGTGGTGGGGGAATGCTCCTGGGAATGGAGCTCTGGACCTGTTCCCTCAGGGGCTCTGCCCAAGTGCCTGGCCCTCCTCCGGGTACCATGTCCACGCTGCTGTTCCCCCGTCTGTGTGCGTCTCCCCCTCTGGCGCCAATGCCTCTCTGCACCGCGATCTCTATGCAGATGTCCCCCGTGCCCTGTCCCCAGCTCCTCTCCCTGGCTGAGCCACTCTCTCTGCAGTTCTGTCAACCTCCCTGCCTCCTCTGCTCACGCAACATCTCCACCCTTCTTTCTCTGGGTCTCCCCGCATGTGTTAATAAAAATCAAGAAAGAGAATAACAATGGTTCATATTTCCTGAGAGCTGACTGCGTGCTTTGCATGGGTGAAGTCATTCTTACCCCGGCGTTTGGGGGGTAGGATGGGTACTCGGTCACCCCCATTTCACAGGTGAGGAAACTGAGGCACAGAGGGGTACCGCACCTCCTTTCCATCTCTGCTTCTCTCCCCACCTTCACATCCCTACCTGTCTCCTGGGGAAAGGCTCTGCCCCTCTCTGTCCTCAATGTTCAGCACCTCTGTCTCTGAGCGCGTCTGTCCCCCTGCCTCTGTCTCTTGGGGCCTTTCTGCTCTGTCACCTGCTCCTCTGTTTTCTCTGTATCTCTTCTGCAGCCTGCCTCCCCTCTATGACTGCAACTTTGTCCCTCTTCCTCCTGGGGTCTCTCTGCGACTGCAGTGTATCTCCTTAGTGTCTCCGTCTCTCTATCTCTGCCTTTCAGAGGATCTATCTCTGCCCCAATGTCCCCATCTCTCCAAGTGTCTCTGTCTCCTTGCTTGGGTCTCCAAGCTCCGTCCCCTTCTCTTTCTCCGTTCCTCGTCCCACGGGGTCGCTCTGCCTCCCCATCCTGCGTCTTGTGGCCCCGTCCCCAGCTCTCCGTGTCCCTCAGTGCCAGTCCTGGTCCTGTGGACCCCCGCCCGCTGCCCGCAGCCGGGCCCCAGCCCTCTGCGCCGTGTGTGTCTGCCCCTGCGGCGGCCGGCCGAGGAGGTGGAGGGAGGGGACGCCAATGACCTCACCAGCCCCTCTCCGACCACCCCCCCCTTTCTCTTTTCAACTTTTCCAACTTTTCCTTCCGTGCCCTCCTCTGAGCAAGGCAGCGTGAGCCCTGCGAGGCAGCCGGCTCCGTCTGAATGGAAAAGGCAGGCAGGGAGGGTGAGTCAGGATGTGTCAGGCCGCCCTCCCCTGCTGCCTGCCCCCCGCCCGCCCGCCCTGGCCCCCTATATAACCCCCCAGGCATCCACACTCCCTCACTGCCACGGCCCTCGCTGCTCACACGCACATGCCTCCCCTCCCCAGGCCGAGGCCCAGCTGACCCCCAGGGCTCCCCCCCGGCAGCGGACAGGGAAGGGTTAAAGGCCCCCAGCTCCCTGCCCCCTGCCCTGGGGAATCCCTGCCCTGTGGGGACATGAACAGTAAGTTGGTTCAAGTTCATAGGGTGGGGGGGGGGGGACAGGAAGGGAGGAAGGAGGGACCGCGGCGAGGAGGGTGGGGAGCAGACAGACACAGCGGAATCGGACAGAGAGAGACAGAGGAGAGCGAGAGAGCCGTGGGGAGGCAGAGACGGAGGACAGGAAAGGAGATTCAGAGAAAGCAGCAGGAGGCCGGGAGCAGAGACGGGCAGAGACAGGAGGACGGATTTGAGACGCGGAGACAGGGCAGCGCGAGAGACATGAAGACATACAGACAGAGACAGACAAATGCCGGGAGGTGACCCCCAAGAGCGCGGGACGCCCTGGGAGTCGGCAGACACCCGGGCATCCTGACAGAAAGGCTCCGGGAGGGAAACTGAGGCAGGGAGCCCGAGGAGGTGAGCGCAAGTCCCGAACGCCGACCCCCCAGGCAGGGGGAGGAGAGAAAGAGAGACAGTGGTGCAGACAGGAACCGGAGAGCCAGACAGATGCGGACCGACGGACAGACAGCGGCCGGGGAGGGCCCGGGGGGCGGGCTGGGGGTGTGATGCGGGAGCGGGGCGGCCCGGGGGGCGCTGATTGGCTGGCGGGCGCGGGGGTGGGCGGGGCGGCTGGGGGATGGGCTGCCGGGGAACCAGCGGGCCGGAGCCCCCGGGGAGCGCGCCGCCGCCGGGTCCCTGTCCGCCTCCCGCGTCCCCGCTGCGCCCGCGTCTCTGCGTCCCTCCGCCCAGGTGTGCCCCGGGGGCATCCCCGGCACCACGGCCCGGCCTTCCGCGGTCCCCCTGGGCAGGGGTCTGGGCCTCCGGGTTCCTGTCCCGGTCTCCTTGCCCCGCTCTCAGTCCGGCTCGGGCTCCCGAGGCCCGGGGAGGGGGCAGGTTCTGGCCTGTGCCTCCCCCCTCACGCCCCGCCCCGGGGCCCAGATTCCGGCGTCCGGGGGCGGACGGGAGACGCCCGGCCCGTCTACCCGCCCCAGGCCGCGTCTGCTCCGACGGGCGGGGCAGCCAGAGCGGGAGAGGGAGAGGGCAGCCCGCCCCGGGCCTGCGACCTGCCCTGGGCGCGCCACCCCGGGACTCGGGACCCCCAGTCCCTCCTCCCCCGGACCCACCAGTCCGGTCTGAGCTCCCTCTGCCTTCTCCCGCCCCCAGGTGTTTGCTGCCTGGTCCTGGTCGCTCTGAGCCTGTGGCCGGATAGAGCTGCTGCCCCGGGGCCACCGCCGGGCCCCCCACGGGCCTCCCCAGACCCTCGGGCCGAGCTGGACAGCGCCGTCCTCCTGACCCGCTCTCTCCTGGCGGACACTCGACAGCTTGCTGCGCAGCTGGTGGGAGAGCCTGCCGGGGCTTGGGCTGGGACAGGGACCCGGAGTGTGGAGGGCTTCTGGGCTCGCACGGAAACAGCGGGAGCGGGGAGTCTGGGGCCTGTCTGCAGGATGGGGGGACCCTTGGAGCTGGGCAGGGTCCCCCTCAAGGCTTCTTTTTCCCCACAGAGAGACAAATTTCCAGCCGACGGAGACCACAACCTGGACTCTCTTCCCACCTTGGCCATGAGTGCAGGGGCACTGGGAGCCCTACAGGTAAGGGGAGGGGAAGGGGAAGAGGGGGCAAAGGTGAGAGCTGGGCGGTGGCCAGGGTGCAAGGGGGGCTGGGGGCCAGAGCAGGCGTGTGGCAGGTGTTCCCTGATGCCCCCCATGCCCTGCCTCCTAGCTCCCAGGTGTGCTGACGCGGCTGCGGGCAGACCTGTTCTCCTACCTGCGGCACGTGCAGTGGCTGCGGCGGGCGGGCGGCCCTTCCTTGCGGACCCTGGAGCCGGAGCTGGGCGCCCTGCAGGCCCGGCTGGACAGACTGCTGCGCCGGCTGCAGCTCCTGGTACGACCTCGACCTCGCAGCTCCCAGGCCCCATACCTAGACTTGAAACCTGAGACCCTGGGACCCCAGACTCCAGGCCTGCTCAGAGACCCCCAGCCCCCTCGAGGCCCCAGACCCTGACCCAAAGCCAGCCTGGAGACCCTGACTCTGCAAACTCCAGACCTCAAGAGCCTAGATCCTGAGATCTCGGGTGAGACGACCCCAGATCCTGAGCTCTGAGTCTCTAAGACCTCAGATGCTGGTTGTGAGCCCTTAAGACCCCCAAACCCTGACCGCCAAAACCTGAGACCCAAGAACCTGAGATCAGAAAACTTTAGTTGCCCGTTCCTGGGCCTGACCACAAAGACCCTGGACCTCAAATTCCAGCTCCCAGTTCTGAGACCCCAGCCCTCACCCACGAGTCCCTGAGCTTGGATCCTAGAGACCCCACATGTAAGACACCAGCCCCAAGATCTTGGACCTGACCCCAGACTTGAGCCTACAGCCCCCAGCGTTCGCCTAGCATCAGGATCCCAGCCCTGACTCTATAGACTTCACCCCTCAATCCCCTGAGCTTGGCCCTGGAGTTCCAGCTTTGAGACCTCCACCTTTTGGCCCCAGCCTCCACTTTCTGAACCCAACATGTTGAGAACTCCCCACCCAGAAACCCTACCCTGCAGGTTAAAGACCCTCTGGAAACATGCAGCCTGGACTCCCAGGTTCCAAACGCCCCTTCCCGGGACCCCCACTGCACCCCCACCCATTGCTAACCTTCTGTCTTCTCCCAACAGATGTCCCGCCTGGCCTTACCCCAAGCACCCCCAGACCCACCAGCTCCCCCACTGGCCCCCCCAGCCTCCGCCTGGGGAGGCATCAGGGCAGCCCACGCCATTCTTGGGGGGTTGCACCTGACCCTTGACTGGGCCGTGCGGGGCTTGCTGCTGCTGAAGACTCGGTTGTGACCAGCTACACAGAACCGCCAACGTCCTTCGATGCCACATCTTATTTATTTATTTATTTGGGGACTAGGGGCATGGAGGTCAGGAGATACCCCCCTCTTCTTCTCCCCCTGATTAGAGACGGTCCCTCCAGGAGACCTGGGCAGAAGAGGGGGGGGGGCATCTGTGCCTTATTTATACTTATTTATTTAAGGGCGTGGGTGGGAGGTGGGTGGGCTTGGGGACCAAAGGGTGAGGGAACAGGAGTCCTGGATTCTTGAATCTCTAAGACGTCTGGCCACAGTGTTTCCCTGTTCCCCACGCCTCTGGGCCTAGGCAGGAGCATATATTATTTATTAAACAATTACTTTTTGTGTTGGGGTGGGGAGGGAAGGGAAAGAGGCCTGGGTTTTTGTACAAAATGCGAGAAACTTTTGTATGATACAGAAGGGGAAATTAAATTTGTCATACACATCCACTTAGAGGTGATTTCTCTGAGGGCTGGGGGCTGGGGTCCCTGGAGTAGAGGGAGGCAGGGACCCTTAGTGGGCAGGACAGCAGAGGGGAGATGGTTGGTCCTCCAGGGCAGGGTCTGAGCCTCATCTGGTGCACAGCACTTCATAGACTCTCAATAAATATTTAATAGAAGGTTCCAGAAGGTCATCCAGTGCCCTACAGTGCTTGTACATGACAAGGCTGCAAGTTCGAGGTCATTCATTATGGCAGTTCACAACAGCAAATTGGAAGCAACCTAGATGTTCAACAGTGAGGGATGGTTTAATAAATGACACCCATCTGTGTGATGGAAAACTATTAGCCATAAAGGGGGGATGATACAAAGGCGGCTTTAAGACATAGAGAAAGCAGGCTACTAACCACTGCATGATTCCCACTTTGCTTCTCTGGATGGATGGATGGATGGATGGATATATAGATTTTTTTAAGAAGTCCTAGAACACAGGGCACCTGGCTGGCTCAGTCAGTAGAGCATGTGACTCTTGATCTCTGGGCCGTGAGTTCAAGTGCCACGTTGGGCATAGAGCTTACTTTAAAATAATAATTAAAAAAAAAAAAAAACTCCTAGAAGAAAATACACCAAAATGTTGACCATGGTCCCTTCAGGGTGGAAGGCAGGGTGGGATTATGGGTGCTTTCATTATTTGTGCTTGTCCGAATTAGAGTTTCTACAGTGACCATGTGTTTTGCATGACCCATTAAAAAAAAAATACACACTTTTTAGAAGGACGGAATGCCAGCCAACCCCTTCCCCCAAAACAAGACCTCAGAAGGAGTCAGGAATGACTGCTCACTGAGTGTGTGCTCTGGGCCGTGTCTTAAGTGTGGGGTTTTACTTACATGATTCCCTGAATGCTCCATCATGCCCCACTTTCCAGGTGAGAGAAAGTGAGGCTGGCAGGGGAGGGGACATGGTGTTCAAGGTCACACCTTGAAAGGGACCACTGTGTTTCTGCCAGAGGTCCAGCTCCTTCCAAAGCCCGTGCCCCTTTCTTTATAACCAATGTTCAGCAATCACTGCCACAGACACAAATCGGTTATATATGGGGAAACTGAGGCTCAGTGGGGGGTATGAGTCTTCCTCAAGGTCCCTGAAAGGGGTCAGTGGTGAGTTGGGGCCATGCTCGGGCCTCCCTTCTTAAGTGGGAAACTCTTTGGTTAATTATCCATTTATAATGTCCAAGACAGATCCTGCTGGGGGCCCTGAGTTTTCAGTAGCTTTGGGTCTGCAGTCGTGGCTTCTGATTCACAGACTCCAGCCCTCGAGACTCTAGGCCACATCCCAGGAGGAGAAGGGAGTCCACGCCCCCCCCCCCCCCCGCGGTCCCCCCAAAAGGCCCCCAAATGTCTGATGAGGGCACAAAGCCCCCCCCCCCCAAGGCTCCTCCCCCAAGCCAGGGCTGACCACCCTCCACCACAGGGCCATGGCCAAGCCCTGGGGAAGCCCCACCCTCTGGGACCCCTGAGCTGTGGCACCTGCCAAGCCTAAAGGGCCAGGGCGGGTGGGCTGGGGGACACTGGGCAGGCCAAGCACCCAGGTGCCGGGTCCCTGACTCTGTGTCTGGGGTGACCCACCTTTTCTGCAGCCGCCGTGAACCGGCTTCAGAACATCAGGCGCATGGAGCCATTCCAGGGACCCTCAAAATGGGTCCCCACGCTAGGCGAGCTGCAGAAGACCCTCCAGAGGGGCGAGTACCTGCCCCTCCGCCCGCTGCCCATGTTCGAGAGTAACTTTGTTCAGGTCCCCAGCTTCCTGCACCCTGGGGGCGGAGAGGGGCAGGAAGGGATTGAGACACCACCCCCCCCCCCCCGCCCCGGACTGGGGGGTTCGAACCCAGGCAGGCACTGACTAGGCAGCCGCGGGGGTGGGGAGGCTCAGGTGGTAGGGGGCTTGGGCTGGGGGTGCCAGAGGAGCATTGGAGAAAGGAGTGGTCCCAGCCTCTCTCCCTGGCCCCCCAGGTGACCAATCGAGGGGCCCCCGTGTACGTGCACCACAGAACCAACCGTGTGACCATGGGTGTGGCTGCCTCCCAGCCTGGCCTGGTGTTGCCAGACATCCTGCTGATCGCTCAGCCCCCGGAGGGCAGGGAGTGCTCCAGCCTCGTCCTCACCAGGTGCCTCCATTCCGCACCCCCCCCCCCGCTCCCCAGGCCTGCCCTATCCCCCCTCGACCATGTCCCTCTCCCACCTCTCCCCCTCCCTCGTCCCCCACCGCCCCTGCCCTGCCCCATCCTCTGCTCCACCATGTCTGTCTCCTGCCTCCCCCAGGATGCTCCCGCTGGACCTGACCCGCCTCTACGTGCATGACCTGTCCTCCTGGCGCCTGAAACTGCGCCTGGTCACGGGCCGCTGCTACTACCTGGAGCTGGATGCCCCCCGCAACGAGGCCGGCTTCCTGTTTGACCGCTGGATCCGGCTCATCAATCTGCTCCAGGAGCCCGCCACTACCTGGCTCCCCAGGACCCCGCATGGGCCCGCCAGGGACCCGGCCAGCGTCAAACCTCCTGCCTCCACCTGGCGCCTCCAGGTGGGCAGTGCCCCCCCCACAGACCCTGGAAGCAGCTGTGGTTTTGGATTTCAGAGCGGGGACCAACAGCTGAAATCCAGAATCCCAAGATTTAGGCAGGGGGTCAGGACTCCTGGGTCTGAGGGAGGAGGGGCTGGGGGTCAGGACTCCTGGGTCTGAGGGAGGAGGCCCGCATTCCAGGATCTGAGGGAGGAGATGGCTGGTGGCCTAGATTCCAGGGTTTGCAGGAGCAGAGGGCAGGACCCCTGGGTCCTGGCATGGGGACGGGTTGGGGTCCTGGAGTCCTGAGCTGGGTAGGTAATGGGGACGTGGAAACCAGGAGGAGGAACCCGTCCTGACCGACCCCCTCCCCGTCCACAGGACCAGCCCCAGTCCGGACGTTCGGGTGAGCAGCCTCCGTGTCCTCAGACCCTTCCCTACTTGTCAGCCTCTCCTGCCCCAGGCGTGGCCACACCTACCAGCCCTTGAGCTCTCCCCCCTCCCCTGCCCGAGTCTCACGTCCTCCCTGTCGGGGATCCTGACTGGAGGTCCTCCCTTCCTCTGCAGTCATGACTGTGGAGCCCAACTTTCCTTACAAGATGCTGACACTTCAGAAACAGAGGAAGGCCAGGGTGAGCAGGTTGGGCAGGCCGGGCTGGGGAGGGGCCGGGCTGGGGGCCCCGAGCCTCCTGACTGCCCACCGTCCCTCCTCCCACCGCCAGACCCTCAAGCGCAAATTCAAGTCTCAGGCCGTGGGCGACTCTGTGCCTCTCATCTGGTCACGGCAGGAGCACGCTGAGCCTAGAAGGAAATCTGCAGAAAAGAAGTAGGCTTGGTTGGGGTCTTGCTGCCCGCGGGAGGCCGAAGGGCGAGGACCCCGGTGTGGAGGCCACCAGAGTCACCCCACATTGCCCCCTACAGGTCCCAACGAAACCTCCACCCTGACACATCTCAGACCCACATCCAGGTTACCGGTGAGCACACCTCGCCCTCCCTGTGTGGACCCCCAACGTTCTGGCCCTTCCCCCGAGGGCTCACTCTGCCTTCTTCCCGCCCAGAGAAGCCCAGCATCACCATCCGTACCGTCTTCAGCATTGTCTCCAACACCATCAACCACACACAGTCCTCTTCCAAGGCAGCTATGTCCTGGGGGCCCACTCCTGGTCTGAGGGAGGAGGGGCTGGGGGCCTGGGCTCCTGGGTCTGAGGGAGGAGGGGCTGGGGGTCTGAAATCCTGGGTCTGAGGGAGGAGGGCTGGGGGTCTGGACTCCTGGGTCTGAGGGAGGAGGGCTGGGGGTCTGGACTCCTGGGTCTGAGGGAGGAGGGCTGGGGGCCTGGACTCCTGGGTCTGAGGGAGGAGGGCTGGGGGTCTGGATTCCTGGGTCTGAGGGAGGAGGGGCTGGGGGTCTGAAATCCTGGGTCTGAGGGAGGAGGGGCTGGGGGTCTGGATTCCTGGGTCTGAGGGAGGAGGGGCTGGGGG
>NW_026057588.1:4304354-4311558 GCF_023721935.1 Panthera uncia
CTGGACTCCTGGTCTGAGGGAGGAGGAGCTGAGGGGTCTGGATTCCTGGGTCTGAGGGAGGAGGGACTGGGGGCCTGGACTCTTGGGTCTGAGGGAGGAGGGGCTGGGGGCCTGGACTCCTGGGTCTGAGGGAGGAGGGGCTGGGGGCCTAGGCTCCTGGGTCTGAGGGAGGAGGGCTGGGGGTCTGGACTCCTGGGTCTGAGGGAGGAGGGGCTGGGGGCCTGGGCCCCTGGGTCTGAGGGAGGAGGGGCTGGGGGGCAGGACTCCTGGGTCTGAGGGAGGAGGGGCTGGGGGCCTAGGCTCCTGGGTCTGAGGGAGGAGGGCCCTGTGTCCTGGGCTCTGGGAGCCTCCCCTGGCCGTGACCATTCTTCCCCTCTTCTCTGTCCACCTACAGTGTTGCTCTTCTGACTCAGACACGGCCACAGTCCTGGGCGGTTTAATTGAGACCCCCATCCGCTGTGCCTCCGCAGACACCCCTGATATTTCCTTGCTGGAATCCTATGATCCCTTCAACACGTACCTGTGGCAGCAGGACATCGAAAACCTGATGGACCTCGATACCAGCACCTTGTCCTCGTCCTCCTTCTCCCCAGCCAGCTACCCTCCCCGCTTCTCCCTCCCAGCCTCTTACTCCTCCTCCCACAGGCGCAAGGAAAAGGCCCAGGCTCTGGGATCCGGGCAGAGGCAGCGGCCTCCACCCTCTCAGAAGACCGCAGCTGCCCGCGTGGCCGCTTGGAAGGTTCCATTCCTCCGTGACCAGTCCAAGAGGGTCTCAGCAATGCATGATCCATCCCAGAAGATGTCGACTGCACCCGGCCCACCCCGGGGGGCCCCAGTGGTACCCGCTGTTACCCAGAAGACCCCAACAGTACACGGCCCCCCTTGGAAGGCCCCACCTGTATCCGTTACTTCCCGGAAGGCCGCAGCCAGTCCTGGCCCGGCCCGGAAGGCCCCACCTGTATCGCCTACTTCCCGGAAGGCTGTATCTTCCTCTGTCCCAGGAAGGAAATCCGTGTTCCTACCTGCCCCATCCCAGAAGGCTCTGACGTCACCTACTCAACAGAAGATGACACCGGACACTGCCACTTTGGGCACGTTGCCCACAGGAGGTCCTAGACGGCGTGTGCTCGAGAGAAGCCAGCGTGAGGGGACGCCAGGACCACTGATGTTTGTGGGCACCCAGGAGATGGACCTGATAGAGACAAGGACCCAGAAAACATCCCAGGACCTGCCTTTTACCACCACCAAGAAGGAGTCGGAGGAGGTCGTGCTCACTAAAGCCCTGAAGATCACCCTGGATGGCTTGAAGGGCAGGGGCAAGTTGGAGGACAAGGTCCACAGAAAGAAGGAGGAGATATCCCTGGACAAGCCTGGCTTAACCTCCCAGACGGTGGGGCAACAGCAGAAGTGGCTCAAGACCCAGGAGGTGGTCATCCAGGGACCCCCAGAGGAGCAAAGCAGGCCGTTCTCAGTGGAGGGGCTCACCCTTGCCAAGCTGATGATCATGGCCAACTCCAAGGAACCGCCCCTGAGGCCCGCAACAGTCAATCCGTCCTCCTGGCTCTCGAACCCCCCGATGCCTGACATGTCAACAGTCAGCCCCAGTGAGGTGCCCTTGCTGCAGGGGACACCAGAGGTGGTTGGAGAGCAGTCCCTGTTTGGCACCTGGGTGAAGGAGAGAATGCATCCGTGGGCTGAAGGGAGCATGTATCGCTGGGTAGAGGCACAGCCCCAGGTTCCAAAAGAGGCTTCCGAAGTGCCTGGCCTTCCCAGGCATGAGGCCAGCAGCCTGATGATGGACAATGTCTCCCCAGAGCCCATCAGTCTGCCTGCATCAAGGTGGGAGGAGGTACCCCCGTGGCCCATCTCACTGACCCCCATCTCAGAGACGAAGGCCAGTGTGTTCCAGCAGCCAAAGAGAGCATCTCTTGAGCCTGAGGGGCAGTCAGACCAGCTGGAGGGGAGGTCAGACCAGCTCAAGAAGACTCCAGACCAGCTGGAGGGGATGCCAGACCAGCTCGAGAGGACTCCAGACCAGCTTGAGGGGATGCCACACCAGCTTGAGGGGATATCGGACCAGCTCCAGAGGATGCCAGACCAGTTTGAGGGGATGCCAGACCAGTTCAAGGGGATATCAGACCAGCTCGAGAGGATGCCAGACCAGCTCGAGGGGATGCCAGACCAGCTTGAGAGGATAGACCAGCTCAAGAGGATGTCAGACCAGCTCCAGGGGATGTCAGACCAGAGTCCCCTGGCCATAACAAAGTTGTCCTCTGATGTTATCTTACCAACGCTCGTAGAAAATGAGAATATGATGGGCATGGCCCCCGAGGTGGAGGACATAGAGGAACCGGGTGCTTACAGTCCTTCAGCCAGGTATTTGGGGTGACAGCTGACACGTTCTGTCAACTCCATTAGCTGCAAGATAAAAAGAGGATCATTCCCTTTTTTCACTTTTATTCACGGACTCAATGTATAGAGAGTGTTGACTTGTGCTAGGCATTGTTCTAAGCACTAGAGATATGGCATTGAGCAATTTGGGGAGGATATGCTCCTGTCATCTTGTGTGTAGAGCCCAGGGATGTTGTTCAATGTCCTACAATGCACAGGATGGCCCACCACAGCAGAGAATGATCCAGAGAAAATATCAGTAGTGCTGAAGTTAGGAGCCCTGACAATTAACAGCTAAGTCAATTATATTGCACGCTATAAGGTGATAGCTCCATGGGAAAAGAGCAGGGGGGTGGGGGGGACTAGGGATGAAGATAGGCAGCCTCCTGTATTGGACTGGTTGGTGCAGGAGGGCTTCAGTGAGTTGATGTCATTTGTGTAAAGGCCCGAAGGAGGGGAAGAAGGAAGCCATGCACACATCTGGTGAAAGTATGTTCCCTGCAGAAGAAACAGCCACCGCAAAGGCCCTGAGGCATGAGTGTGTGTGTGATACGTTGGACCAAGAGTGAGTTCCAAGGGACCCCAAGAGTAGGAAATGAAGTCAGAAAAAGTCACGCAAGTGGTGGTAATCACGTGGGACCTTGCAGGCCATTTTAAGGCCTTTGGCTTTGATGCTGAGTGAGCTGGGGGATTTGGGGCAGAATGGCTGGGACTGGTGTATATTTGAAAAGGCTCTCTCTGGCCAAAGCATAGAGAAGGTAAGGGGGGCAAGGATGGGATCTGGGAGAATAGGGAGGAGACAGTTGCAACGATCCAGGCATGAGACAAGAAGGGAGGTGTTGGAAGTGTGAGAAAGAGGCAGGATGGTTGAGCCGACAGATTGGCTCATGGATTGGACACGGCCATGTGGTTTCAAGGGCAAACGTAGGGTCTGGGGTCTGAGACACTGGGGAGACGGAGAGGCTGTGAATGCAGCAGGTGGCAGGGAGGGGATCAGGATCGTCTAAGATCCCTGGTGAAGAAGTGGGGCAGGTAGCTGGATATATGAATTGGGAGTGACGGGAAATCATCGGCACATGGATAGTTACCACAAGCCAAGAGACGGGAGGAGGTCACCAGCCAGTGAGCGTCGACAAAGAGGGTGCAAAGTGTTTAGAAAAGGGGAAACCAGGGGCGCCTGGGTGGCTCAGTCAGTTAAGCGTCTGACTTCGGCTCAGGTCGTGATCTCGTGGTTCGTGAGTTCGAGCCCCGCGTCGGGCTCTGTGCTGATGGCTCAGAGCCTGGGGCCTGCTTCGGATTCTGTGTCTCCCTCTCTCTCTATCCCTCCCCGACTAGCGCTCTGTTTCTCCCTGTCTCTCAAAAATAAATAAATGTAATTTTTTTTTTTTTAAAGAAAAGGGGAAACCATAGTGAGAGTTGGCAGAATGGTGACAGCCTGGGTGTCAGGGGCAGCTGCGTGCAATGCTGCAGTTAGGTGAAGGAATACGGGACTGAGGCAGGAGCCCTGGGCTTACCAGCAAGGATTTTATTATTTGTTGCATGGTGGGAACAAAGACCCGAATGGGGCAGGCCGACGGGAGCACAGAAAGCAGGGGATCACTTGCCGCAACCCTTGAAAACACGATGCTCAGTGAAAGGAACCAGATGCAGAAGGCCTCATCGTGTGTGATTCCATTTGTGGGAAACTTGCAGACCAGGCAAATAAATCCAAGCGGAATGGTGGTTGCTAGGAGCTGGGAGGAATGGGAGGAATGGGGAGGGATGACTTATCGGGAACAGGGGTCTCCTTTTGGGGTGATGAAATGTTCTGGAGCTAAGTGGAGGTGGTGGTTGCACAGCACTGTGGATGTAATTAGTGTCGCCGAACTGTGCACTTTCAAACGGTTGCAACGGTAAATTTTATGTGATGTGTATTTCCCCGCTATATACCTACCTACCCACCCACCCACGTACGCGTACTTTCCTATGAACGTGCTATGCAAAGAGGGGACGCAGAGAGGAGGGGTCCAGCAGCTTTTTTCCAAGTAGTTTGCTGGAAGGGGAGGAGGGACATGGCAAGAAGTAGCTGGTGTAGGAAGTGAGCACGAGAGTGCCGAAGAGGAGAGAGAGATTAGCATTTGCGTGTTGGTGTGAAGGATCCACAGGCGGGCTCCCCCGCAACTAGGCAGGAGGGAGAGAAACTTGGGAGGGACAGCAGGGACAGGAAGACACTGGTGGGGACCCTTATTCCAGCTCACGCTTCATTTTAGCAGGGATTTACTGAGCCCTCATTATGCTCTTCCTGTGACCTCCAAGACCCCCTCTGGCTTTCTCTCTCTCCGCAGCATACAGAGTTCCCAGAGCCTTCAATAGCGGGATTCGGGGGGAGTCAATCTCAATCGCCAAAGTGTCCAAAGGAGCCCAGCGTGACCAGGTAGCCAGAGACCCTGCGGACCCGCCTTAGTCCTGGTACTGAAGTCCGGCGGCTCGGACACCACCCTTACTCTTTCCTCCTCTTCCCCACAGGCCCCCAGGGTGCTGTGCACCTGTACCGTAAGAAGCAGGGTGCTGAAAAGCCCGGGCGGGGGGGACGCTCCCTCTAGGGTAGAGACCAGAGCTATCTATACGTTTATATATTGGGGGGCGGGGGGCGGGGGAGAGCCCGCGGAGCGGCCCAGCTTCGCAGAGATTAAAAGCCTGAGTCTGAGACTCGGCAAAAATCGTGACTGGGTGCCAGTGTGTGCGCGCGGGGTGGCGTCGGGCTGGAGGTGGGAGGCGGCGGGGGTGGGGGAGGTGGTCCAAGCAGACCCTGCCTGGCGGCCCAGAGCGTCCCCTGCAGCGCAGCGGCTCCCATTGGCTGGGGTTCCAGGGGCCCCAGCCAATCCTGCCAGGAGTCGTGGTTTTCCTGGGCTGGGACCCCCGACACTCAGAAGCGAGGGGCACCGCCGGATGGAGCCACAAGCACAGCTGACCCAGTGACACGTTGACATCAGTCTGGTGAGGGCAGGGCGGGTGGGATCAGGGACTGGGCTTTGGGGCGGGGGCCAGGAACTGGGTGCGGGTCTGAGCGAGAGGCGCCTTCAGGCCCCACGGAGCCCCCTGCCCCTGCAGTAGCTGCCGCCTCCCTGGATGTTGGATATTGAGTTCCAGAAGTCCCCCAAGGGGAAATGGACAACACCACCCTTCGACCCGCGCTTCCCCAACCAGAACCAGACCCGCAACTGCTACCAGAACTTCCTGGGTGAGACGTTGCGGGCCAGGTTAGGGGGAGGGAGACAGAAGAGGCGGAAAGGGGTCCGCCCCACCTGAAGACAGGGAGAGGGTCCCGGACCGGCCTCGGTGGCGGTGACCGTTGGGGTGGGAGGGGAAGGGGGGGGGGGGGGGGGGGGTCGGAGGGGGCGGGGCCTCGCCGGGGAGTGGGCGGGGCCTATCTGGAGGGGCCAGGGCCGAGGGGTGGGGCGAGGGTGCGATGGGCGGGGGCCTGGCCAGGAGAGGGTGGAACCTGCTCTGGAGGGGCGGGTACCAAATCCTGCAGGGGCGGGGCGAGGGAGGAATAGGCGGGGTCTATCCAGCGTGGGCGGGGCTTTGTCTGGAGGGGAGGAGACCCTGTCCTGGAGGGTGGGATCGAGTCTTGGAGGGGAGGGGCGAGAGAGAGATAGGCGGGGCCTATCCGGTGGGGGGCGGGACCGAGTCTTGGAGGGCCGAGGCAAGGGAGGGATAGGAGGGGCCTACCCAGCAGGGGCGGGGCCTGTCCGGGACGGGGCGTGACCTGGTCTAGGGGCCAGGACTGGGCCTGGAGGGGGCGGGGCCTGGCCTGGAGGGGCGGGACCGAGTCCTGGAGGGGCTGGGCATGGCCTGGAGGGGGTGGGCCGACCGTGGAGAGGCGGGGCCTGACTGGGAGTGGGCGGGGCCTGCTCTGGAGGCCTGGGGACCAAGTCCTGGCGGGGCGGGGCCTGGTCTGCTGGGACTGGGACCGAGGCAACCCCGCGGCCCGCTCCGCCCCACCCCTCAGACTACCACCGCTGCGTCAAGAGAATGAACCGCCGTGGGAAAAGCACGCAGCCCTGCGAGTATTACTTCCGCGTGTTCCACTCGCTGTGCCCCAAGAGCTGGGTGAGCAGGGGGCCGAGGGGGCGTCGGCAGCCGGCCGGGCGAGACCGGACCGGGCGAGGGTGGAGGGTCCCGCGGAGCTGAACAAGCGCCCGCCGCCTCCCCTCCCGCCCGCCTCTCCCCAGGTGCAGCGCTGGACCGAGCAGATCCAGGGAGGAACCTTCGCAGGCAAAATCTGACGGCCTGAGTGCGGACGTCCCGAAGGATCAGCGCGCTGACACCCTCCACCCCCCACCGTCCTCGAGTCTCCCCGAGACTCTCTAAGCCACACATAAAGCTATGTTGCTGCTGACGTTTCTTATTATCTGGCGTGGGGGCTGGAGAAGACCTTTGTCTGTGGCCTGCAGCTAACACTACTGGTTCTGATGGAGGAGGGGGCAGGGGAGGATTCTGCTCCGTCGGGCTGCCATGGAGGGAGGGTAGGCAGGTGTCCAGGGCGGCAGCAACCAAGCCCCGTCCGCCCGTGCCCCACTGCCTCCAGAAGCAGCCGCCACCAGCCCGGGGTCCTCTCTGGATCTCTGGATGACCACGCGCGCCCACCAGAGTGCCCCTGACTGTCCATCCCCACACTTAGTCGCCCTCCGTCTCCTCCCTCAGGAGCCTCTTCCTCTCTGGCCTGAACGCCTCCCCCACCTCCTTTGGGACTTCCATTCCCAAGTTCTGGGGTGGGGGGAGTCTACTGTGCACACCCCCCCCCCCCCCCCCCCCCCCCCCCCCCCCCCCC
>NW_026057588.1:4311658-4322054 GCF_023721935.1 Panthera uncia
CCCCCCCCCCCCCCCCCCCCCCCCCCCGCCAGCGCTGACCCCAACCCTCCCTCCCCTGCTCTGGACCCTTTCTTCACCACTCTCCGTCACTTCCGTGCCCCTGTTTGACTCCATTTGCCATCCTGTCCTCATCCCGTGAGCCCCTCCCAACAGTCTTTTGCACTCCTGGCCCTGTCAGCACCCGCCCCGCCAGAGCAGCCTCTTCCTTGTTCCCCCAAAGAACAGGGGCGGCTGCCCCCCCCCCCCCCCCGACTTCTCCATTTCCCCAGGATACTCCAAGCTCCTGTCTGAATAATTTGCTCCTGCCGCATCCGGGCACCGGGCCTGCCCAGGCTCAGAGGCGGCAACACCAAAATCCATCCTCATTCCAAATGCCCCCCGAAAGGTCACCTCTCCAACCACCTGCCCCCCCCCCCCCCCCCCCCCCCCCACCCCCCGCCCGGAGGCTGAGGCGTGACCCTTAACAGAGCGCAGAGCCCTGGGCTTCTAGCCCGGACCGAGTCCTGGATTCCACTGTGTCTCCCTGAAGCTGTAGGACTCCCGCGACAGCCTGGAGCCAGGCTCTCTCAAGTCATGTCGAGGCCAGTTTAATCCGGGGCTCGAAGGTCGCTGTTACTGATCAGAACAACTTGTCGGTGACCCTGAACAAGCTTCTTGACCTGTGTGCACCTCAGCTTCCCCAGGAAACAGAGATGGTACAGTCCCGTTACCAGGACAGGTGGGATGATGGGAGGGGCTGAGCGGACTCTGGAGGACTGGCTCCACCCAGCCTCCTGGATGACTGTCCCCAGGCACACCCTCCACGCTGGCCTCATCAAGCCACCCAGGGCGCACCCCAGCCGTCTCATCTCCTGGGATGGCTTCACCCAGATACCCTGCCCCCCCTCCTCCAATCACAGCCTGAGAGGCAGGGGGGCAGGTGAGTGCGCAGGGCGTGCCGGGAGCGCTGCCCCTGTGGCAGGGAAGCCGATGGTGACACACGGGCAAGGCACCTCTCCGAGTCACCAAATAGGGCTGCTGGCTGACACTCGGTGAGGTCACCTAGGTAGCATCTGAGCACAGAGCCTGCCACCTGTACAGCCCCAGCCAGCCTCTGGACCTCAGCAGGCCACCCTTGCCTGGAGGGCACTTTCTCTCCCTTGCCCGGCAGCCACTCTCAACTCTCCATTTTCTGTCCCCACCATCAGCCCTCCACCACTTTTTTTAAAGTTTATTTTGGTGGGGGCGGGGAGGGAGAGGGAGAGAGGGAGGGGGAGAGAGAGAGAGAGAACAAGCAGGGGAGGAGCAGAGAGAATCCCAAGCCTACTCCACGCTGTCAGTGCAGAGCCCGATGCGGGGCTCAAACTCATGAATGGTGACATCATGACCTGAACTGAAATCAAGTCAGATGCTCAACCGACTGGGCCACCAAGGCGCCCCATCCCTCAACCACTTCTGGAGCATTGTTTATACTCCAGGCCACCAACCCTACGGATGCCGGACCTGGAGGCGGGGGTCCGGCCTCGTGCACTATGGCTGTCTGGGTCAACAGCACAGCACACCCCCAGGCCTTGAACTCTGAACAGCGCCTCCACTGCTCCCTGAAGCCCCAGTGCCAGCAGCAGGGACCTGCGGCAGCTTCCCAGGTCAGAGGAGGTCCCGTTCCCGCCCCTCTCCCCAACTCGCATCCCTGCTCTCCTCACCACCTCCTTCCCCCTCCCCCTTTCTTCCCCCAGCGCCATCCCCTCCGTCTCAGGCCACCTCTTGCCCTCTTCCCCTGCCTCTGAGCCCCTCGGCCGGCCGGTTCCTTCCTCCCCATCCGTGGACAGGCTCAGGCTTCCAGGCACTTCCCCATCAGAAACGCTCAGCTGCCCTTCACCCTTTGCTCCGGGAACCCAAACTCTCAAGGAACCCGCTCTCCCTCTCCTCCCCATGGAAGCCACCGCGACCCAGCTCACTGTCCCTTGGTCCCCAGTGGGCACGGCTCCAGCCTCCTGTCTCTGGAGCCAGCCTCCTTCTCATCCTGAAGATCCTGCAGCCTGATGAACTCTGAAACGCCTCAAGTCCCAGTTGCACAGATTACCAGCCACGTGGCCCCCAATTCCCCAAGCCGTCTGCACCGTGGTCTTTTCATCCAAAGTCTGCTGATAACCGCACCTACACTTCGTAGGGCTGCTGGGGAGGACCATGCTGTGAACCACAGGCTAGTTGTTGGGCCCAGGTCTCTCCGGGTGTGTGTGGGGGGTCTCTGCCTGTGTAAGCGATCCAAGGAAGCGTGTTGGTTCATACTGGTGGCTGACACGTCGCACGGTCAGGTCAGTGCGGGAGTGACTAATCACCCTCCAGGATGGCCAACCCATCACAGGGTCCCGGGGCTCCTGGAGACAACCGGCCAATGCCGTGTGCATGTAAAAGGGTCAGGAAAGGAGTGGGTCCAGGATTGGGGTGCCCAGCCTGGATGGCACTCTCGGCTCTGCTTCTGGCCCAGCCACCAGAGGCGAAGGAGAAGGCAGAGCATGGACCTTGAGCACGTGAGCTGTGATTATTTCCTGCTTCTTTCAGTTCCTTCTTCCCTTCATCTCCCGGCCAACTTCCCTACGCCCTCGTTCAGGCTGCGCGATGGGGTTCGAGCCCCTGCCTTGACCTGCCAACTCTCATTCTTCCCTCCCCGGGGCCTGTGCTGTCCTGTCGTGGTAGGAGCCATCGACTCAGCGGGGTGGGGGTGGGGGTGGGGAGTTCGGGGCAGAACCTGGCAGCAAGGTGGTCACTGTCCTCCGCAGGCTGTTTGTAAAGGGGGTGGGGTGGTCTTGGGAGCGCAGCCGTGAAGACGGACGCCAGGCCACATAAGCCGCGCGACTCCCTCCCCATCACCCTGCCGCCCCAGCCCAGCGCTTCTCAGTGGGGGTGGCGCTGGCCCCCAGGGGGACGTCTGGCAGCGTCTGGAGACATTTCTGTCACAACCGAGGGGGTTGCTACTGGCATCGGGTGGGCGGAGGCTGGCGGGGCAACGCCTCATCCTACAACCCAGAATGAGCAGGCTCTGCGTGGGCCTCCGACCACTTGGGTTCCAGACACTCTGAGGAAGCGGACCAAGGCTCCAAGCCCTCTCCCGAGAAGAGTGCACATGCGCACGTGCAGTTACTACACTGTACAACAGGATCTCTGGAAGTGCTTGTAACCCCCCGCCCCGTGGTTGTCTGTCCATCCATCCCGGAGGAGATTCCGGCTCTGCTGTGCTGCTGGTCTAGACGCCACAGTGAGGCACCTGCACTGGAGTCTGCCCTCCGCGCCCTCCTCGCCTTCCTCCTTTCAAACCAACAGGCTCAGTGGGAGTCAGACAGACAGGTGCTCTGTGAAAGAGAGGGATTCGAGGTAAACACGTCCCGCTCTGCCCTGCCCACCCCCCACCCCCAGCGGCCTCTCCCTGCCCCTCGCCCTCCCTTCAGCCCCTGGCCGCTTCTGCCCCTCGTGTGAGGCCTCAGCTCTAGAACAGCGCCAGCCCTCGGAAGCAGGACGCGCTCACCGGTGGGTAGCTGTCCCCATGTCTCAGGCACAGTGGCAGGGAGGAGGTGACCACGAAGGTGATGTGGTGTTCCCTAAGGCCCCAGATCTGGAGCATCATCGCCCTGGTCCCACAGAGCCGGGCCTACCGAGAAGACACGGACGAGGCTATGGGGGCAGCCGGGCCCCACCTGACCGTGGCCAAGTCACCCTACTTGCCGGACCTGTTACCTCATCTGAAGGAGAGGGGAGTCCGCGCACTCTTCACCAGCACCCTTCCAGCGGGGATGGGGTTCTCGCCTCTGTCTTCCGCCATCCTCGGGGCCATCCTATCGACCCTTCGCCCCTCCAAAGCTCCACAAACATCCCCTCGACACATAAACCAAAATGAAAAGCTACAAAGGACGCTGCTTATAACAAGGTTTTAATAAAATAAAAAGTTCAAGTGCTTTCAATCCCCCAACATACCCCGTTCTGGTGTGGGGGAGGGGAGGGACCCCCACACCCCAGTAGCACCAGGGACAGCACCATGAGAAAGATGAGGTCGCGTCCGGCCTCCCTGAGACCCACGGGGTGGTGAGGACGTGTCCCAGACATCCCCCCACCTTGCCCCCCCACCTCAGACAGTCGCAGAGCTGAGCCCAAACCCACTCCCCTCCGCAGGGCAGTCTCTAGGGTGGGCCGCCCCCAGGTCAATTCCACTGCCTCCTGAGGCCTGGGCTTCCGGGGAGACACCAAGGGGCGGCCCCCACCCCTTATGGCTTTGCTCCCTGGGCAGGAGGGGGGTAGGGAAGGGAACGGCTCCTGTAGTCCTGAGGTTGGAGGTGGGGATGGGGGTGGGGCAGCAGCGGCCAGGGCACCCAATGGGGCGGGGGCGGCTCAGGGGTCAGCAGTCACAAAGGGTCAGGGGTCAGATCCCTGGGTGTCTCCAAACCGACCCAGCCCCCAGCCCGGTAAGAACTGTGCTGGGGTCCAGGGCCAGCTCCCTCCCAGAGGTCCAAGAGCTCCTTCTAGAGGTCAGTGAGTCCCGGAGAACATGGGGCCGCGGGGGAGGAGGGACTAGGCAGGATCCCTTCCTCTCCTGGCCCGGGGCCTCCCCTCCGGCCCATCATGGCCCGTCACCGTTGACATCCAGGTCAATGGAGCCATGGCTGACCACCAGCCGCAGGCGCTTGGGTGGGGAGAAGGGAGCAAAGGCGAGGGCCTGCTTGGGGATGGGGGTGGGGCCTGGGGTCCCGGCAGGGGCAGGGGCGGGGGCAGCAGGTGGGGGCCGGGCCACCCGGCTCAGGTCCACGCGCACCACGTAAGGCAGCCCATAGCGCCGGGCCCAGTGCCAGTCCTGCTGAGGGGCCCAGTGGGCGCGGGGGGCCGGGCCCAGGGCCACCAGGGCCTCCGCCTGCAGGCAGCATCGGGGGCCACAGCCTCCCCACTGGTGCAAGGAGACTCGGGCAGCACGGAGAAGGGGGGGAGCTGGGGCCCTCCGGGGCTGGGGGCGTCGGCGTCTCCGGGGGCGCACCCGGGGCTGGGGCTGAGGCAGCCACTGGAGCCAGAGGGGCGAGGCGTCAGGGCGGGCGCCGCAGGGCAGGGGGCGTAGGGGCTGGCAGGCAGCTGTGGAGGGGGGAGGGGAGAGAAAGGGGTGGATGTGAGCAGGGCGACTGGCACGGGGCGGGGGGGGGGGGGGGAGGGGGGGTGGGGGGAGGGAGGGCGATGGAGGGACACGGTGGTCGGTGGTCGGGATGGACACAGGCTGGCAGGACAGGGTCCCCACCCCGAGCTTACCACAGAACGGGTCCCGGAGCAGCGGGGACAGGTGGGCACAGGCCCTGGGGCCCAGCCGGCCACCACCCTCCAGGCCCTGCTGCAGCCTCCGCTTGGTCTCCCGGAGCTCGTACTTGTCCAGCAGCCGCGGGGGCGCAGGTTCCCTGGGCTGCAGTCGGAAGGCCCCTTCGCCTCTCCTGTGAGCAGGCGGAAGGAGAGGGCGGAAGCGGGTCCTGAGGAGGCTCTTCAGGGGCACTGCAGCGTGCTCCTGCGGGGCCTCCCCACCTCCCTCCGTGGCCTGCCACCTCACCCCTCCTGGTCCCTCCCCACCTCACCCCTCCTGGGTCCCTCCCCCCTCCCCCTCGGTGGGGGCCCTCCCACCTCACCCCTCTCGGGTGCCCTCCCCACCTCCCCCTTGGTGGGGGCCCTCCCACCTCACCTCTCTCGGGTGCCCTCCCCACCTCACCCCTCCTGGGTCCCTCCCCACCTCACCCCTCACCTCTCACAGGTATAGCATTCACAGTGCTCATTCTTTTCACCAAAGAAGCCTTCGCCATAGAAGCAGGTTACCTCGTCCCCCGGCTCAATGTCCCGGAGTACCTTCACACAGGCTGCGTTCCCATCTGCGGGCACAAACTGGGGGCTGGGCTGCTCAGTGACAGGTCCTGGGGGCTGCCTGGCTCCACCCCACCCAGGACGAATGTGATCCCAGGACGGGCAGGGGCCAGGAGCCAGGAGCCCCCAGGAGCTTCCAGGGCCTGCCCTCTGAACACGCTCCCCAACTTCCTGCCCGCGTGCTGGCCTCCGCCCTCCCCGCAGGATGATGATCTAACCTGACCCTGGCAGTGTTGGCAGACAGCACCGCCTGCTCCCTCCTGCACCCTTCCTCCACCCCTCCCACAGGCCCCCACCCGCTCCCCACTCCCTGGCAGCCTGCACCTTGGCAGCGAGGTCCCAGCTCTGCCGGTCTCGCCGTCTCCCCCCACCCCAGGTGCCTGTCTGCCCTGCGGCCCCAGCCCGGGATTACTGCCCCCTGAGGCCACTCTCGCCTGTGCCTGTTCCTGCCTCGTGCTCCCCCTCTGGGAGGAGTGGACTCCCATCTCTCCCCCGACTCTAGCCTGACACACACCTGGGGGTGGCTCCGGCCACCTGCCCACTTCATCCCAGGCCAACTGGCCGGAGCCTCCGTGCACGGGGCCTCGCGTCCTTGCCCTCTGTATCCCCCCGACTCCATCTGGAGCCAACCTCTCACTCAGTGACACACCGGGTCACACGCCAGCCTCCGGCCCCTCCCTGTCCTGACAAGCCTCCAGCTCTTGAGCTGCCAGGGCCATCTAAAAACCAAACCCCATTATTCACGCAGTGGGAGCACCCGTGGGGCAGACCTGAGCTCCTTTGTGGCACGCGAGGCCAGAGTCACCATGGCGACCATGCCTCCTGGCCCTCCACTGAGATGTGCCTGTCTGGGATGGCCTAGCACGCCTCAGTTTCTCCTCGACACCTTGGAAAGTCCTATTCCTCCTCAAGCGCCTGGCTCTGAACATCTGTGCGGCCTCCTGGTTCTGCACCGCTAGGTAAAAGACCGGTGCCTGGTGCCCGGGCCCCGAGGTGGCTGGCACCCACCTCACCACAGAGCCTCTGTCATGAAGCCTTGCCCCGTTTTCTGTCCTACCCAGCACATTTTCCACCGTCAAGTCCATGTAATGGGTCTACAGAGTCACAGAACACGAGAACCACGGGGGTGCACTTCACACCGGCCCCTCGCCACCATCCCCGGAGACACGTTCTCACCGTCTCCCACCCGAGAAGAGTAACTCAGGCTGGGGGCTGGGGGAGCCAGGACTCAAACCCAGTTCTAACTCCAGAGCCCCGGTCGCACCTTGGGGCTCCGACAGACAGCGCGACGAGGCCCACACCCAGCAGGATGCACACCCAAGGCCTTACGAGACTCCTCTGCTTTCGGGCACTCTGTGCTCCGCCACAGAGAACACGCAGTGGCTCCCCCTGCAAAGCTGCTTCTCCATCCCGCTCCCTCTGCCTGGAAGTCCTGCCTCCCAGAGTCTCATCCTCTGGGGCTCGCTCTGGCCTTACCCCAGGCTTCTGGGGCTCAGCTCCCCTGCGTCCTGCTATGACAGGTGCACAGCTGTGGCCGGTGGGCTCCAGGCGCGGGGGCACCTTCTGTCTCCCTGTCCACCACACTCCCCCCTCCAAGTGAGCTCAGGTTCAGAGAGGGAAGAAGGCTGCCAGCAGGTGGCAACCTGAGATCCAGGGAGACCCGCAGGGCCCCTTCCTCCCTGATCCCTGATCCCTGCAGATGCACACAAGGTTCCGGCCTTGTGAAGGGGCAGGAGGCAGCTGTACCAGGTGGGGAGACTCCGGGCAGTTTCTGGCTAGTCACTGACCCAAATGCCCCTCCCCGGGGCCCCCTTACTTCCCCCCAAGCCCACTCCTCAGTGGGGGTTCCCCAGGCCTCACCTTGCAGTTGGGTTTGCAGTCTGGAACATTGAGGGGAGGGCGGGGGAGAGAAGAAGAGACTCAAGTGAGCAGGGAGGTGAGCGGGCACCACCAGCCCTGGCCCCGCCCTGTCCCGGGCCGGCCCCGGCCCCGGCCGCGGCCCCACCGTGGTTTATGAAGGCGGCGGGGCCCAGCCACAGCTGTGCGCTGCGCTTGCGGGTGGAGTACATGATGCTGAAGTCATTCTCGCCGGCCCTCAGCAGCCCCTCGTCAGCCTCCCGCAGCTCCGCGATGCAGCCCACCAGCAGTTCCAGCTTCTCGTTCTTCTTCCTGCAGAAAGGCCAGGCCAGGCCAGGCCAGGCCGCTGTCTGAGCTGCGCCTCCCCAAGCCCCAGCTGGGCCACCAGGGGGCCTCCTGCCTGTGCCGCCGTGGTCCGCCTCCCAGATTTCTCAAGTCCCCCCCCCCCCCCCCCCCACCGCCTCCACACCTGCCTGGAGGGTCTCCTGGCTCCGGGTCCTTGGAATGGGATGGCCCCGTCCCACGTGGACCCAGGCGTCACTCGGGCTCTCCTCTCGTGACCAACTCCCCTTGGGCCCTGCACAGTAGTCCTTCTGCCTGGACTCCCGTGAACTCACCACAAGCTGCCACCCCCGACCCCCACACTTCACCAGACCCTCCAGTGGGTCTGTGCTTAGGCCTGCTTCCCAAGAACACTCAAAGTTCCCTGGTGGCTCCCAAAGCACCAAGCAACTGTGATCAGCACCTGCGGGTTTACTCGGCTACCGCCTGCCTTCTCTCTGCACTGAGATCAGTGGGCAGGGTCCATCTTGCTCACTGGCCTGTCCCTTACCCGGCGGCGCTGGCTACGCAGCAGGGACCCCATCGGCACGAGGGCTGCCACAGTCCTGCGCACAAGGGCAGTGATTTCCTAGCAGCCCCCGGAAGCCTGGGGTCGCATGGGGGTTCTTACCCCCATCGGCTCTGCTGTGGGGGAAGAATGTCTCTGGGACTAGGCCTGGCCTCCTTCGTCTCAGCAGGAAACTGTCTCTTCCCACCCCTGAACAAAGACATCTTCCTGGCCTCAACGCCAGAGGTATCCCCCCTGATCTCCAGGGGTCTCTTCTCCCAGCAGCCTCTGGAGCCCGTAGCTGTGAGTTTGGCCCTCTTACCAAGCTCTGGTAGACACAATCTTGGCTCCATTTGTCTCCATAGAATAGCGTGTACAGGGCAGGATGGTAAAGCCGCTTTCAGGCAGGAAGGCTCGGAGGTAGCGATAGATCTGGGGGAGGTGACGGGGTGGGCGGGGTGAGGAGGTGGGGCAGCCTCGTCCTCAGCCCTCTCTCTCCTGGGTTCTAGTCCTGCTCTGCCACTGACCCGCTGTGTGGCCTTGGGGAACTCACTTCCCCTCTCGGGACCTCAGTTTCTTCATCTGTCAAATGAAGAGGTTGTACTCCATCTCAGAGGACCCCCCAACTCTCCTAGGATTCTCTGAGCCTCGTCTCAGATGGCCCCAACAGCTAGGAAGTTAGGGAGTCGGTGGGCGGGTGGGCTTTGCAGAGGGACTGGGGTTCCAGAGGTCTGCCTGCCACAGCGAAGGATCCAGGACAGGCCGAGGTGACAGGGAGGACGTGTGGGCTGAGGGTGGGGGAAGAGAGGGGTGCCCTCACGTGGGTCTTGAGGGCAGCCTCCTGCCGCGGGCCCCGGCTCTGGAAGTAGTGGGCCATCCAGCCTCCCAGCGTCAGGGCCCGGTACGCAGCCTCCAGGTCCCGCTGCTTCAGGAAGGCCTCCAGCGCTGAGCGCAGGTGGTGCTGTCGCCGCAGGGGGGGCACGGGGCTGGGGGAGAGGGCATGCCTGGGTCCCAGGGCCTTGGCCTAATCCATCCGGGCCTTCCCGGGCCCTGCCCCCACCCCCACTTGGGGCTGCAGGGGCCGTGGAGGCAGGGGAGGGGTCCCGGAGCCCTGGGGCCACCCTGTCCCAGGCCGCTCACCTGACGTTCATCTTATGGGTGCGGAAGCCGAGGTAGGGGTCCAGGACAAGGCTGGTGGCAAGGTCGTCATTCTCACACAGCTCTCTGGCTGTCACTCTGTCAGGTCCCATGGTGCCCCGCGGACCATGCTGCCTCTGGCCAAGAGTCGGGGACACAATGCAGGGGCAGGGGCGGCGCCCCGGGAAAGGCCGTTTGTGAGCTGCGCAGGATTTGGCAAGCGTTTCGGTCTCCAGTCTCATCTACAAATCGGGGAGGAAAGCAGTGCTGACTTCACGGGGCTCTCGGTGCAGACAGAATGCAACAAGTACTTGTGACAGTGGAGAAGCCCCCAAAGAAATATCAGTCACTGTCAGTCGGTATCACGCTCTGGTGCAGACACAAATCCCCCAGCCACACACGACCACCCTCTGTGCACACCCACACACTCACGCGCAGATCTCCTCATGCCCCCATACACCACACACACACACACACACACACACACGCACACGCACGCATGTCCCTACTGGCCCGGGGAAGGCTGATTAATTGGCAGTCAGGGATAACCCTAAAGGCTTAGCCCTGCGGAGGCGGGAGTCAGGGGGAACCCATCCCCACCTCCAGCCCTCACCAAGGAAAAATCCAAGACTTCCCACCCCACTGGGACAGACAGTGCCTCCACCCACCCTCACTCTTCCTGGCTTCAGCCTCCACCTCCCTCCCCCCCCCCCCCCCCCC
>NW_026057588.1:4322154-4339719 GCF_023721935.1 Panthera uncia
CCCCCCCCCCATCCCCACTCCCCCAGCAGCCTTTGGGAATCATCAGGAAGCTCTCGGTGAAGCCCCAGGCAGCCTGGAGGGGGGTGAGGGGAGGGAGAGCGGAGGAAGGATCCCAGCACCTGCTCCCTCTCCAAGGATTCCGGGGGAGGGGGGGCTCCAAGGACAAAGCAGGGAAGGGGGGAGAGGAGAGGAATGACACGGAGAGGCAGAACAGGTCCATAAAAAGGGGAGAAAGAAGGGAATCAGCAAAAGGAAAGAAAACGAGACCCCTAACCCGGCCTACGGATGGCCTGCTGGGCATCCGCACCACAGTGTGTCAGGGAGAGTCCATGGGGGACCGCAAGGAAGGGGGAGCTGAAGGGAGATCAGGAGCTAGAGCTGCGGGAAAGGGGGTCTAGAAAAGACAGGAAGGCTGGGGATACATAAAGAGGGGGCGCTGCGAGAGGGCGCTGGGACAGGGCGGAAGCTGCAGGGAGGTATGTGGGTAAAGACAAAATGCAGATTGCACGGAGGGGAGCTGGGGCAAAGAAGGGCCGGGGGTGCCTGCTGGAGACACGGGGCGGCGGGAAGGCCTGGGGATCCAGGGATGACCCCAGGAAAGCCAGGGTGGAGACCTAGAGTCGAGGGCAGGTCCCGAGAAGGTGAAGGGGGGCCGCAGGGTCCAGAACGGGGCTTGGAGAAGCAGAGAAGGGGCAGGTAGGCATTCAGGGAGCAGCGAGCCTGGGTCCAGGGAGGGACCTGGGTAGGCAGTGAGGGGTCCAGATGCAGGGGCTGAGGTCCGCGGTGGTGGTCCTGGGACTGGGGCCTGGGCACGCAGTGAGATCCAGGGAGGGGAGTGCAGAGCCCGCGGGCTACCCCAGGGGTCCGGTTAGGCCCGGGAGTGCAGGGAGGGGCCTGGGTGAGCAAGCACAGGGAAGGGGCTGGGCGCCGAGAGCAGCCGGGGGCCCGCCAAAGGGCCAGGAGACGTGGGCGCCTGGACATGAGGAGGGGCCGGGCAGGGCGGGGGACGGTCGGGGCTGGGGGCGACCGGGAGCCAAGGCGGCGCGGGGTGGGGGCCGAGAGGGGGCTCAGAGGTCGGGCCCCGCGCCACCCCTCACCCGCTTCTCCTCCTCCTCCTCCTCCTCCTGAGGCACCCGCGCCGCCGCCGCCACCACCTCCCACTGCCTGCTCCGGCTCTCGTCAGACACGGTCGCCGCGCCTCCCGTCTGCCCCGCTGGGTCCGCCCCGCCACGGCCAGGGGGAGCTCCCATTGGCCGAAGCCACCGCCACTCCTGAGGGGCTGTGGCGCTCGCGCCGCTCCCATTGGCGGAGTCCAACTCGGCCCCTCCCCGCCTGCCCCCACCATCGGCGCCCCCACGAAACCCTGCTCCGCCCGCGCCGCTGCCAAGCGCCGCCAACTGCAGCTAATGGCTCCCGTAGCTGTCCTTCCGCCGCTGCCATGGAGACCGGCCCCGCCCACGGCCCGGAGTCGGCGTCCCCATTGGCCGAAAGCGTCGTGGCTCCCGGCAAAACTCGGGTTTAGGTCAGGTTATTCAGGTCCAAGTGGGGAGGGGGCGGGCTCTGCCCGTGCATAGCCCGCGTGTGACTGGCTGGCCTTGGAATAGCTCGTCCTTCAATAGGCGAAGGCGCCCGCCCATCACGGTAGAGTCGAGCCTGGCCTATTCTTTCTCCCGCGAACCCTTCGGGAACAGCGGGAAGAAAGCTGGGGCGGGCGCGCGGGTTCTTCCGTCGACCCCGCCCGGCCTGCGGTTGCCGAGGCAACAAAACTTTATTGACAGCCCGGCCGGGCTGCAAAGGGCGTCTCTCTGTCCCTCCCTGCGGGACAACCTTCCTAGCCCCGAATACCCCGTCTAGTTCCGTGAGCACCCACGACAGCTCTGTGGGGGTGAACGGGTCGGAAAGGAGGAGCCTGACAAGTAGGGGCTTTGGAGAAGTCTCCCATGAGGCAACCCCCTCCCCCAGTTGGGATCACCCCCCTGGCTCCAATCCTGGAGGCATACATAATTAGCAATTTATCGTAATTACGCCCAGAATAACAAGCTCCGCACTTGGAGCAGGCGGGCTTTGTTCTTTTTGCTCACTGCTGTGTATCTTGAGCGCTTAGAACAATGCCTGGCACGGAGTAGGTGCTTCAGTAGGTACTGAACGAATGAATGCAGGCATGACCGGCCAGTGAGGATGACGCTGACGGTTTCCGCGTCGCTATGTGATGTCGGGGAGGTGGCCTGCCCTCTCTGTTTATGCCCCAGCCCTGAGGCACCCCCCCTCCCCAACACAGGCACACCCCTACCCCTAAGGATGGCCCAAGTTTCAGAGGAGAGAAACAGCAGGCACGCAGAAAGGACTCTAAAAACTCAGCTCTCCGGAAAAGATCTATCAGTATGTTTGAATCTTAGAAGTACAGCTCTTCTTTTCGCGGGTGTCCACCCCAGAGAAACGCTGGCAAATGTGAACGAAAAGATAAGCTCCCAACAGTTGCGCTGGGGGGAGGGGGTACTGGAAACGGCTTACATGTCCATCCCATGAAGAATGGATAACTGGATCGTGGCATTTTCATTCAGGAGAACGCCATGCAGCAGTGGAAGGGAATGAGCGCTCTGTAGCTCAGCCTGACAACCCCAACCCCTTCTGCTAGTTGCAGAAGTCTGTAGAGTCGAATGTAGGAAGTTTTAAAACCCATAAAACAGGGACTGTGTGTGGAGACGTGTTTTAAATGTATATAAATGTGCACGGGCATGAGAAAAGGAGGGGAAAGCCCTATTGGTGACCCCTGCAGGTGGGCCATTGGACTGCAATCAGGAAAGCTACAGGGGACATTGATATTTGCACTTTTTTTCTTTTTTAAAGCCCAGAGGTGAAACCATGAGTGCACTCTATCACTATCTGTTCTTCTTCTGTGTGTGAAAAATATTTCATAATACAAATAAAATTTTGACTCGCCAATTCCATTCCAGGGTTTTAGTCTAAGGAAATAACTGACAAGCATTACGATATTTATATACAAATATGTTTGTTTCGCCTCGGTGTTGTTTAAAACGCAGAAAGAGAGGCGCCTGGGTGGCTCAGTCGGTTAAGCTTCCGACTTTGGCTCAGGTCACGATCTCAAGGTGCGTGAGTTCGAGCCCCGCGTCGGGCTCTGTGCTGACAGCTCAGAGCCTGGAGTCTGCTTCCCAGTCTGTGTCTCCCCCTCTCTCTCTCTGCTCCTCCCCTGCTCCTGCTCTGTCTCTCTCTGTCTCAAAAATAAATAAAAACATTAAAAAAATTTTTTTTTAATTAAAAAAAATTAAACGCAGAAAGATACGAAAAGCCTTACTGTTTATAACAGTAGAAGATTGGACCACTTACAGGATATCTGCCAGTGGAATAAGCAACAGTTACTGGGCTGTTGGCACATGCTGGTAACTTTGTAAATAGCCCTGCCAGGGAGGGGCTGTTACTACCCCCATTTTACAGATGAGCAAACTGAGGCTTATAGAGGGGATTTAACTGGCCATCAGACACCAGGGCTTTATTTCTCAACCTCTGGGCTACATTGCCCAGATAGGATCCAGCTGGTTCTCAATGTTTAGAATGAATGAATGAAGCACAGATACATGCTACTACATAGATGGACCCTGAAAACAGGCTAGGGGGCGCCTGGGTGGCTTAGTTGGTTAAGCGTCTGAGTTCGAGCCCCACATCTGGCTCTGCGCTGTCTGCTTGGGATTCTCTCCCTCTCTCTGTGCCCCTCCCCTGCTCGTGCTCTCTCTCTCTCTCTCAAAGTAAATAAATAAACTTGAAAAAAAAAAAAAAAAGAAAAGAAAACACTAGGTAAAAGGAGCCAGACACAAAAATTCACATATGGAAGAATTCCATTTCTAGGAAATATCCAGAAGAGGTAAATCCATAGACACAGAAAGCAGATTCATGATGACTTCCAGGGGCTGGGGGCGGGGTGGGGGGGGGGGAGAATGGGGGAGGGACTAATAATAGCGGTGGGTCTTCCTTTTTGGATGAAGAGGTTCTGGATCCAGAGAATGGTGCTGGTTACAGAACACTGTGCGTGTACAGAAAGCCATTGACTTGCACACTTCAAAATGGTGGAAATGGTAAATTGGATGTTAAGTGTATTTTACTACCGAAAGAGAGACAGAAACAGAGAAAGAGACAGAGAGAGACAGAGAGAGGGAGAGAAATAATCATCTGGGGAATATTGTAAAAACGTACATTCGAAGTCTCAGCCTCCGGAAGGCCCGGTTGAGTATTTAGTCAAGGTGCCCAAATGCCCGCTGCCCAAAATGTGGCCTATGTACCAGCGTCATCAAGCAAGACCACGTGGGTGCTTGGTGGGAATGAAGAATCTCAGGCCATGGGTGGCTCAGTCGGTTGAGCGTCCGACTTTGGCTCAGGTCACGATCTCGCGGTATGTGAGTTCGAGCCCCGCGTCGGGCTTTGTGCTGACTGCTCAGAGCCTGGAGCCTGTTTCAGATTCTGTGTCTCCCTCTCTCTCTGACCCTCCCCCGTTCGTGCTCTGTCTCTCTCTGTCTCAAAAATAAATAAACGTTAAAAAAAATTAAAAAAAAAAAAAAAGAAAAAAGAATCTCAGGCCACATCCCAGAACTCCTAAAGCAGAACCACCCAGACCAGTGACTGGAATGCTCTGGAATGTTTGAGAAGCATGCTTTAGAACACACCTTTGCAGGGGCACCTGGGTGGCTCAGTTGGTTAAACATCTGACTCTTGATTTTGGCTCAGGTCATGATCTCAGAGTGGTGAGTTCGAGCCCCGCATTGGGCTCCGTGCTGACAGTGCAGAGCCTGCTTGGGATTCTGTCTCTCCCTCCCTCTCTCTCTCTCTCCCTCTGCCCTCTCCCATGCTAGCATGCTATCTCTCTCTCTAAAAAACAAAAACAAAAACAGGAAAAAGCAGTAAATTCAGGAAGATCATATTTTGAGGGGCAAGGGATATCTATTTATATGTATATATAAAATAAATGATTGGGGTGAGAATGTGGAGAAAAGGCAACCCTTGTGCCCGTTGATGGGAATGTAAGTTGGTGCAGCCACTATCGAAAAGAATATGGTGGTTCCTTAAGAAATTAAAAATAGAGGGGCGCCTGGGTGGCTCAGTCGGTTGAATGTCCGACTTCAGCTCAGGTCATGATCTCGAAGTTCGTGGTTTGGGAGGCCTGCGTCCGTCCGGCTCTGTGCTGACAGCTCAGAGCCTGGAGCCTGCTTCACATTCTGTGTCTCCCCTCTCTCTGCCTCTCTCCTGCTTGCGCTCTGTCTCTCTGTTCCTCAAAAAAAAATGAATAAACATTAAAAAATTAAAAACAAATTAGAAATAGAAATACCACGTTGTCCCTCAATCCCGTTTCTGGATATATATCCAAAGACAATGGTCACTGTTGCAAAGAGATATCTGCACTCCCATGTTTACTGCAGCATTATTCACCACGGCCAAGACGTGGAAACCACCTAAGTGTCCGTCAAGGGATCAACGACAAAAGAAAACGTAGGGCATATATATGTAATGGAATATTATTCAGCTGTGAGGAAGGAGGAAATCCTAGTACGGATGACACTGGAAGGCATTATCCTGAATAAGATAACACAGGCACGGAAAAACAAACACTGCACGATCTCATATGTATGTGGAATCTAAAAAAAGTCGGACTCCTGGAAGCAGAGAGTGCAAGGGTGGTCACCGGAGGCAGTGGGGGGCGGAGAGGGTGGAGAAAGTGTACATGAGCTAAATAGGTGACTCAAGTTCACAATACCATAGTGTGTAATTGAAGCTTGCGAAGGCAGTAGGTCATAGGTCATTAGCCTTCTCACCACACGCACGAAGGGGAACTGTGAGGTGACAGACGTGTTAATTAGCTTGACTGTAGGGATCACCTCACAATGTGTTCACATGTCAAATAATCATATTGTACACCTTGACTGTATACACTTTTTGTTTGTTACTCATACTTCAATAAAGCTGGAGAAACATAAATGATGGGGGGGAAGCTGTCTCTCAGTTGTCAAGTATTACTCGTGTAAGAACGAAATGTATAAAATGATAGAATAAATATGAGTATTATATACTGTATGTTACTTCATGAATACCTCTATCAACATATATACATATGTATATGTGTATGCACACACACATCTATATCTGTCTAATATCATCCTCCTCCTCCTCCTCAAAATTCTGCAATGAATTCACACCTTGGCAGTCAGCCTCCAAGGTGACCCTCGGGGACCCAATCTCCCCCACTGGGATTCACAGCCTTGAGCTCCTGCTTCCACAGTGAACAGGGCTGAGCTGGTGTAATGGAAAGGGTATTGTGTAAAAATGATGGTGTGTCCAAGGCTGGGTCATCACAGACATTCTGGCTTCCATCCCCGCTATCTCTGAGATTGCTCCTTGGGGAGAACCCAGAGAGGTTATCAAGGCCACCTTGTGGAGAAGACAATGTGGCAAGGAACTGAAGCCTTGTGTCAATAGCCAGGGAAGAACTGAGGCTTCCTGCCAACAGTTTGACGGTCATGTGAGGGAGCCAGCCTGGAAACAATCCTCCTATCTCCAGACGGTGCCCTGTCTACGTCTTGATTACAACCTGAAGAGCCAACCAGCTGAGCTGCTCCTGGATTCTGGACCCACAGAAACTGTGAGATGACAAATCCTTATCGATGCTTTATGCCACTATAGTATATTGATACACACCTAGATTTAAATCCAACATTTAAAAAAAAATTTTTTTTTTTACATTTATTTATTTTTGAGAGACAGAGGGAGACAGAGCGTGAGCAGGGGAGGGGCAGAGAGAGAGGGAAAGAGGGAGACACAGAATCCGAAGCAGGCTGCAGGCTCTGAGCTGTCAGCACAGAGCCCGATGCGGGGCTGGAACCCACAAACCATGAGATCGTGACCGGAGCTGAAGTTGGATGCTCAACTGACTGAGCCACCCAGACGCTGCTAAAATCCAACAGTCTCACAATGGCCCCCCATTATTCCTCTCATCTTCATTATCAACTATTCTCTGAATCGCTCACTCTGTTATAATCCCATTGGCCTCCTTGATGGAAGCAAGGCCTTTCCTTGCTGTCCTGTCTGCTAGGAGATCCACCCCCCACAACTGTCTGCAGGGCTCACTCTCTCGCCTGCTTCAGGTGTTTGCTCAAATGTCACCTCCTCAAGGTCACCGTCCCTAATGGTTCTGGCTGGAAGAGCCCAACTACCCCAGTCATTCCCTGACTCTGCTCTATTGCTTTATAGCCCCAGGACCAGCTATATAATAATTTTTGGGTCCCAGAGCAAAATGAAAACGCAGACCCCTTGTTCAAACATTGCTAAGCGTTTCAGGACAGTCACAATGAAGCACTCAACCCACGTGAGGCCCTGAGCCACTATACAACTCACACGCCTACAAAATGAGCATTGCCTAGCACCTAGCCCTGCCTGACATTATACATCTCTTGGTTTATTTGTTCGTTGTCTTTCTTCCCAACTAGAACATGAGCTCTAGGAGGGCAGGGAACCTTGTTTTGTTCACAGCTGAGTTTTCAACGTCAAGGGCATTGCCTGGCACATCACTGGCATTCGATACAGATTTAATGATTAAGCAAATAAAAACAATGAAAGAAGCCTGTCCCTGAAGGAGAGAGAGTACCTCAGAAGAGGACCCATGGAATGGGAGAACATTTTTCCAAATCATATATCTGATAAAAGGTTTGTAACCTAGAATATATATAGAATATTTGGCACGCCTGTCTGGCTCAGTTGGTGCAGCATATGACTCTTAATCTCTGGGTCGCGAGTTCAAGCTCCACGTTGGGCGTGGAGCCTACTGAAAAAAAAAAAAAAAAGAAAGAAAGAAAGAAAGAAAAAGAAAAAAATAATACTTAGAACTCAGGGTGCCTGGCTGGCTCAGTCAGTGAAGCATGCAACTCTTGATCTTGGGGTTGTGAGTTCGAGCCCCATGTGGGTGTAGCGATTACTTACAAGCAAAAACTTAAAAAAAAAAGAAGGAAACAAGAAAAACTTGTACATGGATGTTTATTACAGCATTATCCATAATAGCCAAAAGGTGGAACTAACTAGATAATATCTAGAACCAACTTGATAATATCTATCAACTCATAAATGAATAAACAAAATGTGAAAGGAAATTCTGACACACTTTACAACACGGATGAACCATGAAAACAGTTTCCTAAATGAAATAAGCCAGACACACACACACAAACAAATATTATATCATTCCACTAATATGAGGTATCTGAAATAGTCAAAGCTGTAGAAACAGGAAGTAGAATTTTGGCTGCCAGGGGCTAAGGGAGGGGAAGTGGGGAGTTACTGGTTAATGGGTATAAAGTTTCTGTTTGAGATGATGAAAAAGTCCTGAAGACAGATGGTTGTGATGGTTGCACAACACTGTGAATGTACTTAATACCCCTGAATTGCACACTTAAAATTGTAAAAGGGCAAAATTTATGTTATGTATATTTAACCACAATAAAAAAATCTAGAGAAAATCCATGTTTAATGGTGAAACATCGAAAGCTCTTTATTTGAAGTCGAGAACAAGACAGGGATGTCCCCTTACCACTGCATTCTGTGCTGTTCTGAGTAAGGCAAGTAAAAGAAAAAAAAAGTGTAAGAATTGAAGAGAAAGAAATAAAACTGCCATTAATCACAGATATGATTATGTATCTAGAAGATCCAAAGCTTCCAAAAGAAGCTCCTGATAAAATGTCAGAATTAATGACGGAATCTAGAAAGGTTGCTGGATACAAAACCAATATACAAATATCAACTGTACATTTTTTTACCTGTGGGTTGGAGGTGCCCAAGACCACCCAAAGTTTGGAAATTCACTAGGACTCATGGAGCTCAGCACAGAGTTGTATTCATGGCTAAACTTTATTACAACAATGTAGGATCATGAGGGGGAAAAGTCACAGGCTGAGACTGGAGGAAATCACATGCAGGTTTCCTCATTCTCTCTTCCTCTCATGAGGATCATACAGAACTCACTCTTTCCCCAAACAAAAGTGCAGCACAATGTGCATGCTGTTTTTGCCCAAGGAAGCCCATCAGAGACTCGGCACCCAAGATTTTATTAACGACTGATCATGTAGGCACCTTCTGCCTAGCACATACCAAAATTCCAGACTCCCAGAAAGAAAGCAGGAATTCAGCATTAACCATATGGTTTGCACAATCCAGGCACAGTGAGCCACTCAGAATATTTCAGCAACCAAGTCCCCAGACACCAGCCCAAGGCAAACTTGCAAGCAGGATAGCTGATTTGGATGGATCTGCTTTGTTAACCATTTTCTGTACAACTAACAAAGTTTTAAAATAAAAATTTAAGTAAATATGACTCACAATATTTATAAATATCCAGCAAGGGGAAATAAATCTAACAAAATATGTGCAAAACCTCTTCCAGAAAACCTGTAAAACCTTATTTAGAGACCTGAAAGAAAATCTAAAACAGGGAGATATATACCATGTTCATGGACTGGGAATGAGTGGGATGGAAGATTTAAGGAGAATGAAGAATGTTTGGGTGGGGCACCTGGGTGGCTCAGTCAGTTGAGTGTCTAACTCTTGATTCCAACTCAGGTCATGATCTCACGGATCATGAGATCAAGCCTCACGTTGGGCTCTGCACTGACAGCAAGGAGCCTGGCTGGGATTCTCCTCTCCCTCTCTTTCTACTTCTGTCCACCCTTAAAATAAATAAATAGGGGCACCTGGGTGGCTCAGGCAGTTGAGCGTCCAACTTCGGCTCAGGTCATGATCACACGGTCTGTGGGTTTGAGCCCCGTATTGGGTTCTGCGCTGACAGCTCAGAGCCTGGAGCCTGCTTTGGATTCTGTGTCTCCCACTCTCTCTGCCCCTCCCCCACTTATGCTCTGTCTCTGTTCTCCGTCTCTCTTTCTCTCAAAAATAAGTAAACATTGGGGCGCCTGGGTGGCTCAGTTGGTTAAGCGACCGACTTCAGCTCAGGTCATGATCTTGCAGTTTGTGAGTTCCAGCCCCGTGTTGGGCTCTGTGCTGACAGCTCAGAGCCTGGAGCCTAATTCAGATTCTACGTCTCCCCATCTCTCTACCCCTCCCCTGCTCACACTCTGTGTCTCTCTGTCTCTCAATAATAAACGTTAGGGGCGCCTGGGTGGCGCAGTCGGTTAAGTGTCCGACTTCAGCCAGGTCACGATCTCGCGGTCCGTGAGTTCGAGCCCCGCGTCGGGCTCTGGGCTGATGGCTCGGAGCCTGGAGTCTGTTTCCGATTCTGTGTCTCCCTCTCTCTCTGCCCCTCCCCCGTTCATGCTCTGTCTCTCTCTGTCCCAAAAATAAATAAAAAACGTTGAAAAAAAAATTAAAAAAAAAATAATAAACGTTAAAAAAATTTTTTTTAAATAAGGAAACATTTAAAACATTAAATAAATAAGTAAACTAAAGAAAAATGTTTGGATGTTTTGGTCATTCTTTTTCCACCTTCCTTTCCTCTCCCAATGTGGAGGTGGTGGCGGTGGGAACAAAGAGGTGGGCAGAAGTGACAGTCAACTCAACAGATCTGCATATTTGCTCAATAGCACCGATCTCAACCATGTCAGTGATTGTAACTATCTCCTTATAGCTTTGTTTCCTACAGAGATAAAAACCTCTGGATGAATGGATGCATGGGTGGGTGGATGGATGGGGAGAGAGAGAGAGAGGGAGAGAGACCGAGAGAGAGAGGTGTGTGTGGGTGCAGGGGGTTGAATCGATGATGTGGTAAAACAGTGACGCCCCCAAAGACATCTGCAGTTCCCAGAACGCGGGTATTACTTCTTATGGTAAGAGATAGGGTTAAGGTAAGGGTTTTGAAAGGAGGACCTTATCCTGGATTATCCTAGGTTTGTGGGAATATTTTACAGCAGCCACAGAAAACTACTATAGACAGCTGATTAAGTGGATTGGATCAGTGGGAAAGTGGGTGGTTAAACTGATGGATGGATTGTAGAATAAACGGGAAGAGGGAATTGAGAGAATGGCTCAAAGAATGAAAGAACATATAGTTGGGGGGTTATGCCTGGGTGGGTCAGTCGGTTAAGCGCCTGACTGTTGGTTGCGGTTCAGGTCATGATCTCACAGTTCATGGGTTTGAAGCTTGGGCTCACAGAACCTCGGGCTCTGTGGTGATGGTGTGGAGCCTGCTTGGGGTTCTCTCTCCCTCTCTCTCTGCCCCTCCCCCTCCCCCCTCAACATAAATAAATACACTTTGAAAAGAAAAAAAAAGAACACAGAGCCGGATGAATGGAGAGCTGGATGGATGGATGGAGCTTGGAGAGCTGGAAGAATATCTAAACAGATGATATTTGGACAGATAGGCAGGTGGGTGGGTGGGAGGGTGAATACCCAGTTGGATAAATGCATAAAGGCAAGAACGTATGCACAGATGAACAGACGGGGCAGGTGGAAGTTTGGATGGGTATCTGAGGAGGGAGCCTGGCATGTGGGAAAGAACAACATTTTAGAGTCAGACAGACCTATGGTCTGGCCCCAGCTCCTTCAGTCTGTTGCTCAGCGACATCGGTTAAGTGTGGTAGCCGAGGTGGCTCTCCCTAGAAGAAAGATCTTGGTCAACTGTGAAGAGTGCCTTGGGAGGACAGCCCCCAGCTGCCCTAAGTCACTAGTTTGTTTGGATCCAGGTCGTGTTCTCTTCTGGCATTCCCCAACCCCGACTAATCATCAGGGGTGGGGTTGGGATGGGGGGAAGGAGGGTACTAGGGCCTGGCCACTCCCACCCAATGCGGGCTCCTCTAATGTGATCTTGTTCTTTTTTAATTGAGCTAAAATTCACATACCACGACATTCACCGCTTCAACCATCGTTGTAAAGAGTATAATTCAGTGGCATTTAGTACACACTGTCTTGCAACCGTGTCTTCTCTATGCGGTTTCACATGTTTATCACCCCAAAAAGAAGTGATTAAGCAATCACTCCCCATTTGCCCCTCCCTCCAGCCCCTGGTAACCACCAACCTACTTTCTGTTTCTAGGGATCTGGGAGGAGAAATCCTTGCCCCTCCCCTCCCCTGGTGGCTGGCTGAGATTTCTCAGAGCTGAACGGCCTGAAGCTCTTTCTACCCTCACCTTCCTTCCCCCTCATCTTCCACAGGGGGCCTACCAACTTCCCAGCTCTGTTCCCTGCCCCCTTTATCTTTTGCTGGCATTGTCCCCAGTAAATCCCTTGTATTGCCAGCACCATCACAACACTTGCTTCTCGAAGGACCCATCACACAGCAAGATGTTCTGAGCTCCAGGCATCTATGAATGTGAAGCAGTGAACTGTGAAGCAGTCCAACTTCTCAGAAATCCTGAACGTGGGGCGCCTGGGTGGCTCAGTCGGTTAAGCGTCCGACCTCGGCTCAGGTCATGATCTCATCGTTTGTGAGTTCGAGCCCCATGTCGGGCTCTGTGCTGACAGCTCGGAGCCTGAAGCCTGCTTCAGATTCTGTGTCTCCCTCTCTCTCTGCCCCTCCCCTGCTCACGCTCTGTCTCTGTCTCTCTCAAAAATAAATAAACATTTGGGGCGCCTGGGTGGCTCAGTCGGTTGAGCGGCCGACTTCGGCTCTGGTCACGATCTTGTGGTCCGTGAGTTCGAGCCCCGCGTCGGGCTCTGTGCTGACAGCTCGGAGCCTGGAGCCTGTTTCGGATTCTGTGTCTCCCTCTCTCTGACCCTCCCCCGTTCATGCTCTGTCTCTCTCTGTCTCAAAAATAAATAAACGTTAAAAAAAATTAAAAAATAAATAAATAAATAAACATTAAAAAAAAATTAAAAAATAAAAAAGAAATACTGAACGCAATTTGGAGGACCCGACAACATTAACGCCTAATTGTAGACAGCACTGTGGCAGAAGGGGACTCTCACAGACTCACTCCTGAACCCTCACAAGCATGTGACCAGGGCACCATTATGATCCTTGCTTTGACAGATGAGGTCTCTTGCTCTGGCAGCTTCCCCGGTCTAGGAAAAAACAATCCTCAGCACCAACTAGAAGCAGTTTCCTAAACTCGAAAGTGCAATGTCATTCTCACCCAGAGGAAGGCCACGTGCAGCCTTTTCCCCTCAGCCAAGCCTGGCTAGCACTCGTTTCCGGAAGGATCCAGAATAGTCCAGGACCCCCAGCCTGCAAGTGGACAGTGGGAGGGGCCTATTTGCAAGTTGAACGTAGCCCACCGGACTTGAGGTGCCCCACTCCTGTCCACTCAGCAGACGTCCTGAAGATGTCACACAGCCACCATGGGGACACCAGTAAGCCCGGCTTCTGTGCCAGTCCAGAGAGGTGCAGAGAGGTGGGTACTGGGGCCCAGAGTGGGGAAAAGTGTTGCCTTGGGTCACCTGGAGGTTAGCATCTTGGAGAGACGAGTGGGAATCAGGCACAGGCAGGGCTGGGGCACGGAGTGGGGACAGAGAGTTACCAGCAGAGTGGACACCAGGTAGCATTCGGTCCTCCCTCCCCTGTGCTCCTTCAGCAAAGCGTCCACTAGGGCGCACGTCACCTGCACACAGGGAGCCCCTTGAGGGTAGGGGCTGGATCGGATTCATTCCTGAGAGCCCAGGGACTTCAGGGGAATGTTCACTGAGTAAATGAGAGAGTGAACAAAGGATTCAGGAGGAAGATACTGAGTCAGTGGTTGGAACAGCCACCACTCCCCCCAGAGGAGGGGACCAGCAGGAGAGGCACTTGGGGCCTGGGGCAGGGTGGGACCTTGTTAGTTTCATGCCTCCAGTTTTTCTCTGCTTGTGCACTGCGGTCTCTCTAGTGTCCGGAAAAGCGGCTGGCACACAGTGGGTCCTCGATCAATATTTGCTCAATGGCAAACACACACACACACACACACACACACACACACACACACACACACAAAACCAGCAACCACCAACCCCCCCCCCCCCAGGAACTCTGATCCCCCTCCTGCCATGGGCAGCTATGCTACACCCCCAGGAGAAGCAGCCCCCCACCCAGCAGTAACCAGAGCAAAGGCTGACCACGCCTCTTTTTTCCTCTCTGATCCGCACACAAACTCTCAGATAAAGGTAATGCTGACCTCAGCTGCCTCTTAGAAACACAAACCTGTCAGATGCTGTTCTGAGCACCTTAAGCGGACTGACATGCAGATCCAGCCCCCCAGGACTCTGAAGTCGGCACCCCATTTCACAGATGAGGAGGCCAAGGTGCGGAGAGACAGGCCATTTGCCCAGGTCACGTCGACAGCAAGAAGCAGAGGCGGGGATACAAACTCAGTGGTAAACAAACATTTAACCTAATACGTTTTAAAGACCTGGTTGGCTTTATCAGGTGGCTGATGAATGGGGCAGCGTCCCATCCAGCAAGTAGAGGGGAGCTCCGGCTCCGGGAAAGGAAAGGTTTTTTGTTTTTTTTTAATTTTTTTTTTTAACGTTTATTTATTTTTGAGACAGAGAGAGACAGAGCATGAATGGGGGAGGGTCAGAGAGAGGGAGACACAGAATCTGAAACAGGCTCCAGGCTCCGAGCTGTCAGCACAGAGCCCGACGCGGGGCTCGAACTCACGGACCACAAGATCGTGACCAGAGCCGAAGTCGGCCGCTCAACCGACTGAGCCACCCAGGCGCCCCACGGAAAGGTTTTTAAAGGTAGCTAGGGAGTGGAAACAAAAATTATTAGCAAAGAATGCATCATTTTAGGCAAGGTTGTCCTCCTAAGGGGGATCAAAGAGTCTATCAGTAAATTTCCTAGGGCTAACCAGGAAATTCCAGGTTGACTAGTTAAATGTTACCACCTGGGGTGGGGGGGTGGGGGGCAGGGAGGCTAAGCCTGCACCTGGGTTGGGTATTGAGCCTTGGTTTGTTGACTTCGGCCCTTTACATAAGTGACTCCATTTTGGGCCTGCGTTTTTGTTTGTTTGTTTGATGTTTTAATGTTTATTTATTTTTAAGAGAGAGAGAGTGAGCATGAGCGGGGAAGGGGCAGAGAGAGAGGGAGACACAGAATCGGAACCAGGCTCTGCGCTGTCAGCCCACGGCCCGACGCAGGGCTCGAACCCAAGAACCATGAGATCATGACCTGAGCCGAAGTCGGACGCCTGACCGACTGAGCCACCCAGGCGCCCCTTGGGGCTGTGGTTTTCTTACTACCACCAGGAAGTCTGTCTCCAGAGCAATATTATGGCCTCTATTTTACAGATTGAAGAAACCAAAGCTTCCTCACTGTGGGAGACAGAATAATGATCCCTAAAATGTCTACATCTTTAAATTTTTATTTATTTTTGAGACACAGAGAAAGAACATGAGCAGGGGAGGGGCAGAGAGAGGCAGACACAGAATCATAAGCAGGCTCCAGGCTCTGAGCCCTCAGCACAGAGCCCGACGCGGGGCTTGAACTCACAGACCGCGAGATCATGACCTGAGCCGAAGTCGGACGCTCAACCGACTGAGCCACCCAGGCGCCCTTAACATGTCTACATCTTAATCTCCAGGACACCTGACTACGGTACCTTACACGCAAAAAGGACTTTGCGCACATGATTCAGTGAAGGGCTTTGAGGTGAGATTATCCTGGATTATGTGGATGAGCCCAATGCAGTCATGGGGTCGTCAGAGTCGGAGAAGGGGACGTGATGACAGAGCAGATGTTGGAACGAGGCGCTCTGTAGATGGAGAAAGGGGCCACAAGCCAAGGGGTGTAGCTGCCTATGGAGGCTGGAAAAGGCAGGAAAATGGACTCTCCCCTGGAGCCTCCAGAGGAACCAGCTGCACTGATGTCTTCTGACCTCCAGACCTGTGAGCTACCAAATTTGTGTTGTCCTGAGCCCCTAAATTTGTGGCGCTTTGTGACAGCAGACATTGGAAGCTCATACAGGCAGTCAGCTCTTAAGGGGGCAGAGATGGGATTCGAACTCAAGTCTGGCCGAGTTGAACGCTCCAGGCTGTCTCTTGGAAGTGCGAAGCTTGGAATTATTCCAGATTTTTCCCCCCTCAGGGTCACGGGGCAGTGCCTGGCACTCAGGTGTGTCAATGGTTTTTATTATTACACCTCCTTCCTGTCTGCACAGTGTCCGTTCCTCCATCTGCTCTGCTCAAGAACCTTCCATGGCCCCCCATTACCCTCAGGATAATGTCCAGGCCCTTTATGGCAATGGAGAACTTTGGGGCCTGGCTCATGTCTCCTAGTGGGTCTACACTGTACAACCCAGCAGACAAAGGCACTCGACCCTCATGGGCTAGGTCTCAGGGGCCACCTGGACTCTACTGAGAAAGCCTTCCTGAAGCTTGAAAACTTGCACACAGCCTCCTTCTACGTATAGCTTGTGAGAATCTCCTGACCTTCCTTCACAGCCAGAACACTCTGGACACCATTTCTAGTCAGCACCCCCTCCTCCAGGGGCCACCGTACCCTGTGTTACCTTCATTATCGTACCTGTATCCTCCTTTTCGGGTCCCAGTGTGCCTGCCCTCCAGCCGGAAAAGCCACTGTGGCCAGGGGCGCACTCTCCATGGGTTGATGGCTTCTGGCCTCAAGGAATGTTCTGTCTGTCTCATCTGTGCTCTGGAGGAAGCCGACAGCCTGAAGTTCCAGCGGCTGGGGTCCTGGAAACACAACAGTACCAGCAAGAAAAGGTGGGTCTCAGACTCTTAAGTCCACAAAGACGCAGGGTCAGTGGAATACTATTTGGCCACAGAAAGGGATGCGGCGTTGACGTGTGCTACAACGTGGACAAAACTCAAAAAACATAGGAAATGTCCAGAATTGACAAATCCATAGGGACAGAAAGCCATTTGGTTGTGGCCAGGGGCTGAGGACAGGAGGTGATGGCGAGGGCCTACGCTTGATGCGTGGAGAGTTTTCTTCCGGGGTGGTGAAAAAGTTCTGGAACTAGATAGAAGTGGGGGTTGCACAACCTTGGGAATGTACCAAACGCGACTGAATGGTTCACTGTAAGATGGTTAATTTTATGTTTTGTGAATTTTGCCTCAAATTGAACAAAAAGAGGTGGGGTGCTGAGGGAGAAGAGAGCTGGAACTTCTGGGTCTGAGGGAGGAGGGGTCGGGGATCTGGAGTCCTGGGTCTAAGGGAGGAGGGGCTGGGGCCTGGACTCCTGGGTCTGAGGGAGGAGGGGCTGGGGGAAGGACTCCTAGGTCTGAGGGAGGAGGGCCTGGGGGCCTGATCCTAGGTCTGAGGGAGGAGGGGCTGGGGGCCTGATCCTAGGTCTGAGGGAGGAGGGGCTGGGGGCAGGACTCCTGGGTCTGAGGGATAAAGGGCTGGGGGCCTAGATTCCTGGGTCTGAGGGAGGAGGGGCTGGGGGCCTGGACTCCTGGGTCTGAGGGAGGAGGGGCTGGGGGTCTGGACTCCTGGGTCTGAGGGAGGAGGGGCCGGGGTTCTGGATTCCAGGGTCTGAGGGAGGAGGGGCTGGGGGGTCTGGACTCCTGGGTCTGAGGGAGGAGGGGCCTGGGGGCCTGGACTCCTGGTCTGAGGAAGGAGGAGGCTGAGAGTCTAGACTCCTGGTCTGAGGGAGGAGGAGCCTGGGGTCTGGACTCCTGGGTCTGAGGGAGGAG
>NW_026057588.1:4339819-4418486 GCF_023721935.1 Panthera uncia
GGGAGGAGGGGCTGGGGGCCTGGACTCCTGGGTCTGAGGGAGGAAGGGTATGGGGGCCAGGACTCCAGGGTCTGAGGGAGGAGGGGCTGGGGGCCTGATTCCTGGGTCTGAGGGAGGAGGGGCTGGGGGTCTGGACTCCAGGGTCTGAGGGAGGAGGGGCTGGGGGCCTGATTCCTGGGTCTGAGGGAGGAGGGGCTGGGGGTCTGGACTCCAGGGTCTGAGGGAGGAGGGGGCTGGGGTTCAGGAATCTGGGTCTGAGGGAGGAGAGGCCGGGGGTCTGGACTCCTGGGTCTGAGGGAGGAGGGGCTGGGGGTCTGGACTCCTGGGTCTGAGGGAGGAGGGGCTGGGGCATGCACTCCTGGGTCTGAGGGAGGAGGTCTTAGAGGACCATGACTTCTGGGTCTGAGGAAGGAGGGGGCTAAGGGCCTGGACCCCTGGGTCTGGGGCAGGGGCTGGGGGCCAGGACTCCTGGGTCTGAGGGAGGAGGGGCTGGGGGCAGGACTCCTGGGTCTGAGGGAGGAGGGGCTGGGGTTCTGGATTCCTGGGTCTGAGGGAGGAGGGGCTGAGAGTCTAGACTCCTGGTCTGAGGGAGGAGGGGCTGAGGGGTCTGGACTCCTGGGTCTGAGGGAAGAGGGGCTGAGGGGTCTGGACTCCTGGGTCTGAGGGAGGAGGAGGGTGGGGGTCTGGACTCCTGGGTCTAAGGGAGGAGGGCCTGGAGACCTAGATTCCTGGGTCCACAGGAAGCAGGAGGAGGCCGGGCCCAAAGGTCTGATCACCAAGAAGGAAGGAAACCAGAAATCTGAGGGTTGCCATGTGGGAGACACAACAGAATGGTCTGGGCAGAGGAAGCAATTGCTTTCGGGGAAGGCTCATCGGATGAGATGTCAACACCAAGGTCTCCCTTCCCACCCACCCTGAGCCTGCCCACCGGGGAATTCCAGCAGCTGTCCAGAGGAAGGGAGAGGGGAAGGCAAGTGAGGGCGAGGAGGCCGGATCAGCAAGGCCCTACATCCAGCAGCATAAGGACAGAAACTACTCCCAGCACAGAGTCTGACCCGTGGGCCTGGATTCTGAAGTCCCAGAGGAGGTAAGACCTAAAGGTGGGACCCCAGAGGCTAGAAACAAGTGCATGTGTTCTAAATCTTTTTTTTTTTTTTTTAATGTTTATTTTTTGAGAGAGAACATGGGCAGGGGAGGGGCAGAGGGAGAGAGAGAGAAAGAGACAGACAGAGGACCTGAAGTGGCCTCTGAGCTGTGGGCACAGAGCCCGATGTGGGGCTCGAACTCACAAACTGTGAGCTCATGACCTGAGCCGAAGTCCGACTCTTAACCGACTGAGCCGCCCGAGTGCCCCTACAAGTGCGTGTATTCTAGAAGGGACTGGGGGCCTGCACGACCGGGTCTTTGAGGGAGGAAGGGTGGGGAGCGCTGCAGGCTCAGATTGTGGGTCCTGGGAAGGACAAGGGCTGGGCTCTTGGACGGTGAACTGCTGAAAGCTGGAGGAAGGAAGTTGGGGGCCTCTCGAAGCTAACTAAGGTGGTGCCTGCTAGGTTCTGCGTGGGGAAGTGGCAGTTTGGGGGTGAGGTCCCGGGGACAGTGGTGGTGAGACCGTCAGACTCCTGACCTGACACTGTCCTGCAGCCTCCCGGGCTGGACTTTGGCTCTGCCACAGCACCACCCAGCTCCACGCCCATCCCCTGCTCCCTTTTCAACCTCTCCCACAGCCCCCAGGCCCAGGACTCGGGAGTGCCAGAGGGAGCGGGTTCAGGACAGGTGAGCGTTCGGGGGAAGCCATGAGGCCAGGCCGGTGGAGGGCTGGCTGGGAGAGGTTGGGAAGCTGGGCTGGGGGAGGCCAGCCTGGAAAAACTGGGCGGTCCGGATGGAAAGACAGTTGTTAAAAGAGGGAAAACGCCTCAGGCTGAGAGCTGGCCTCGGCAGCCCGGACCCTCGCCGACTGTTTCCGCCTGGGAGCCAATGGGGGCCTCAGAGCCAGGAGGCCACCTTCTGATGCATCTGGACCCTTAGGGCAGGTTCCTCACCGGAGAAAGAGAAAGAGAGAGAAAGAGAGAGGTTCGTGGCTCTCTACTTGCCCTGCAGAGCCCGGCATGTGGGGCTACCTGTCTCTGCTGCCTGCTTTCCTGGCCGTCTGGGCTATCACTGGAGTCTGGACTGTGTGAGTGTTAGAGGCAGGATGACCCCTGGGTCTGTGGGAGGAGGGGGCTGGGGGGTCTGGACTCCTGGGTCTGAGGGAGGAGGGGGCTGGACTCCTGGTCTGAGGGAGGAGGGGGGGCATCTGGACTCCTGGGTCTGAGGGAGGAGGTCCTGGGGGCAGGACCCCTGGGTCTTAGGGAGGGGGGCCTGGGGGCCTGGACTCCTGGGTCTGAGGGAGGAGGTCCTGGGGGTCTGGACTCCTGGGTCTGAGGGAGGAGGGGCTGGGAGCAGGATCCCAGGGGTGTGAGGGAGGAGGGCGCTGGGGTCTGGACTCCTGGGTCCGAGGGGAGGGAGCTAGAAGTCCCTGTTTCTGTGGGTAACAGAAAGAAAAGGTGTCGTTAAAACCACCTTGATGTGTCCCTGTACTTCAGTTTTGCCCTTGCAGTGGCCAACAGGGCTGTGAACCTCACCGAGGGTTTCCCCTATATCAGGTACTTATGGAGCTGGCGGGGTGGGGGTGGGGGGCTCCGCGGGAGAAGAGGAGGGGGCCCGCGTCCCAGGAGCCCCAGGATGATCCTTCATTTTCCCCAGCCTCTGTGGATCTTACCCCCCTCAGAGCTGCATCTTCAGCCAGCTGCTCAACATGGGAGCTGCTATGGGTAAATATTCTAGCCCTTTCTGTTCGGACGAGCTCCTCCCAGCCAAGGGGGGGGCAGGCCCCAGCCCCAGCTTCAACCCAGTAGTCCAAGCCCACACGCGCTCCCCCAGATATGGGGGTTAGGCCCCCCCCCCACCCCTAGATAGCCGGTCTCTCCGCACCCCCTGCCCTAGGAGTCCGGGTCCGGGGCTCCCGCCCACTTCCCTCTCCTCCCAGCTGCCTGGATCTGCATTATCCGTTACCACCAGCTCCGGGACTTGGGGGTCGGAAAGTGGCTTAACCTGCTGATCCTGTGGACGGGACTCCTGTGTGCCCTGGGCACCTCCGTGGTGGGCAATTTCCAGGTGAGCCCGGCAGGAGGTTCTGACAGTCCCAAGTCTGGGACTACAGCTCCCAGCATCCCCCGGGGCCGCTGGCTTCTCGTTGCGGGGGCTCGTCCGCGCATGGCCTTCTGGGACTTGTATTTCTCTTGTGGCCATCGGGTCGGGGTGGAGGGAGGGGTGAGCTCCTCGGCTCTCAGAATAGAGCTCCGCGTGGGAGGCTCTTGGCTTCGTTATTTCACTGAACTCTAGAAGGCTGGGGTAATTGATTGCCATCCCCTGCCCCTGTCCCCTTTTAATGATATAAGTACTCGGAGCCACTCATTCTTAGGGTTGCCACAGAGTTGGAGTGTTGGCTCGGTGCGGGGCGCTAGGCTTTTATTGTGTGTGTCTTCATCCATCTCCACAAGAGCCCTACGTACACATTTTTTTGGTCAAATCCGACAGAGTTGGTTTTTGTTGTTGTTGTTGTTGTTTTAATCAGCTGGTCCCTGGAGGTCGGAAATGAACCCAGGGGCGCCTGGGTGGCTCCGTTGGTTAAGCCTCTGACTTCAGCTCAGGTCATGATCTCCCGGTTCACAAGTTAGAGCTCCTGCCCTGGGCTCTGTGCTGACAGCTCAGAGCCTGGAGCCTGCTTCTGTTTCTGTGTCTCTCTCTTTCTCTGCCCCTCCCCCACTCGTTCTCTCTTTCTCTCTCTCTCTCTCTCAAAAATAAAAACATTAAAGAAAAGAAAAGAAATGAACCCAGATTCAGACTCTACCTCTCCAACCTAAAGAAACCACACGGTGTTCAGATAAGAGGTTGCCTCCTTGGGCTTCTTAATAAAAATTCCCAATCACCTCTGCATAGCATTCATTCACTCATTCATTTATTCCTGGGTTCCTCAACTTTAACTTTTTAAAAATACTATATTGCTCTCCTAAGAAGTCTTTTTTAAAGCTTATTTATTTTGAGGGAGGGTGACAGCAAGTGGGGAGGGGCAGAGAGAGGGAGAGAGAGACAGAATCCCAAGCAGGCTTCCTCACTGTCAGTGCAGAGCCTGACCTGGGGCTTGAATTCATGAACCATGAGATCATGGCCGGAGCCTGAAGTCAGACGTGGGGCTTGAACTCATGAACCAGGAGCACATGACCTGAGCTGAAGTCAGACATTTAACTGACTGAGCCACCCAGGCGCACCTTGCCTAAGGGACCTTTTAAAGACATTTCCCCTTGGCTAATGCTTTCTCTTATTAAGCCTTTAGTATTTAGAATATATTAAATAACATACCATATATCTGCAAGCCACAAACCATTGTAATAGTTGAGAATTTTTCATTCTCCAGAAGCAAATTCTTACCCCCCGAGTGGCCATATTAGGCTCCCTGACCCTGGTTAAAAATGAAAGATATACTTCACTAATATTTACTGAGTGTCTGCGATGTGTCAGGCACTGTTTTAGGGACCAAGGCCACAGCAGTGGGCAACAAATTTAAGTGCCTGTCCTCCTCTAGCTGACAATGGCCAACACTCTTTCTTTTATCCTTTTCTTTAATGTTTATTTATATTTGAGAGACAGAGAGAGAGAGAGAGAGACAGAGCATGAGCAGGGGAGGAGCAGAGAGAGGGAGACACAGAATCCAAAGCAGGCTCCAGGCTCTAAGCTGTCAGCACAGAGCCAGACTCAGGGCTCGAACTCGTGAACTGTGAGATCATGACCTGAACCAAAGTTGGATGCTTAGCCGATGGAGCCGCCCAGGTGCCTGGGTGTGGCAGTTTTCCAACACAGTCTACTGGGTGGATCGAGGACCCCTCCCCCCACGTATGTAGCTTCCTCTCCCCTCTTGTCCCTTTTCTCCCAGCAAAAGAACCAGCTGCCCACGCACCTGACAGGGGCTTTCTTTGCCTTCTTCGTGGGCAACCTGTACTTCTGGATGCAGCATTTACTCTTCTGGTGGATGAAGAGCCTGCCCCAGCCTGGGCCTCCCTGGATCGGGCCACTCCGCCTGGGCCTCTGCAGCCTCTGTACCATCCTCATGGTGACCAGTATCCTTACTGGGGTCGGTGGCAGGGCTGGGGATTTGTCCATTGGGCTGGGTGTGCGACGTGTGGTGCACAGTGCCCTGTCCTGTCTGGGCCTCCGTCTCCTCAGGAGTTTGTTTGTTTGTTTGTTTGTTTTTAATGTTTGTTTATTTTTGAGAGAGAGAAAGGGAGACAGAGCACAAGCAGGGGAGGGGCAGGGAGGAGGGGGTAACAGGGTCCGAAGCAGGCTCCGCGCTAACAGCACGGAGTGAGCAGGGATCTGTTTGGGGAGCCTGCCCTGTGCCGTGCATCATGTTGGCTAAGACTGGAAACTGAGGTTCAGAGAGGGGGAGTGTCTTGGCCAAGACCGGTGATGAAGTTCAATGGCAGAGCTCCAGCAGGCTCTCAAGAGCAGCCCGGGTTTCTTCCCAGCTCCACATCCGGTGATGTCATATTAGCAGCTCCAACTGGCCTTGGTGGGAGTATTTACCACACAGAAATTGGCCAATGCTGTAAATCGTGGCCGGTTGTTAACCATTTACCAACATACCTGGCACCCGGTGAAGACTCTACCCAGCCCCGTGCTGAGTCACCTGAGCCCAGATGCTGAGTCACCTGAGCCCAGATGCCTTCCGCCAGCACGGCTGCCTCTGGGTGACTCAGGTGACTCTGGGCACTTCAGTCCCCATATATTAAGACGGACTTGTTTTGATCATAGTAACAGTGGTTATTGATAGGCAAACTGCTCTGAGAGAGGGGAGGCTGCAAATTCACCCTTAGGGACTGATCTCCTTGGGGAGGGTGGAATGGAGGCCAGAAGACTGCTGACGTTCGTTCGTTCGTTCGTTGGAAGAGGCTGGAGGGAAACCAGCTGACATCCTGTGTGGTCTGACTTAGGGACAATTGGGCTGCTAATCAGTTTGGCTGCAGGGTCCTTTTTCTGTGGGGCTGGGAGATGGACCATAAAGATGGCCAGCGAGGTGTGATAAGGGCTGGGTGTCTGCAAGGATAGGTCCGAGAACTGACAGATTCTGAACTGGTCTTGCAGAAGGAGCTACTTTGGGCAACACTGCAGGTGCGTGTAGAGGGTGGAGAGAGACCAGCTCACGGATGAGGCTGCTGGCGGGGCGGAGATGAGGATCTCCAGTGCTACTGTGAGGCTTGAAAGGCTTGGGTTTCTGCCCAGGGGCAGTAGGGAGCCATGGGGAGCTGATGAGCAGGGGAGAAACAAGGTCAGTTCTGGGGGTAACCACCCTGTGTTCGGGTGCTCCCACCTCTCCTTTGCTCTAAGATTCATGGGGTCAGGGGTGACGTCAGCCTTGTTCAGGGTCTAAAAATCCTTCAGTGAACGGAATAATGTCTAAACCGATCTAGGGGCAGTGAGAGAGTGCTAGCTTATGTGAGAAGCAAGAAAGTTGTTGCAGGGAGTTGGGTGAGGGGGTGTCCCAGAAAGCGAGATGCCTCTCTGCTAGGCTGAGCTCGGAGTGTGCTTGGGCTGGCAGAAGAAGGTTTTCAGGGGGCGCCTGGCTGGCTCAGTCAGTGGAGCATGTGCCTCTTGCTCTTAGGGTTGTGAGTTCGAGCCCCACACTGGGTATAGAGTTTACTTGGAAGGAAAGAAGGGAAGAAGGGAGGGAGGGAGGGAGGGAGGGAGGGAAGAAGAAAAAAAGGTTTTTAGGAGCAGGGGACTAAGAAGCTGGAGACAGGACAGGACAGCCCAGGACAGAGGTGGGCAAGACCAACAGCACAAGCCTTGGGGTGACCAGCTGGCCATGAGGAGGGGGAGGGGAGGGGCAGGGGCGAGGGTGATTCCCCAGGGTCCGCTAGGCATGTGAGTGGGTGGCAGGGCTGTCACCGGGTGGGGACACCAGGAAGAGGAAGAAGATATTTCAGGGGGTGACTGGGAGGGGCCCTAGGGCTGTGGGTGGTTGGGGAAGAAAGTCGCCAACGTAGCCTGACGCTGGCACCCGGGGTTGGGGGGATCTTTAGCAAACGCTGCCTATTTGAAGGGAGAAGCAACTGGGAGCTGCTTGTCTGGCTGGGCAGGTGGGGAGATGGTGAGGGTGGAGCCTTAATGGCGTCAGCAAAGGCCAAGGATAAGAGAAACTTTGTTCTGCAATGTCGGAAATGCGACAGGAGCGGGAGGAACCTACGGGCCACAGCCCAAGATAGGCACAGAGGTCGGCGGGCATTCACCGAGAGTCTGTCGCGGGAGGGTGCGGGGTCCTCTCTGCTCGGCGTGGCCCTTGACCCCAGCGTGAAGTGGTCATCCTCCACTCCTGGCTGCTGCGCTCGGCCTCCGCCGCCTGCGAGTGGGCCGTGGCCATGCTGCTGTTCACGCTCTTTGGCCTGTTTGCTGTGGACTTCTCCGGCCTGGACGGCTGCACCCTGACTCTCCGGCCGGGCCCCAGCCTCAGCTCCCCACCCGCCTCCCCGCTCTCCCTGCAGATCCCCCTGTGAACGGCAGTCCGCTCGGTGTGGTCTGACCCCGGTGCTGCGATCGATCGCGGCCACCCGGGAAGTGAGAGGCCAAGGCCAGCCAGCCATCCCTGCTCAAGGCTATTTATTATTATTATTATTAATTTTTTTTTTTTTTTTTTTTTTTTTTTTTTTGCCGCCGGCGGAATCAGAGACACGGACGCAGGCAGGGTCACGCGAAACCAGAATTCCTTCCGGAGAGCAAATCCGTACAGAAGGTTGTTGAGGGAAGGGGAGAACCGGGGAAGGGGGGGCCCGGGAAGGAGGAGTTGGGGAACACAGGGACAGATGGCCCTCTCCGTCCGGATCTGCTAAGCCACCCCAACCAGCCCCCGTCCCTCCCCCACCCCGCCCCGCAGAGAGATTGATCAATAAATAAAATAATAAATTAATCAATAAATAAAATAGAAACAGCTCCCCCCCCCCAGTCCCCCCTAGAACCACCCCCCATTGGGCACGGCCCCCTGAGCCCCATCCCTGCGGGGCAAGGCCGGGTTTGTTGTATCTCTCCCCTCCCTACATACTCCTTGGGCCCTATTTACAGATTCACAGTTGGGGGGGCAGGGAAGGGGGGTGGAGGGGGCTCCCCTCCTTCCCCGGCCCCCTGGGGTCAGGGCAGAGGAGTCCCGTTGGTGGCCAGGAGCTTCTTGTCCTTAGCGGGGCCTCGGCGGGGAGAGCCGCTCAGCTCTGGGTCTGGGCGGCCAGGCGGGGGCTGCAGGCTTCTGGGTGAGGTACCAGCAGGCCGAGTCTGGGCCCCATTCTTCTCGTCTGTGAAGGAGGAAGCAGTCTGGCCTCAGTACCCTCACGGCTGCCAACCCCCAAGGAACATGCTGCGGCAGCCGCACGGGGCTGGAAGCCTGGGGAGACGGTTGCCGGGAGGACACATCTGCAGCCGGACCTGGCGATCTCAGGAAGGCAGGTCACACATCCTGGGCCCCTCCAAGCTGTGTGACTGTGGGAACTGGGCCAAATGAGTCCCGGTGAGAGCCGGCGGCCCACCCTCAGGAGGCGTCCTCACAGACTCTGGCTAGGACGCTATTCACTAAGGGACAGCCTGTCGCAGCAGCAGCAGCAGCTCAGATTTGGGGATGACAGCCAGAGGTCCCCTTTCCTTCCTCCCAACCCTGGTTGTTAGGGAGGACGCTCCTTGGCAATAGGGCCCGGGGGAGCCTACATGGGCCATTTGGGGGTCTGTACAAACCCGGATGGTAGATTCCCCTTCTCCAGAACACACTTCCAGAACTTCTGTCAGCAGAAAGTTCCACTACGCCCGACAATGAGACTACTCATCCTCTTGGGGACCCCTGGAGGTGCCCTCCCTAGCAACGAGCCCTTCTCGGTCAGGATGGCCAGGTTCCCTGGATGGAGCTCACACAAACCGGAGCCCTGGGGGGCACTCGTTCAGCAGGGGATCTCCCCTCCAGCCCACAGGATCAAAGAGGGAGACATTGCAGCCCCCACCCCCCCACACCTGCCAGGGCCTGCACGGAGGGCTGGTCGTGAGTACTCAGCAGCTGTGCCTGGATGGTCTCCACAACTCGCTTGAACCGACGGCTGGGACCTGGAAGGGGTATGGAGACAGACTGACTTGGGGACCGACCGGGACAAGGAAGGCCCTCCCACCCTGTGAAACCCAGCAAAGGACTCTTCTCTCGGTCTCAACTTCCCTGCCCTGTGTTGGGCATAAAACTAAACTTCGGTCTGCAAAGGGGACTAAGAAAGGTCTGAGTTGAAATAATGATGGGTGCCATTTTCCACTTAAATAGGTCCTGTTCCTTGTTAGTTTCAAGGTGAGGTCATGTAGAGCCAGAAATGCAAGAAAAGAAATGGGAAGTAAAATAAAATCTTAAAATCGAGGAAGTCCTGTGTATTAGTCTTTAAGGGAAAGGAAAAACAACGCGCCGTCATTCATTTCGGTGATGACACCACAGTGCTCTGGGGAAGCCTGGTTTAGAAACCCTGAGAGCAAGCTCATCTCCCAGCTGTGACACACTAAGACAGCTCACAAGGCTGGGAAACAGGAGCAGCCCTGGTCATTCAAACTCTTGGTTAGCAGGACTCAGGAACCAAGCTGAACCGGAAGCAAGGCACCTCTGTGGTTTTTGTCTCCTGTGCCAACTCCTGATTAGTGATGGTGGCCTGAAGTTTCTCAGGCTGCACCTGAGCTCAGCGGGAAGAAGTGCAGTGGTCGATTGCTGATGTCTGCTCTGGGTGCAGCAGTGACATTTGACAACGGGCGGGCCATGTCTTTGCCCTTCTGCTGTACTGTCTTAAGGAAGTAGGAAGGGGGCTCTGAACTTCAAGGTCAAGGGCTCGGTTGAGCCCAGCTCTGTCATGGTCTGTAGTGTGACTCTGTCAAGTCTGTTTACCTCTAGAGGACTCAGTTTTCTCCTCTGTAAGATGGGTGATTACTAACACCACAAAGGCTACTGGGAAGCTTCAATGAAATAGTGCAAGGAAAGCATTTGGAACATCATAAATATCCACTAAATGTCAACGAGGAAAGGGGGAAGGAGAGGAGGTAGGGGTCGGAACGAGCAGGGGGCTCACACAGTCAGTCAGCACTAGCTGAGCCCCACCTCCTCCTCCTCGCTCTTGCTGCCCTCGTGGGCCACTATCCTATCTCAGCTGTCTTGAGGATCCCAACACCAGGCTGGAGGCAGTGTAGCTGAGGGAAACTTACCGGAGATGAGAGTAAAGGTGACAGAGTAGATGCCACCACCACCGCTGCCATCCCTTCGTGGGGAAGGCTCCGGGCCCTCTGAGGAGCTGATGTCTACCTGGAATCGGACGGGCTTCTGGAAGACGGATGGGCCGCCACTGGCCTTGTACTCGGCCCTGAAGCTGGTCTGTGACAGCACACTGTGACTCAGGCTGGGGATCTGAGGCAGGAGGGGGACAAAAAGAGGGGGTGATTCCAGTGACCTGATTCCAGGGAATGGAGAGCCAACCCTACAACTACTTCTGTCCAAGGAACTACAAGTCCCAGCAGGCAGTGGGGGCTCCCAATGGCTTTTCTGTTATTCTTTGCCCCAGTGGCTGATGGAACTTGTAGTTTTCTTGTCCAACTATAGGCAGGGTATAAGGGGAATAGCTGAGCAACTGGATCCCCACATAACAGGACCCTCATATCTAGGTGTCAGCCCCAGGCTCCAAAACCACATGACAAACATCTCCTCCACAAGCACTGCCACATCTGTCTCAAAACCTTTAAGTCCCACTAGCTCCTAGAGCAAAGCACCCCAGGACACAGTAAACCCCTCCTACCTCCCTGCCCCTACAGTGACCAAACCCAACTCTGAATGGAAAGCTACAGATCCCATGAGCCTTAGGAGGAAGCCAGGCTAGAGCTAGGGTGGTGGTGGTGGTGGGGGAGGGGGGTGTGTGGAATCTCCCAAGGGCTTCTGGGATTTGGAGTCCTATGTTGCCCAGGACACACGAAGACCCAGGGCCCTCACCGACAGGAAGGCGTGAACAATGTCCGCTTTGATGCTGCTGAGAGGTTTGTCCTTTAGCACAAGGAATATTTGTTCTTCTTTGTCCAAGGAGATGAAATTCCCAAACCAGGAGCGTTTTGCCAACCTGAGTGAAAGGGGATGGTTGGAGGCGGGTCAGGAGGGGGCTAAGGGATTAAATCCCTCCCTCCTTCCTCTCCCTTCCCCGTCAGACTCACTCTGGAGAAGACTCTGGAGTCAAGCTGGACATCTCCTCAGCAGTGGGGACTGGGGGATAGGGAAGGGAGAGTATGGTCAGCACTTGTCCATCATCCTGGTGTCCAGCACGCAGGCTAGCAATCACCTCCAACCAGAGGTTCCAGACCCCAGCGCCCGCCCACTCCCCTCCCAGTAGCTAAACCCAAAATGGCATGCTGACTGATGGTCCTTCCAGGGATGCTGTCCCACCCGTTAGACCACGCCCCCCGAGGGTGGAACTTGCTTGCCATGAGCCAATGGGAAGATGAGCCAGAGCAAGGAAGGGGCGTGTCCTTCAGGGAGGCCCCTCCTCCAGAGATGGATGCCACACCCCCTCTTCCCAACACCTGAATCTTTCCTCCCAAACCCATCTTCTCTTCTAGGACGTGGGAATCCAGGCCCCTACCCCTCTCCTCATATTAGGACTCAGGAATCCGTGCCCCCAGCCCCTGCACCCCCAGGGACCCCGTACCCTGCATCTTGCGCCGGTGAAAGCGAGGGGAGCCCAGGAAGCTGTTGCGGATGGAGTTGAGACGACTCCTCCAGGCGGCTCCCCCGACACCACCACCGGGGCTTGGGGGTGGCGTTGTTCCCGGCGTCCCGGTGGGGCTGGCCCGGGGTGTGTGCAGGGGCGAATGCAAGGGGGTTCCCCCAGAGGAGCGCGGGGAGCCTGGGGGGCCAGGCAGGGGTGTGGAGCGGGCACTCGGGGGCGGGGGCTGCTCCCCGGCGCCCCCACCCCTGGGGCCTCGAGAAGGCAGCGTCTGCGTTTTGGAAGTCGGGGAGCCCCCACCCCGAGCCTCATCTCCAGCCCCGGGCTCAGGCGAGAAGGAAAAGACAGGACTCTGCGAAAGAGTGGAGATGGGTGAGATGGCAGACTACAACTCCCAGGAGGCTCTTGGAGCCTCAGTCTCACATGCTCACAGAGGTGGACACCGATGCACGCTGGAACTTGTAGTCCATTATTTCCGTCTCCCAAACCACATTGTTAAGGGGACAGGGACTTTTTCTATCATGCTCACTGCTCTAAGACCCAGCACAGTGACTGGTCACGGTAGGGACTCACTTAGCTTTTGTTAAATGAATAAATGAACCTCTGACACACTGAAAACCCAATCCTATTGGAGGTGAAATGCCCAATGTACTAAAATAAAATACTTAATGCAGCCTTAGGTTTTGGTCCTTTTAGGGACAAAAAGGCAATGCCCCAAGACTTCATGGGAATTGTAGTTCTGCCAATCTTTGCTCCAGTGTTTTCACCCCCTTATCCCTTGAGTAATTGGGGACCTGGCCTTACCCTTGGGCTGCTCAGAGGGCTGGAGGACAGACCGGTGGAGGCTCCACTGACACTACGAGACCTGTTTCCAGGAGACATTTTTCTTTTTTTAAATCAGTTGTGTGGGTTTCATAAGGCTCAGATGTCCTCTGCCTTCCACACTCCTTTCAGATGAGGACATGAGGCCCAGAGAGGGGAGATGACTTGTCCCAACGACACAGCACGGTCGAGGGGCAGCTGGGCTAGAACCCTGAACTCCCACCCCCTTTCACCCGCCACGACTGTGATCCGCTGGAGGGGCGGGGGCTCCCACCTCTGACTGTGCTGGGCCATCTCCAGGGCCCGCCGGGTAGGCACTGGGGAGCCACCACCCCCAGCATCTGTGATGCTCAGTACTTCCATGGACTTCCGCTCTGGCCGCCGCTTCCCGTGACGGCTCAGCATAGGGGAATCCACACGTTTCCGAGGTGGGTCTGAGGGCGGAGAGAGTTTCAACCTGATCAAAAGACATGTTCGCCCAGCTGCACAAGGCACTCATGCAGATGGGGAAACGGAGGCCTAGAGTGGAGAGTTGTGACAAGGTCACAGGGCAAGTCAGGGGGTCTAAACCCAGAAGCTAAGGGCTTGCAGCCCCTTCCTCCCACCGGAATCCGGGGTCTGGATTCCCAGCCCTGCCTGCTCACCAACATCATTCCTGGGAGGCAGGTCCTGATCTTCACAGCTGGGATAGCGCTCCTTCCGATCCAAAAGCAGATAATAGATCATCTTTTCTTGGTTCTCCCTGGCACGCAAGGGGCGTGAGGGGGTAGGAGGAGAATTGGGATCAGAGGTCGGGTCTCCGAGGTCTCACCCCCTCCCCGCAGCTGGGGCTCGGTACATCCAACATCTCTGCCCATGCTTCCATCTTCCTAGGTAGCGGCACGGTTAGTTCCTCTGTGTCGGTGTACATCCTACCCTCACCTTAGTCAGCAATGATAACCGTAGTAGTAGTAATAATAATATCGAAGCACTTACTATTTGCAAGCACTACCCACGTGAGGCACTAAGTCTGCGTCAGCACCTGTTGATACTTTTCGGCATCTTTTTTTCCGCTGGCCCTACCGCCCCCTCCTGGTTCCTCGGGGAATAGCTCCACGTGGGACCTTTAAGCCCTGCCCTGTCTAGCGGCCCTGACGCCCGCCCCAGGGAGTCTGCGCGGGTGCGAGGCACAGCTGCGCCCCCTGCTGGCCGTCCGGGGCGCTGCAGCAGCTCGCCGGAGGTGGGCAGGTGGCGCGGGTGTTCGAGGGCGAGGGGGCCTTACTCCTCGCTGCGCAGTTCGCGGTGCAGCCGCTCGCGGTCCCTGAAGCAGCCCAGCGAAGCCATGCTCTCCAGGACGTCGGGGTCCAGCTCTCCGTTTGATGGCAGGCTCCGCATGGCCACCCGGCGGCCTGGGGCTGGCTCCAGACAGGGGTCCGGCTCGTGTTTCCCGCCCCTGGGAGACGGAGAAACGTTACAGGGGGCCGGGCATCCGTGATCGAGCCCACTCCACTCTCTCCTGGGAACCCAGAAATCCGAGTCTCCGGCCCCTCCTCCTTGAGGAACCTTGGCATCCCACCCCCTAGCTGGTGCTTGACATTTGCCCCCCTCCCCACGTCCTCTCGGAACCAGGCACCCAGTTCCCCATACTCACAGGTACCAGGGATGTTTCTGAATTTGCTCCAGCTGTGAAGAGGGTGGGTCGTAGAAAAGCACCAGTGAGGTCGAAAGTTGATGACGTGGCATTGGGGGTCCCTGACGATGCCCCCTCCTCTCCACCGGGGTCAGGATGACTTTGGTCTCCCCTAGTGGCAACTGAGTGCCTTGACCCACAACTACTGCCTGGGGCATGCATCCTTCCCGCGGTGGGGGACCTTCCCAGCTTGGAGCGGCAGGTTGGGCAGACCCTGGCTCATTCCACGACCCAACCCAACCCAACCCAACCCCACCCCACCCCCCCCCACCCCCCCCCCCCCCCCCCCCCCCCCCCCCCCCCCCGCCCCGGGCCAAGCTGACAGGCAGGTCCTGGAAAGCCATCTTTATGGGCCCCCTAGGGATTCTGTCCTCATGACCCACCATCCCCCCCTGCCCCCCCAACTCACACTGAGCCTTTTCTCAGGCTCCACTTCGATCATCCCTCTCAGGAGGCTCTGGCAGTCTGGAGGAATGAAGTGGGGCATGTGGAAGACGCCCCTTTTCACCTTCTCCAGCAGCTGGCGGAGATTGTCGTCATCAAAGGGCAGAGCCCCCTGAGTGAGAAATGACAGGACCCTTTACGGAGCTTACCGTGTACCAGGTAAGAGCCTAAGTGCTCCACACACGGACATATTTAGTCCTTACCACAGGCCTCGGGAAGTAGGAAACTGTTAGTACCCCACTTTACAGGTGGGGAGGCTGAGGCACGGAGTGGTCCAGCAACTCGCCTGGGGCCTCTGAGCTGGTAATGGACAGTCAGGCTCCAGTGCTTAAGAGGCTGGGGTTGCATCTTAAGAACAGGTTTCTCCCCAGACCAGTTTCAGATGCGGTCACACTCATTCATTCACTCAACAAAAGGTGAGCATCCATTATGGGTCAGGGATCTAGTAACCGACAAAATGAGCCCTCGCTCTCTGGGACCGTGAGATGCCGGCGAGTGGACGCGCATTAGCTGCGATGTCATTCATGACGGATTCAGCACCTGATGGTGCCCCTGCTGCCGCCCGGGTTCCGATCTGGCCACTAGGGCTGGAGCAGGACAAAACCAGATTCCTGTCCTCACGGAGCTTTGCGTAGACAGTAATTAACAGGCAACGGTTGTTGGTGGGCGAGGCAAACAACACATGGACGGGAATGTGGGTGATGAGGACACAGAACAAGCAGGCAACGCGGGACGTGAGCTGGGTGTAGCCAGGGAGTCGAGGAAGGGGTCGTGGGGGAGGTGACGCTGGACCGAGACTCACAGGGGGTGACAGTGCTGTCCCTGGTGTCAGAGGCCTCTGGACAGAGAATGCCGGGTGTTGGGGTTGGGGAGACTGGGAGAGGGCGCCCCTGAATGCTGGTCTAGGGCCAGGAAGCCTGGATGTGACTCTGCTTGTCGGTCTTGTTCGATGTGTCCCTGTGTTTCTTGTTTGCCTGGTACCTGGACCCTCAACTTCCCAGCATCCAGAACAGTGAGAAGTGCATGTTTGTTGTTTAAGCTGCACGGTCTACTTTTGTTAGAGCAGCCCAAGCGAAGACAGACCTCTTGTTTTATATATATATATATATATATATATATATATATATATATATACACACACACACACACACACACATATATGTATATATATGTATATATTAATATATATTTATATAAAATATATATATATAAATACATGTGTATAATATATAAATATATAAGGGTGCCTGGGCGGCTCAGTCGGGCGGCTCAGTCAGCTGAATATCCAACTTCGGCTCAGGTCATGATCTCACGGGTTTGTGGGTCCAAGCCCCACATCAGGCTTTGTATATATATATATATATATATATATATATATATATATATGGCGTATAGATAGAACTCATGGGCAACAGCATTATAACTCACACTTGAATGAAGCGTATCTAACGCATACATTTTCCTTGATGAGGGACAAAACAGCCTTCTTGCCCTTAGGAACGCAAGATAGCACTTCAACACTACCCTGAGGACCATTTAAAATCCCCAAGAAAAGGGCACCTGGCTGGCTCAGTCAGTGGAGTATGTGGCCCTTGATCTCGGGGTGTGGAGATTATTTAAAAAAAAAAATAACATAGGGGCGCCTGAGTGGCTTGGTCATCTCACTCTTGATTTTGGCTCAGGTCATGATCTCACGGTTCGTGAGTTCAAGCCCTGAGTTGGGCTCTGCGCTGACAGCACAGAGCCTGCTTGGGATTCTCTGTCTCTGTCTCTCTCTCAAAATAAACAAACTTAAAAAAATAATAATATAAAATAAAATCACCAATAAAAAGCACAAAAAAGCAAATATATTGCACTCAATAAACCACAAAAAGCACAGTTGCTTACGAGATGAGCTGAAATAAGGAAATAAATAAATACATAAAAAGCAGAGGGTGGGTTGCCTCGCGTGTGGTGGGGACTCCAATTTTTCTCTGCTCTGTGCATATCTGAGAATGACCTCAAAAGCACCCAGAGTGTTGATTTTGAGGTCATGGATAAACTGCGGTGAGTGGGCAACTTTGCAATACAGAATCCGTAAGTCGTGAGAATCATCTGTAATAATAATAGTAATGAAGTATGAGTACCAGTAACTATCGAGAACCGCCTAGAACGCTGAGCATACGACATGCTATCGAAACCCTTACAATTCCAGGCACCCTAACCGTCGCCACTGGGCGGGTGAGGAAAGGGGCCCGGAGAGGGACGGTGATTTGCTTGCTCAAGGTGACGGAGCGGGGGTTTGAACTCAGCTGGATGGGCTCCCGCACTGCCAGCTGCAGAGGGGCTGGGGCCTGTAGTGTTGGAGCCTGCCTCTCGGGCGCCTCTCCAGCTTCCCCGGGGGGCCCTGGGCCCCGGAGCGCCCACTCGGCCTCGTTCCCCTCAGTGTCACGGAGCCTCCCTGGTCACATAGGCTAGTGCTTATGACGCCAAACACTGATCCCAGACCTGCCACTTCTCAGCAGTGTGGGCCAGTCACTTCTCTCCGGGGCTGTTGGGAGAGGTCCGGAGGATAACGTGCCTGTGACAGCGCCTCGCATGGAGTGCACCACTAATTCGTCCACACCACACGTGTTCCTGAGGGCCGACCGTGTGCCAACTCAGGTCCCACTCGCGAGCCCACGAAATAAGACACACAAAGACAAAAGCCCTGACTTCTGGGAGCCGATGATCTAGAAGGGAAGGGAGACGCCCCCTCAAGGAACCGAACGACTAAATGCACGATGGCAACCGAGAGTCGCCGGGAAGCCCAGAGCCTACCCTGGAGGATCCGACCTCGTGGGGCGTGGGGGACAGGGGAGGCTTCCTGGAGAAGTGGCAGTTGAATTGAAGCAAAAAGAGAGTCTAAGGGGGCGCCTGGGTGGCTCGGTCGGTTAAGCAGCCGACTTCGGCTCAGGTCATGATCAAGAGGTTCGTGAGTTCGAGTCCCGTGTTGGACACCGGACTGGAGGTGTGGAGCCTACTTGGGATGCTCTCTCTCCCTCTCTCTCCTCTCTCTCTCTCAAAATAAATAAACAGCACCACCACAAAAGTCTAGGTGTAACCTAGCTGAGCAACGGGACTGGTCGGGATGGGAGAGCGTTCTGGGCAGAGAAGCGCAGGTGTGGAGCTGAGGCGGGAAGAGCCGGGCTGACTGTACGAGCTACTGTCATATTGCGGTGCCCTAGCGCAGCCACCGTCCCGAGCCGTCCAAGGGCTCCCGGCTGCCCTGTCCTTTTCTGGGACACCCGGATTAGCTCGCCATTGTGTGACTGAATGGTTAGCTCTGGGCACAGAGGGGGGTGCTCCAGGATCTTGGTCTGCTGGCTAAGACCTCCCACCTTCCTGATCTCAGTGAAATAGTTGGTACCCCTGAGGGGAGGACGGAACTCGAATGTTCTGGGCTCTAGGTCGTCCTAGAAATGGGGCAGGAGAGGTGAGGGGCACCTTACCACAAGCAGGGCAAAGAGAATGACTCCACAGCTCCACATGTCCGCTCGGCGGCCGTCATACTTCTCCCCCTGCAAAGGAGGACCAGCTGTGACATCGTCTCTCCACCACGTTCCTTCCACTCCTCCCGCCTCTCCACCCGCTCACTCACCTTAATCACCTCCGGACACGCATAGTGGGGGGACCTGAGGGAGAGAGGCAGTGTGAGCCTCCGGCCGGCTTCTCACCCCCTCCCTGGGACTACAGGGGCCAGGCCCCCACTCACCCACAGCTGGTCTCCAGGAGGCTGTCCCCCACCTGCAGGGACGCCATGCCAAAGTCCGCGATGCGGATGTTGTTTTTCTCATCCAAAAGCAGGTTCTCGGGCTTCAGGTCTCTGTGGCTGAGACAGGCAGGCAGGGGGCGCTCAGATCTCTGCCCTCCTCCTGGGGGCCGAGGCCCAGTTCGCTATCTCTCAGAGGGGGAGACTTCTGCAAAGTCTTATGGACAATTTCAAACACGCTCCAAAGTAGTGAGAAGATACAAGGAAGCCCCATGCACCTGCCCGCTGCCCCCCCCCCCCCATTATCAACTCAGGGCAAATCTTCTCTCGCCTATACCCCTACGTACTGTTTCCTTCCTCCGCTGGATTTTTTTTTTTAAGTTTATTTTGTTTATTTTTGAGGGGGGGAGGGGGAGGGGCGGAGAGAGAGAGAATCCCAAGCTGTCAGTGCACAGCCCGATGCAGGGCTCAGTCCCACGAACTGTGAGATCATGACCTGAGCCGACATTAAGAGTCGGACGCTCGTCCAGCTGAGCCACCCAGGCGCCCCTTCACTGGAGACGCCAGACAGCATATCATTTTATCCGCAAATGCTTGACTATGTATGAAGTGAGATATTTTGAGGTAAGAAGAGTTAACGTTGAGCTATTGAAATACTTCCGTGCTGAACAATAAAAACATTGCCACCCCAAGCCAGTCACTGGTCCCTCGTGAGACACCTGCCCTCTCCCCTGGAGCAAAATCCTTCAAGTTTTAAGAGCTAATGTCTGGGAGGAGATGGGGCCTGAGGACTCTAGAGTTTCGGTCGGAAGCGGTCAGCTCAGTAACTGGGTCATACTTGTTCAGTATGTTGACTATTGCCCCCTAGAGGCCAGTGTTTTTAATGTCAGGGTTTCGACGGGAGGTGTTGACAATTTAAACAGGCTGCCTTTTCATTTCCAAGCTCTACCCCCAACTCTGAGCCCCTCCACCCTGATACCCACCCCAACGCCAATCCCCACCCCAGAGAGGGAGGTGTGCAAACAAAAGAGGCTGAAAGACAACGGAAGGCATCCATTTGCACCTCAATGAATCATTAAAATGTTGCATATTTAATATCCTGTTTTGAAAGCAGAAGAGAGGACAGGACGATCTTTTCACATGGACATTCACAAGCCAAAGCACGAACCTCAACCCTTACTTCAAGTCATAGACAAAAATTAATTTGACATGGATCCCAGGACTAAATGCAAGAGCTATAACTATATAACTTCTCGAAGCAAATGTAGGAGGAAGCCTTAGGGACCTTGAGCTGGGCAAAGATTTATAGATAGGACAGAACAAGCATAAACTGTAAAAAAAAAAAAAAAAATGACAAAATTGGATTTACCAGAATTTAAAGCTTTTGCTTTTCACAAGACATTGCTATAAAAACGCAAAAGAGGGGAACCTGGCTGACTCAGTCAGAAGAGCGAGCACGTGGCTCTTGATCTCAGGGTCATGAGTTCGAGCCCCAAGCTGGGTGCAGAGATTACTTCGTTAAATAAAAAAAAAAAAACTTAAAAATATATTAATAATGCAAAATCATGTCACAGACTGAGAAAATAATACTCAAAAAATATACAGTTGATAACAGATTTGTCCTTAGGGGTGTCTCAGCTCAGGTCACGATCTCATGGTTGGTAAGATCAAGGCTCGAGTCGGGCTCTGTGCTGACAGTGTGGAGCCTACTTGGGATATTCTCTTTCTCTCTTTCTCTTTCTCTCTCTCTCTCTCTCTCCCCTCTCTGCCCCTCCCCCTCTCATACTCACGCACCTTCTCTCTCAAAATAAATGCATAAATAAACGTTTACAAAAAAAGATCTGTCCTTAGAATAAATAATTCTTAAGAGTTATTCCTAGAGCTACCTCTCGTTCCTAGAATAACGGAGTCTTACGACTCAATAATCAAAAGATAACTCAAAAGAAATGGGCAAAGGGTCTGAACATTTTTCCCAAGGAACATAAACAAATGGCCAATAAGCACATGAACAGATGTGCTACATCATTAGTCATGAGGGAACGCAAATCAAAACCACAATGAGATACCACTCCATACCCACTAGCATACGGCTATAACCAAAAAGTCAAACAGTAATGGGCCGCCTGGGTGGCTCAGTCGGTTAAGCGTCCAGCTCTGGGTTTCAGCTCAGGTCACAGTCTCATGGTTCGGTCTCACGGTTTGTGGGATCGAGCCCTGGGTCGGGGTCTGCACTGACAGTGTGGAGCCTGCTTGCGATTCTCTTCTCTCTCTCTCTCTCTCTCGCCCTCTCTCCCTCTCTGCCCCTCCGCTGCTTGTGCTCTCTCTCTCTCTCAAAATAAATAAGCTTAAAAAAAAAAGTCAAATAGTAGCAAATGTTGGCAAGGAGGTACAGAGACTGGAACCATCATGGACTGCTGGTGGGGCGGAGGGTGTGTTAAAGGGCGCAGCCGCTTTGGAAAATCATCCGGTACTTCCTCAAAAGGCCAAGCAGAGTTCCCATATGACCAGACAGTTCAACTCCCGGGTACGTACCTGAGAACCGAAAACACGGGAACACACAAAACTAGCACGTGAATATTCACATGTCCCTATTACTTATAATGGCCAAAAAGGAGAAACAGGGGCGCCTGGGTGGCTCAGTCGGTTTAGTGTCCGACTTCGGCTCAGATCATGATCTCATGGTTTGTGGGTTCGAGTCCTGCCTCGGGCTCTGTGCTGACAGCTCAGAGCCTGGTGCCTACTTCCTTTTCTGTGTCTCCCCCTCTCTCTCTGCCCCTCCCCTGCTCATGCCCTGTCTCTCTCTCTGCCCCTCCCCTGCTCATGCCCTGTCTCTCTCTCTCTTGAAAATAATCAACATTTAAAAATGGAGAAACAACCAAAGTGTCCATCAACTGTCAAATGGATAAACAAGATAAGGCATATCCACGCGATGGAATATTTATCAGCCACAAAAAGGAACGAAGTACTGACATGCTACAACATGGACGAACCCCGAAAACATTTTGCTCCGTGAAAGAAACCAGACACAGAGGGCCACATGCAGTATGAGTCCATCTGTACATGTCCAGAATGCGCCAATCCGTGGAGACACAAAGCAGAGACTGGTGGTTGTCAGAGGCTGCGGGCAGGGGCGGTGGATGGGTGACGGCTTAATGGGTACGAGGTGATGATGTTGGGGGTGATGAAAATGTTCCAAAATTACATAGCAGCAACGCACAGCACTGACTATACTACAAACCACCGAATGTGTACTTTAAAGGGGCGAATTTTATGATACGTGAGTTATAGCTCAGTTTTTTTTAAAGGGATAAAGATTTATGTCGGGGCCGCACCACACTGGCTTCCCCTCAGCTGCCATGTGCTTCCAGGGCCTGCCTCGTGGGCAGTGCTCCTCCCGGCCTCCCCTCACGCTGCCCCCTCACCAGATGGAGTAGCTATGGCAGAAGTCCAGCGCCGATACTATCTGGCGGAAGAACTTCCGGGCCTCCTTGGGTGTCAGTCTCCCCTTCTTTACCAGGTAGTCAAACAGCTCACCTCCAGAGACGTGCTCTAGAACCAGGTACCTGGGGGACGTGGAGGGGGCAGAGGGCTGGAAGGGGCATGTGGAGGACCAAAGAGCCTGGTCTTCCTCTTTCAAAAGCCCTTGGACCCCAGCACAAGACCTCAATCCCACTGGCCCCTGACAGCAGAGAACCCCAATTCCCATGAGTCCCTGGGAGGGGAGAGACTCCAATTCCCATGATTCCCCGGGGGGAGGAGGAGACTCCAGTTTCAATGAGCCCCTGGGCAAAAGAGACTCCAATACCCCTCAGCCTTTGGGAATCCAAAACTCAATTCCAGAATCCTATGTCAACTTTAGGAGTATAGTACTTTGACTCCTAGTTATTTCAGGAGATAAGGCAACCCTGTTAGCACCTGGAGGACAGAAACACCCCAATTCTCACAAGACCCTGGGAAATAAAGACACCTCCCTCCCTCACTCCCATTAGCTTCTGGAAAGCCAAGCCTCTCATTCTTATAAGCCTCTGGGATGAAGAAACTCGAATTCTCAATAATGCCTGGCAATAAATGATTGTAGTGTGCACCAATCTAAGTCAAAGTCTGTGAGGTAAAAGACTACAACTCCCATAAGCTCTAAAGGGGTTTAAAACTCCCAACTCCCATAAGCCTCTGAGACATAGACTCCTAATTCCCATCAGCAACTGGATCCTTAAGACTCCAAATCCCATCAGGCTCCAGGAGGTTAAAACTCTGATTCCCATCAACCACTGGAAACAAAGGCTCAATTTCTTGGAAGGCTGATAATCCTCTGTGAAGCCCAAACTCCCATGGGCCCCCCCTCTCCCTACCTAGGTGGTGGGGTGGGAGTGACATCTCCACCAGCTGGTGACAAAGCCCCTCCCTGCTGCCACACCTGGGGAAGCCTGAAGATTACAATTCCCATGAGCACGTGGGGCCCAGCAGCATACTGCCTGGGGAAACCAGCCCCAGCATCTGATGGGTATTGGAGACAGTTCATCCTGAGGACTGCATGGTGGGGGCGGGGGTCTGTCCCCTCTCCTGCTGCCCAGCCCAGCTGTCCCTTGGGTCACCAGAGTCCAGACAAAGGCCTATTGTCTGTACCCTGGACAGCTGGACTCCACTCCCATGTTCCTGGGGGGTAATCAACTTTGAGATACAGACTAGGAAATCGTAAGACAGCCGTTGTTGGGGTGTCCATCGTAGCACCCAGAGTTATGTGCGGGGAAGGGGGGGTTCCAATGCTCCAGAGTGGGGGTTTAGGAAGAGGCAGGATTCACTGAGCCTGAGGCTTTGTTAAGCCCTGTTGCCTCAGCAGATGGAACTGGGGTGGGGAGCTGCTCTTAACAAGGTGGATCTCCTTGAGGACATCCAGGTTATCTAGTAGAGAGTGTTCCCTGTGGTGCAGGGTGGGGGGGTACCGGGGCTGGGGAAGAAGGGGCAGGATGGGCCTCTGTCCCCCCACTCAGGATGGCTCACGCTTAACTGTCCTGTTGCTGAGGCACATTTGGTCCTTAGCGTCAGGCCAGGTCAGGCCAGTCAGCCTGGGAACAGGAGGATTATGTGCGAGCATGCGTGTGTGTGTGTGTGTGTGTGTGTGTGTGTGTGTGTGTTCTGTGCAGTAGGGAAGGGACTGACTGGGCCTTCAGAGGCCCAGCCAGGAGAGCGTAAGTTTCCACAGGCCTCTTCAGGCCTTCTTTCCAGAAAGGTCCCACCCTAGGAACTTGGAGTGGGGGGTGCATAGGGGGGCTGGGTGTCTATAAATACCTACAAATATTTCTTGTTCTCGTAGACATCATGCAGCTTGAGGACGTGTGGGTGTTCAATGAGCTTCAGGATGGCGATCTCCCTCTCCACCTGGGGGACGGCAGGGTGGTCAGCATGGCCTCCCTCCCTCCCCTCAGCCCCAAAGGGACGCCCTCCCTCAGCACACACACACCTTCATCAGCACCGACTCGGACAGCTTCTCTCGGTTCACGATCTTGATGGCAACCTTCTGGCCCGTGATGCAGTGGACCCCGAGTTTAACCAGCCCTGGGGAAGCAGGATTGAAAATGTGGAGTGTGTTCAGAGAACACTCTCACCGCTTCTGGCTCCTCAGTCCTCCTTGCCACCCCCTTTCCTCCTCCTTTTCCTGCTGGCTGCAGTGGCCTGAATCACCCTGACCTGAGTCCCTGAGGGCTCTGACAGCTGTCATTCCCACAAAACGCACTCTTCTTCCTGCTGCCCATAGACATTGACATTCTGTTCTGTCCATTCTTCTTCTTTTTTTTTTCCCCCTTAAGTCATCTCTACACCCAACGTGGGGCTCGAACTCACAACCCCGAGATCAAGAGTCGCATGCCCCACTGACTGAGCCAGCCAGGTGCCCCTGTTTTGTCCCCTTTGGTTGTCCACCACCTCCACAGCCGACCCCGGTTCTCACCCCATTCTCTGTCCTTCTGATGTGCCCCCTGAAGTCCGTCTCTCCACAGAATCTCTCCTCACTGTGTCTCCATAGCTTTGTCTCCCCTGCTGCCTCCTTCAACCTCTGTCTCCCTCTAAACCCATCTTTTCCTTGAATTCTCTGCCCTTCAATCATCTGGAGACTTCAGGTCTCCCAGGGAATATACTTTCACGTTTGCCCCCTTCCCAGACCATTCTCCTACACCTCCTTCCAAACCCTGACCTTTTTGTAATCCTCTTTTTGGGTCTGCTTTTAATAGCAGCTGTAGCTGGGAGCATGCAAGAGTATGCCCACTCCCCAGGGGTAAGCCCCAAAGCCACAGACCCTGGAGTCTGGGTCCCCAGCCCCTCCTCCCTCAGACCCACCCAGCTCCTCCTCCCTCAGACCCAGGAGTCCTGCCCCCAGCCCCTCCTCCCTCAGACCCACCCAGCTCCTCTTCCCTCAGACCCAGGAGTCCTGCCCCCAGCCCCTCCTCCCTCAGACCCAGGAGTCCTGCCCCCAGCCCCTCCTCCCTCAGACCCAGGAGTCCAGGCCCCCAGCCCCTCCTCCCTCAGACCCAGCAGTCTAAGACCATGTCCCCTTCCTCCCCCATAACTCAGGAATTCAGGTCAGTGACACCTTCACACTCTTACCGCTAGGCTCTTGGGGTCTGAGCCTCTACTTCCCTCATGCCCCGGCCCTCGGCTTCACAGAGACCCTGGGCCCACCAATGCCTAGGGCACAGGTGTGCGGCTCCTGCCTCACAACCCCCTACCCTCCACCTGGCAAGAAAGAGGCTACAGCTGGGGCCAGTGTTTAGCAACAGCAAAGGATGCCCTCCCCCCCCCCCCCATTCCACAACCACTCCTGGGAGCTATGCTCTTGGATCCACCTTTCTACCTCTCCATCCTGTTGCCCACACTGAGCCGGCATGCCAGAGAAGGGGGAGAAGGCTGCAGGCCCCATCACCCTAGCCTCACCGCTGGTCACCCAGACAGCCTGCCAGGAGAGCTTGAGGCCCTCCGGATCCAGAGCGGTGCAGAGGGAAGCGGCTGTCCAGGGCGCACCCCCATCCCGCGGCCGGACTGCAGCAAGGACCTCGGCTCCCGTTGCCGGCCGGTCCGCTGCCGCAGGCCGGCCTCCCTTCCCCACCTGGAGCCCCTCCAACCTCTGCCCACCATGAGGTGGGAGCCTTAGGGCCCCGCACCTCCCCCCCCCCCCCCCGGAGTCCAAGCCCCCAGCCCCCTCCATCCTGGGGACCCAGCAGACTGGAGCCCAAGTGCCCTCTCTGTGAGGGACCCTCACAGAGGGCGATCAGCCCCTGCCCTTTGAATACCCAGGAGTCCCGCCCTCTGCCCCCCAGCTGTTCTGCCCCCGCCCTAGGTGTCCCCTCCCCTGGCTCACCTGTCTGTCCTTTGCCCAGCGTCTTCTCCAGCCGATAGGGGCCCACATATTGGGCGTGCTGGGGTGGGTGTGGGTGTGGGTGCGGGAGGTGGTAGGCGGGGGAGCCCCCGCCCCCCCTCCTTGGCCCCGGACGACATGGTGCCCTTGGTCCCGGCCCGACCGGCCCCCCGGCCGCCCCCCCGGCGGCAGGTCGCCCCGTCCCTCCGGTGGGGGCCGGCGACAGCTCCGTCCCGGCCCCCCCCGGCTGCTCCCCACCTCTCCGGGGGTCCCCAGGGGGCTGGGCTGGGCCCCCCCAATCGGCGGGCCGCGGAGCTGGGGGAGGGGGGGCTGGCCCGGGGGGGTCAGGCCCCGGGAGTCAGCATGGCCCGGGGGGGGGGCTGAGCGGCCCCCCCTCCCCAGCCCGTCCCTGGCCGGCCCCCCCCTTCCTGCGCCTCCCCCCGCCGGGGGGGGTCTGAGGTGCGGGCCGGCGGATGCTGCAGGCCGAGGTCCCCCCCGCCCCCCCCACGCGCCCTCTCTCCTCCGCCTCCTCCTCCTCTCCGCCTCCCCCCGCCACCTCGTCCTTTCTCTCCGGCACGCTGACATCACCATCCGGGGACTCCGGGCCCTTCCCCAAAGTTAACCCTTTCGGAGGGGGGGAGGGGGAGCGGGGGCAGGGGGCGGGCCTGGGAGCCGGAGGGACGGAGAGGAGGGATGCAGGGATGCAGGAGGGGAGAGGGTGGAGGCCAGGCGAGGGAGAGACGTGCGGAGCAAAGAGACCGGGGCCGAGACGGGGCTACACAAAAGGAGATGAAGTCGGGCACAGAGGCAGACGGCGAGAGAGATGCGGACCAGCAGACCGGCTGGCGCGAGGCAGGGACAGGGGCAGAGCCGGGGGAGTCCGACGCGGAGAGGCAGAGACTGGGGGAAAAGAGGGAGAGAGTCGGCCGGGGAGACGGAGACAGATGTGCAGAAACGCAGATGTGAGGGAGAAGGGGAGAGGGGATGAGGGGGAGAGACAGCGACACAGAACCAGGGAGAGGCACAGGTGAGGGGAAGAGACAGGGAGGTGAGGGGGAGAAATAGGGAGGAACAGAGAGACAGAGACAGAGGGAGGGGAGGATGTAGAGGCGACGCCCAGGGAGAAGAAGGGCAGCCAGAAAGATGAAGGGTCAGAGCGCAGGAGGGAAGTTGGAGAGACAGGTGGACGGGGATGAGGCGGCAGGTAAAAGAACAGACAGGTGGAGGGACAGAGACCGAGACGAAGAAAGACTGGGCTATGGAGAGGGACAAAGAAGGAGAGAGCTGGAAACCGGAAAAGAACCGTGGGGTCCCTACAGGGGGGAGGGCTACGTGCTGGGGAAGACGGGGGCACAGAAAGAGGGAGACAAGCAGAGAGAGGGAAAGAATTTGGGGGTTGCCGAACCAGGCCCCCAAGCCTGCCCACCCAGGCCTCCTTCTCTCTCTAGTATCAGGGCCCCATATCCACCCACAGCCCAGGTGCACCTTCTCAGATTTTCTTGGTTCCATTCCCCCTTTTAGGATCCTCAGTACTCCACAAAGAAACTTCCAGAACCCCCTCAGGTCCCTGTGTATGTTTTGAGACCCCTGAATATTCTTTGTGCCCACCATAGGGTCCCCTCAGTCTTCATGTGGGCCTCCATACAATTCTACATGCCCACTATAGGACATCCACGGATCTGTGCTCAGGTAGATCTCCACATAATCCAGGACTCCTGTATCAGGTACCCAAAGGTGTTAGACACCCGTTTAGTCCCCAAGTCCCCTATAAAGTGGACCCAAGAGCTTCTAGTCTCCTAGACAACTGCCTTCATTCTGTAAACCTTTATTTAACACCAAATCTGAATGCTGGCCCCGTCCACATGGTGAGGGGACACCAGGGAACCACACCAACAAAGATCTTTGCCCCGTGGAGCTTCCACGGCAGTGGACACAGCAGGTGATAAACGAGATAAGCGAAGTGTATGTTTTGACAGTCAAGTCTCTGGAGACAAGTGCCGAGGAGCAGATGAGGGGTGCAGGAAGTGTTTGTTGGGTGGAGTAGGATTTTTTAAGCGGTGCCAAGAAAGACTTCTCCAGTGAGGGAACACTGAAGGAAAATGAAGGTCAGAGCTGTGTGGACAAAGTAACTTCCACGCAGGGGACAGCAAGTGCAAAGGCCCTACAGTGCATGGTGGGAACCTCGAAGGGTCAGTGTGGCTGGAGGAGCAAGAGAGGGGGAGAGACAGAAAATGAGGTGAGGAGGCAGATCATACAGGACCCTATTAGAAGCAGGGTGACCATATGCCTGGTATTCTGTAATTATCGTCATCACCATCATTATTTGGTATTCTGTAATTATTAATGAGGTCTGTTTGCACTCTGAAGTCTCGCTATGCATTGAAAATTGTATGATCACCCTACTCATAAGGTCATCATAAGGACTATGGCTTTTGTAGGGTACCTGGGGAGTTTTCCTGTAGGCCAGCATTATATTATACGTATATTAACATACACATCGTTATGTATAATTACACGTTGTATTTACATAGGTTGTATGGTTCCATGCATAATAACGTATTGTAAATACTATAAATCAACTTGTACATGGGTATATCTAAGGATGGTAGGCTGAATAACAGCCCCCAGAGATGCCCACATCCTAATTTCCCAGAACCTGGGCCTATGTCACCTTATGTAGCAAAAGAGACTTTGCAGATGTGACTGAGTTGAAGATCTGGAGATGGGCAGATGATCCTGGTTATCTGGGTGGGCCCTGTAGGTAATCGCAAGGATCCTTATGAAAGGGTAGCAGGGGACGGTCAGAGTCGGAGGAGATGGGACCAAGACAGCAGAAGCCAATGTGATGTAGCCACAATCCAAGGAATGTGGGTGGTCTCTGGAAGACAGAAAAGGCAGGCAGCAGATTTTCTCCTAGACCTTCGAGAAGGAACACAGTCCTGCTGCTACCTTGATTCTAACTGAGTAAGAACCATTTTGGACATCAGACCACCAGAACTGTAAGATAATAAATCTGTGTTGTGTTAAGCCACCAAATTTTTCGTAATTTATTTTTTAAATGTTTATTTGTTTATTTTTTTTTTTTGAGAGAGAAAGAGCGTGAGTGGAGGAGGGGCAGAAAGAAAGGGAGAGAGAGAATCCCAAGCAGACTCCATCACTGTCAGCGCAGAGCCCTATGCAGGGCTTGACGCAGGGATCCCCGAAGGGCTCCATCACACGAATTGAAGAGTCCATGCTTAACCGACTGAGGCACCCAGGCGCTTCTTTCATAATTTGTTAAAGGCAGCAATAGAAAGACATACAATAGCGTACAGGGCGTGAGGGTAGGGGTAGGAGCCCAGACCCCTGATAGCTATTTTGCTCAGTGCTACAAACACCGCCCGCGGGTGTCCAGGGCTTTTACGTTGTCTCTCCAATTCTGTCCCAAATACAACCTCGCACACTCCTGGCGCAGCAGGATGTGCAATCCGTGTGCGACTGTGGCCGCCACCTGAGCTGAGTGCAACCTTCTCCTAGCGGGGCAGGGCGGGGCCCCTAATGGAAGACTAGAACCAGGGGTTAAGCCCAGCTCGAGGCAAATAGCTCTACAGACCGGGCATATTCCCAGACCCGGGCCCCACACATGGCGCACAGAACTGGCAAGCCTCCCGAACCACCTAGTCCGAGCATTTTGCTTTGGCTGCGGCCTTCAGGAATCCCCCCTTCCTGTGCACCCGGCAGGACCCAGGGAAGATTCCAAGAGGCAGAGGCTGGGTGATAATAGGTGTCCGCAGGCGCTGCAGCGGGAACGAGGGAGCCCCCTTTGACGACTGGGGAAACTGAGGCCAGGAGTGGGGTGGAATGGGCCAAAGGCTGCTTACATCAAATATTAGGGGTGAGAACCTAGGGCTCCAGTAAAAGATGCAGCAGGTGTCCAGGTGCAGGGGAAAAGGCCCTAGGCTGAGGGACCTGCCCAACCTGCAAGTAGGGGGTGGGGCCTAACAGGGAGCGGCCAGCTCATCGGCACGCGGCGGGGCTCAGGGGAGGGGTGGAGTCAAGCTGGGAGAGGCCGAAAGGCCCAGAACAGGGGCGGAGCGTGAGGTGGCAGGGCGGGGCGAGAACATTGGTGTGGGCGGAGCTACACTGTGGGCGGGGCGAAGCCACGGCAGGGGTGGAGCTTGCAAGGAGGACCAGGGGACGCGGATCTTAAGGGGCGAGATCTGGGTCGGGGCGGAGCTTAGGCTGAGAATGAAGCGGGGGGCGGGGCCGGCCGCCTTATCCGGCCAGGTGGGAAGGGCTTAAGAGCCGGGAAAGCCTCCTGGATCAAGGTTGGGAGGGTGCGCCGGGAACTTCCGGGCGAGTTTGGCGCATTTCCGGTCAAGATGGCGGCGCCCAGCAGAGTCAGGTGCGGGCGACTCTGTCTTTAGTAGCGGCGGCGACTCACAGCCCGGGGAGGTGAGTCTTGGGTTAGGGAGGTCCGTCTCGCTCTGGCTCCTCTCTTTGGAGAGGAAGGAGAGGGGATTTGTTGCTAAGGCGTCCAAAGGGGGGGCTTGTTGCCAAGGAGGCAGGGCAGTGGGGTTGCTAAGAGACGGGAACGCACTTAGGGGCGATGGGGGAGGGGGTTGCTAGGTTGCTAGTTGGAGTGGGTGGGGCCTGTTGCGAGGGAGGAAGGAGGGGCGTGTGACTTTGGGGAAGGGTCCTGTGGGTCTGCAGGAAGGAAATAGGGCTGTGGCTATGGTGGGTGCGGGCAGAGTGGTTTGGGGTCATGGGCGGGCGCCCAGCTCCCCTAAAACGCCGCCTTCTCAGCAGACCCCCAGGAGTCGACCCGACGGGACGCCAGAGCTACCTCAGCGGTGACCACCCGCTCTCCCAGACACATTCTTCCCTTCACAAACAGCCCATGGCGGACCAAGGCTCTGGGGGTAGCCGCCTCCCCCTGGCGCTGCCCCCGGCCTCCCAGGGTTGCTCCTCAGGGGGGCGGCGGCTCCTCGGCGGGGAACTCGAGCCATCCTCCGCCCCCGCGAAACCTCCAAGGCCTTCTGCAGATGGCTATCACGGCGGGCTCTCAGGAACCAGAGCCCCCTCCAGAGCCCATGAGTGAAGAGGTAAAGGGTGGGGATCCCGGAAGTGGGGAGAGGGGGTAGGTGTGACAGAAATCTCTCGGGAAGTGCGTCCTGGGCAGGGGCGGGAGTCCAGGTGTGAGGGCATAGCGGGCTGTGTGTGTGCCAGGTGGGGTTACAGTAGACTGAAGGTCAGATCTCAGAAGTGCCTGCGAGGGCAGATCCCTGGATCCCAGCATCCCGTCGAGGTGCAGAGTTGCACAGTAGCTTTGTGGTGAGAAGGGAAAGGGAGCCGGGCAGACCTGGTTTCGGCAGTATCCAGCTGTGTGACCTTGGGTATGGCACTTCACCTCTCTGAGCAGCAGGTTCTTTATTTGCAAGTTGATGATGACGCTAAGAATAACAGCACTTCATAGGGTATTTCTGAGGTTCCCGTTTAAGTAGGGGTCCACACAGCGCCGGGCAGTGTTCCTGAAGACAGCAGGCTGTTCTCATCAAGAGTGCAGGCTCTGGGGACAGGCACTTAGGTTTGACGTTAGGCTTTGTGGGTGGCCGACACTGTGACCTTGGGCAAGTCACAGCCTTTCTGGGCCTCGGTTTTCTCATCTGTGAAGTGGGGATAGCGATACTCACCTGGGAGGGTTGTCTTGGAGATTAGTTAGCAATACTGGTTATATGTGATGTTTAGTGGCCGATGGTGATTATAGTATACAAAATATTGTGCTGATCCAGTGATGTCATTGAACGTTTAGGACAATGAGGTAGGAATAGGCACAGAAGGATTAACATCTTGCCCAAATTCATCCAGGACTTGTGACTACAGAGCCCGCATATGAGCACTAACAGACCTGCTGGGAAAAAAAAAAACAAAACAAGAAATCAGTGGCCAGCTCTCAGCTGTCATCTTACTTGACCTAACAGGCAGCATTTGATTCCTACCCATCTCCTTGATCTCTTTCTTCATTTGTTTTCTAGAACAACAGTGTCCTGGTTTTATCCTTACTCACTGGCTCTCCTTCCCTCTCCTCTGCTGGTTCTTCCTCATTCTCCAGCCTCTGAATGAATGCGTACCCCAGGGCTCTCCTCTTACCTACCTGTGCTCACTTCCTTTGTGAGCTCATGTTGTGTTGAGACTTCCCCCTGACCACTCTCAAATTTATAACTCTAGACCGGTGGTTCTGATATTATCTCTCTGTGGACATTTGACAACCAGCAGAGACATGTTTAGTTGTTCAACTCGGGGCAGGGGGTTGGCTGCTGGCATCTAGTAGGTAGAGACCAGGGCAGCTGCTTGCCGCTCAACATCGTCCAGTGTACCCACGCCCAACAGAACCATCCAGCTCAGGGTGTCAGTAGAGCCAGGTTGAGAAAGCCAGGTCTAGGCTGGACCTCCTCTCTGAGCTCCAGCATTTCGCCTTGGGTGTGTAATAGATCTCTCAAGCTGAACACGTTGAAAAATGAGCTCTAATCTCCACTCCTCATGTTCCATACCCGCTTCCCCTCCCGTTTTCCCCATCTCCTTCTAGTTGCTCAGGACAGAGACCTAGGAGTGCCTTCTTTCCCACCCCGTTGCCACTCTCTCCATAAATCTCGTGTCTAGAAAGTTGTGAATAGAAAAGACGCTCAACGGAAACCTGTTGATCGAAGGAGCAGTCAGCTCCCGCATGTTGGCCGTTATTAGCAACAACTGTTAGGCGCGAACGAATTACTGACAGAGGGTTGCTTCTTTCCCCACCCTCCTGCCCGGTCTCGCGCCCCAGAGGCGTCAGTGGCTGCAGGAGGCCATGTCCGCCGCCTTCCGGGGCCAGCGGGAGGAGGTGGAACAGATGAAGAACTGCCTCCGAGTGCTGTCCCAGCCTACACCCTCCTTGGCTGGGGAGGCCGAACTGGCCGCTGACCAGCAGGAGCGTGAGGGGGCCCTGGAGCTGCTGGCCGACCTGTGCGAGAACATGGACAATGCTGCAGGTACCCCCCGGGCTGCCCCCCCTCCCCCCCGCCTCCAGGGTCCTGCCCCTTCTCCCTGGTCTCCCCCCTGTCTCTTCCCTCCTCTGCAGCCCCGGGTCCCTCTGTGTCTCAGCCCCTGTCCTTCCTTTCGGGGATCACACTGTCAGCCTCTCCCCCAGCCTCCCGGCCTCCAGCCTCTCCCTCTCTAGTCTGGTCCCAGATGTGACTGCCCTGCCTCTTCCTGCCTGGTCCCCTTGTCATCAGGAGGGGACCTTCTCTCACCCCACCAGCCCGGCGGCACGTCTGCCTCCCCGATATCCTCCCAAACTGGTCATTTCTCCCTGGTCTCTTGCGTGTGCACTGTCACTCCCCAGAACACGAGTGAGGAGGTGGTTCGGGGCAGGACGGTCAGAGAGGGTCTCCCCGAGGGGTGCCGTTTGGTCAGAGACCTGAAGCGGTGGAGTGAGTTATGAGATTAGCTCTGGAAAAAGCTAATGGGGTATGGCCAGTGCAAAGGCCCTGAGGTGGGAACATACCTGGGACGTGCAGGAACAGCAGTAGGGCCAACAGGCCAGAATGGAGTGAGGGAAGGGCGGGAGGTGGGAGGGGGCGCTGGGTGTAGAGGGCCTTGCAGGCCAGAGTCGGTGCTGGGGTTTTGTTCTAAATGCCGAGGAGCTGGTAGAAGGAGGACATTCTACTTTCAGTCGCAGGGGCATAATATAGTCATTGAGGGTGTGGATTTGTCTTTTCTGGCCGTTTCACGTCAATGGAATCATAGAATATGTGGCCTCCGAGTGGACGTTTTCAAGGGTTTTCCATGTGGGAGCCTGTAACTGGAACTTTATTCCTCTCTGGAACAACCTATTGTGTGGATAGGTCACGGGTTTGCTTATCCATTCATCAGTTAATGGACATTAGGGTCATTTCCCCCATTGCTTATTGAGAATACTGCCCTCGTGAACATTGGTGCAAGTGTCTGTTTGAGTCTGTGCTTTCCGTGGTTTTGGGTCTTTATGTACGAGTGGTCATATGACAACGCTGCGTGTAACTTCTCAAGGAACCACCAAGCTCGCTGATACCACTTTATTTACAAGAACAGGTGCTGGGCCGTAGTTTGCTGAGCCCCGGTCTAGTATGAGGTTCTCCCACAGGGAGATTGGGGGTCAGTACCGGAATTCAGTGGGCTGCAGCCTGGGACCCTAAGCCCCCAAATGCTGACTTTTTTTTTTTTTTTTTTTCTATTTTTACTTTTATTTGCATATATTTCATGCAGAATTTACTCCCGGGCCATAAGTTTTTGTTTCTTCACTTTCTTCTGGGTTATTTTTTTCTTCTGTGCAACCTCCTCTTCTGGTTTAGGAACAATCCGCTCTTTTTCAGTAAGGATCATCTCAATGTGGTAGGGAGAGCTCATGCATGGGCTAATCCGACCATGAGCCCTGTAAGTTCTACGCCGCATTTTGGGGGCTTTGTTCACCTGGATGTGCTCAACGACCAGAGAATCTACATCTAAACCCTTACGTTCAGCATTGCTCTCTGCATTTGTAAGCACGTGCAGTAAAAATTCGGCACTCTTTTTGGGCCACCGACCCTGTGTCCAGCCCCACTGTTTGGCCTGGGCACACCTACCAACTCCACCATTGTAGCGTTGGAATGGCACACATTGCTTCTGCAAAGTGACATCTTTCAGATACTTGGTGGCCTTTCGGATATGCATTCTTGATGGCCTGGGCAGTTTCCCGTGTGTTCTTAGAGTGAACACGAAGATTTGAATCTCTTGATTTGCATGATTTTGTCGGGTTTTCCGGGTCAAGTGAATAGCGAACCATTTTCAGAGATCACCTCAGGCCGCTTACGGGAAGAGAAACGCTGACATTTTTGAGACCTCGGAGGGATGCCTGGTTGGGTGCCTGGAGAAAGCCCGCACTTGAGGCAGGCTCCCCTGGGAGGCAGCCTCACCCTCCAGCCTCAGCTGGCGTATTAACTTGTGAGGGTGGCAGTAACAAAGCACCACAGAATGGGAGGCTTGAACAGACTTGTGTCGCCTCACACCTCTGGAGACTGGAAGTCTGAGATCCAGGTGTGGGCAGGGTCAGTTTCTCCTGGGCTCGGGTCTCCTTGGTTTGCAGGTGGCTGCCTTCTCCGCGTGTCCACACGTGGTCTTCCCTGCGTGCATGTCTGTGTCCTGATCTCTTATAAGGACACCGATCGTACCAGATTAGCACCCACCCTGATGACCTCACTCTACCTGGGTGATTTCTTAAAAGGCCCTGTTTCCCCATACGTTACATCCTTAGACACTCGGGGCTTCAGCATACGAATGTTGGGGGGGAGGGCACAGCTCAGCCCCTAGCACCCGAACTCTCGTCTCCCTTCTCTCTGGCACAGACTTCTGCCAGCTGTCAGGCATGCACCTGCTGGTGGGCCGGTACCTGGAGGCAGGGCCCGCGGGGCTGCGGTGGCGGGCGGCACAGCTCATCGGCACCTGCAGCCAGAACGTGGCGGCCATCCAGGAGCAGGTGCTAGGCCTGGGCGCCCTGCGCAAATTGCTGCGGCTTCTCGACCGGGACTCCTCTGACTTGGTGCGCGTGAAGGCCCTGTTCGCCATCTCCTGTGAGTGTCGGGGGGGCTGCGGGGAGGCGCACAGATCCTGCTGGGATCTGCCTGGGGGCAGGTGGAGGGGGACCTGAATGTTCAGTTATGCCCATTACCCGTTGAGACTCTGTGCTGGGTGCCAGGACTGGGTGGTGAGCTTGCCAACCCCCTGTCACTCAGAGAGCCAGACCCTAGTGCCACGGGAATGCTGCTCAACACGTCAGAGTCGTCAGTCTCTGTTGCCCTTCCTTGTCGTGAGGAGGGGGCCGTCCTTGCCTGAGAGGGTGGCCTCCACCCATTAGAGATACCAGTGGCTCTCACTCACGCTGTCTCCTGGGGAACAGGTGCCTGGATGGGGCTGATGCCGACACCTGTGGGGCACTCTCTGTGCCAGGCCCCATGCCAAGCCTGGGCGAGCATTAGCTTGCTTAGCCCGCACACACACCGTTGGAGGTAGGGAGACTGAATCCGTGTCAAGGACAGACCAGGTCAGGTAGCCTAAGTGACAACCCGGGCGCCCTGCAAGGACGTGCAGGTGCGCGGTGGGAGCCCAGGCAGTGCTCTCCACCATGCGCTGGGCCCCGTCTATGTGTGCGCCATGCTGGGGGCCCCCATTTGACGGTTTCTTTCTGTCTTTTTTTTTTTTTTTTTTTGAATAAGCTTCGTTGGGATGAAATTCACAGGCTATACAATTCATCCTTTTGTTTATTTTTAAAACAGTTTTAATGTTTATTTATTTTTGAGAGACAGAAAGAGCGAGGGAGGCAGAGGATGAGAAGCAGGCTCTGAGCTGTCAAGCGCAGAGGCTGACTTGGGGCTCGAACCTGTGAACTGTGAGATCATGACCTGAGCCGAAGTCAGATGCTTAACTGACTGAGCCACCCAGAAACCCCATCATCCCTTTGAAGTGTACAGTTTAGTGTATCCTCAAGGCTGTGCAACCGTCACCGCTGTCGAACTCCAGAACATTTCCATCGCTCCCAAGAGAAGCCCCACGCCTGTTAGCGGCCCCTCCGTGCCCCCTTTCCTCCGGCCCCTGGCAGCCACCCACAGCCTGCTTACTGCACACATAGATTTGCCTGCCCCGGACATGTGGCTCTCCGAACCCCACAGTTTAGGGATTTTTTTAAGTTGTAGAAACCCCCGCACAAACTTAAAAAGCACAAGCAGGGGGAGGGGCAGAGAGAGAGAGAGAGAGAGAGAGAGAGAGAGAGAGAGAGAGAGAATCCCAAGCAGCCTCCACACTGTCAGCGCAGAGCCCAACTTGGGGCTAAAACTGATGAATTGTGAGATCATGACCTGAGCCGTAATCAGGAGTCAGACACTTAACCGACTGAGCCACCCAGGCGCCTCGAGGGATTTTCATGGAGGCTTTCTCACGTAGGCGTGATGGATCATTGATTTCACTTCCAGTCCCTTTCTCCTTTCTGGAGGATGGGAGGTGGGGCTGGAAGTTCCAAGTTTCTAATCATGGGTTGGTCTTTCTGGTAAGTAAACCCCATCCAGTAGTCCACCCAGAGTCACCTCATTAGAACAAAAGATGCTCCTATCACCCAGAAACTTCCAAGGGTTTTGAGACGTTGGTGTCAGGAAAGGGGGCAGAGACCAAGTATGTATTTAGTATGTCACAGTGGTCCCGGGAGAAGAACAGGGAGGCTAGGAAGGAAGGGATTGCGGCAAGGGTGCGGGAAAGAGTCCTGGAGGAGGTGGCATCTGGAAAGTCACCTGCAAAACTGGGGAGACAGATGGACAGGCAGACCTTGGGTGGCTTGGCCACAGAGGGTGGACAGAGAGACTCAGTTCCCCAGAGGTCCCGAGAGCCAGAGCAGGATGGGGAAGAGGTGGGTCAGTGTTGTCTTCTAATAGCTTGCGTTAATCATGTCTCAGTAAAAAAAAAAAATACCTAAAAAAAAAATAATGCTTATGAAGCGTGGGTCCCTAGAAGTTGATGTTGATGGTGGTGACGGTGGTGAGGATTCTGGTGATGGTGGTGACCGTGACCTCGAGGTTCCTCCCCCCGCTTGTCTCCCCCCAGGCCTGGTCCGGGAGCAGGAGGCTGGGCTTCTACAGTTCCTGCGCCTGGACGGCTTCTCCGTGTTGATGCGGGCCATGCAGCAGCAGGTGCAGAAGCTCAAGGTCAAGTCAGCGTTCCTGCTGCAGAACCTGCTGGTGGGCCACCCCGAACACAAAGGTGGGGCAGCCAGGGCGGGGGCCCCAGGGACGGTCCCAAAGGGAGGGTGGGCGGTGTGTGGGGGGGAGGGGTGTGGACTGCCCCTCTGACCCCCAAGACCCTTCCCCCAGGGACCCTGTGCTCCATGGGGATGGTCCAGCAGCTGGTGGCCCTGATCCGGACAGAACACAGCCCCTTCCATGAGCATGTGCTTGGAGCCCTGTGCAGGTATGCTGGGGCCTCCGAGAGGGCGAGGCCTGTGCCAGGCACCACCCCTCCCCCCCACACCTCCCAGGCTGGCACCACTGGGCTCCCGCCCACCAGCCTCTTCCCTGATGGGATTCGGGAGCTTGGGCCTTTCCCACAGAGGGGGCAGGCATCATTGTGCTGGCCCTCCCTGAGCAGTAGTTTCCTCACTTGTAGGGCTGACACGGCAGCCTGGGAGGAGGGGCAGAGGCTTACCCCGCTCCCCCCACACACGGTACTGGCAGATTAGTGTCTGCACGAGAGGACACGGGGAGCAGCCCGTCATGCAGGTGGCGGCTCCCGTGTGCCGAGCGGGCTCCAGGCCAGGCTCTGTGCCAGGTGCCTTATTTTGTACCAGTCTCATCGTAGTCCCTGGGGTGGCGTGGGGACGGTGTGAGATCTGCATCCGGATGGGGAAACTGAGGCCCAGCGTGGGGAACTGTCTTGCCCGGGCTCCTGTGGGAGCAGCGTGGGGGCGGGCCTGTGTAGAGCGGGGTCCCAAGGATTGCTCTCCTGTCCCCGCAGCCTGGTGACAGACTTCCCCCAGGGCGTGCGGGAATGCCGGGAGCCCGAGCTGGGCCTGGAGGAGCTGCTCCGTCACCGAGTCCAGCTGCTACAGCAGCACGAGGAGTACCAGGTACGGCCCGCGGGCGTGGCTGCGGCACCTGCTGCGTCCTTCCTGTGTCTCTCGCCGCGTGCCTCGTGCTCTGAGCTAGCGCTGCTGCACGGGCGAATGGGAGCCCGGGGTGCCGTAAGGGGTTAGTTAGCAGTCATTTATTTATAGCCAAATCGTATAGTTATTTACATCCTGTCAGAGTTTTAACAATTAATATTTATTAGATTGCTAAATAACAAGTCTGATAAGTAGCAACCAATGAGATAATTGAATAAGAAACGAGATAAGTAACTCGTGTATTTAATTAGGTAATAAGTAACAAGTGATAACTCAGATAATTAATCAGGAACAAATAAGTGATAAAGAGCAACTAATTAAATATTCGTACAGTTGTTTAATTGTTTAAGTGATTTAGCTGATAATTAAACGTGTCACACTCCAGGGACAACTGTTCGACTGAGTCCGTTCCTCTGTGACACTGTCGAGAGTTCACAGAGGTGCTGGGAGTGAGGAGCAGGGATGACCAGGAGAGGCACAGTGTCCACTCCTAGGGGCTTGCCCCGACCTCATCACAGGGACGCGTGGAAACATGTGCCCACAGATCGTGGGGTCGACGGACCCCCAACCCGGCCTGGGCTCACTTCCAGCTGGGGAGTGCTTTAGTTGTTGCATTCGATCCCTGAGCCGCCTGCGTGGCAGGTGATACCACGGCCTACTGGTGAGGACCCTCCTGGTGAGACAGGTCACCTGTGAACTGACCAGCACTCCTTTTGCCTTTTTTTTTTTTTTTTGTTCCAAAAAAAAAAAAAGTCTGTTAGCTCTATTTGGTTTTAATTTTTCTTTTAACATTTATTTTTGAGAGGAGACAGAGCACAAGCAGGGGAGGGGCAGAGGGAGAGAGGGAGACACGGACTCAGAAGCCGGCTCCAGGCTCTCACCTGTCAGCACAGAGTCCGATGAGGGTCTCGAACTCATGAGCCGTGAGGTCATGACCTGAGCTGAAGTCGGACGCTCAACCGACTGAGCCACCCAAGCGCCCTGCTTAACAGTTCTATTGAGGTATAAGTGTCATGTAATAAACTCCACTTATTTAAAGTGTGCAACGTGAGAAGCTTAGACATATGGATACACCTGTGGAAACCTTTATTCTTCCTTGCCTCCCTTTGTCGGGGGCAGCTCAGCCATGTGCCAGGCCCTGATCTGGGTGCTGGGGGTTTGGGGAGGAGGAAAAGGGTACAGCCTTCGCTCTCACGGGGGCTCAGGGGTGATAAACATGCAGACACGCAGAAATACATACTTACAAGTACATGTATACCTTGTGTGTGCGTGTATATGTGCATGCATAATACATGCAGTGTTTGTATAGTGTAATTTAACACGGATAGTATGACATCAGGAGGTTACAAGTACGTTGACGGAAAAAACGTGAGGGGGCAGAGAAGACGGGGCAGTGATGCGTTAGATCTGGTGCCATATCAGTTTCCTACGGCTGCTCTAACAGTACCACAGACTGGGTGGCTTAACGCAGGGAGGTATGCTCTCGCAGTTCTGGGGACTAGAAGTCTGAAGGCAAGGTGTCGGCAGGGCCGTGCTCCCTCTGAAGGTTCTAGGGGAATAATCCTTCCGCTTCCAGCTGCTAGTAGTTGCTGGCAATCTTTGGCTTGTGGATGTGCCGGTCCGGTTTCTGCCTCCATTTTCACATGGGCCTTCTCCTGTGTCTGTGTGTCTGTCTTGGAAATCTTTCCAGATACTCAGAGGTCTGCTTTAATTTCAGCATAATTGAGTGACACAGTTGGCATGATATCCCGTAAGGTGATTCTGTCATGACTTAGTCCTCTTTTGTAGGTAAATTTAAGAGTTAAATTTCATGAATGCTGCAAGGTAGGTCGCTTGTTCCGCACCATGACCCCTGTTGACGGACATGCTGGTTGTTGCTACCACTCTGCTAAAGGAATAACGTTTTTACCTGTTACTTAATATGCATGAATATGGCTATAGGACAATTTCCAGAGAGGGAAAAGCGGCCAGGTTAAGGTAGGTTAAAGTGAAGGTACAGAGTTAGGGGCCGTTTTGTTAGCTATTGCCAAATTGCTCTCTATAAGGATGGAACCAGTTGATGAGGACGCCCAAGGGTCCCTTAAGCCATTTGGTCTTTTTCTAAGCCGATTGGGGAAAAGTAGTATTCCAGACCGGTTTACATTTGCGTTTCTGCAGTGAGTAACGTCAGACAGCTTTCCTTTCTCGTGAACTGCTCATTCGTATCCTGTGCCCATTCGTCTACAGGGTGGTGGTTTTTATAATCGATTTATTTTAAAGCTCTTGAAGTATTAAATATGTTAGCCTTTTCAGACGAGTTGCAAATATTTTTCACCCCAAACTGTTGTTTTTCTTTCATTTTTGTTTCTGGCATCTTTTTGCCAAGCAGAACCCTTTCAGGTTCATACAGTCCAGTCTTTCAGTGGTGTTTGTACCTGTGGAAGGGGTTTTAGTTTTAAGTGGTGATTAGTAGGGGTCGGTCGTACCTGGGAGTTAGGGCACAAGGAGCTGAGGGGAGGACTCACCAGTGGGGTTTGATGGAGGCTGCGCGGCCCCTGGTTCTAGGTCAGTAGTCCGGGCACAGGGGAGAATGATGGATCCCGCTGGCATGGATCTCCGCTGAGATCTGAGGACCCTGGGAGGCTTCTGGGTCAGGCAGTGCGGAGGGCAGAGACCCCGAAGCAGGGGTGGGCCTCTGCACTCAGGACTCCGCCTCTTGTCCCCCCACCCCCACCCCCATCCAGGAGGAGCTGGAGTTCTGTGAAAAGCTGCTACAGACCTGTTTCTCCAGCCCGACGGATGACAGCATGGATCGGTGAAACCTGGTGGCTTATCGCCTGTCTCCGTGGAGCCCCAGGCCTCCTGCCTCCCAAGAGAGAGCAGGGCCTTACTGGTGCATGGCCAGGGTGTGCCAGCCGGTCTCTGCTCAGCCCCCTGCAGGGGCACCGCAGAAGGCTCTGGCTCCCTGGATCTCACCTCTTGTGCTCTCACGCCCTTCCTCCTTCTTGTGTCCATACTGTTCTAATAAAGGTGTTTCTCTTCCTCCAGCTCATTCACTGCAGCCTTTGTCACCTCCCCTAGAGGATAGTTGGGGGGGTGGGGCACGATCTTACGGGACCGAGGGAGCCACGGAGGAGGAGAGGGCAGCGGGAGGAACCTGGAAAGAAAAGTGCTGCTCCCTAAAATCCGGAGCCATCGTCTCTCATCTTCTCAGGCCCTCTTGAGAGGGAGTGTGGTGGACACCCGCCCTCCCTTTTGACCATCCAGCGTCGCCAATTTCTCCATCAGAAGAATCCCCCACGTTTGATGTCCAAAGGGCCTGCCCGGAGGCGGGAGCCATGTTACTTCCCAGCATCCCGTGCAGAGGCATGTCACGTGACGTCAGCCCCACCAATTAGAGCCCACCGCGCGGCTTCTGGGCGCGGGAGATGGGGGGAAAGCGGGAGCAGGTGCACCGCGGCCAGCCCGAAGCGCTCTACTTGCCCAGGGCTTGGACATGGGCCTTGCTCCCGGCTGCAAAGCACTGAGAGATCCCCAGCCTTATCAGATATTGGGGCCGGAGACAGGTCTCACCCCCTTTCATAAATTCCTTGTCAGCTCAACCAAGTCTGGTCGTGTGTAACCAAGGCTCGTGACCAGTGCCATTTTTCAGACGAGGAATGTGAGCCCAGGGTGTTGATGCGTGGGCAAATTCACACAGCTAGGTTTCAGACCCGGGCTGGCTTCAAAGCTGTGCTCCTCCTGTACCCTGGTCTCCCAGCTCCATTTCGTACACGCTGATTCCTCTCGTGTGGCATTTACTCGTACTCTTGGGATTTGGGATGGGCCAATTATTTCACCCTTCTTCCCAAGTTCAGGATAAATTGAAAGGTAGCTACAGAATCCAAGAATTGGAGCTCAAGTATCACGTTTATTACCATTATGGCCAATCAAAGAAAGTAGCTTTAGTCTTGCTGCTACTCCCCCCAGCGTGAGACATGCTTGCCTGTCTGGTCACAGGCAGCACTGGACGAGCAGAGGCCTCCCCTTGGGTGCCGCAGGCCGCACTGGGCAAGCTGGCTCTAAGAGAGGGAGGGCTGGCGTGAGCCACGATGCCCATCCAATCTGGCAAATTGTTCCTCAGCCCCTAAAGGGGTTGGAGAGGCCAGGGGAGACACACTAAGCAATAGAAGTACCTCCGTGTGGAAATGTGAACAATGGGGAATGAGCGTTGTCACCAGACACTTTAAGCGCCTTCCAATTTTTTACGCATAACAGCATCGCCAACCTGTGAGTCCTGATAGGGGGGAGACACAGATTTTGGTCTTTAAAGCTGCTGCAGCTTCCCAGGTTCTTCCAGACTGACCATGTCAACTTCTCAGGTTTCTTTTGCTGGTTGAAAAGGGCTACCCCTCGTCTCTCAGTTCCTGAGCTTATGTGTTAAAATAATATGGCAACTGTGCAAACATGGAACAAAGCAAGCAAAATGCTGAGTAAAAGACAAAAGAATGTGACTGAAGAAAAGATGACCGAGGAACAGAAGGAAATGCATCACAACTGCTTCAAGCTGAGTTACAATAGGAACCTGGGTCCATTTTAAAACAACCCCCCCCCCCCCCAAAAAAAACAAAAACAAATCCCCAGGCATCTGGGTGGCTCAGACTTTGGCTCAGATCGTGATCTCACAGCTGGTTCGTTCAAGCCCCATGTCAGGCTCTGTGCTGACAGCTCAGAACCTGGAGCCCGCATCAGATTCTGTCTCCCCCACCTCTCTGCCCATCCTCCATTCTTTCGCTCTCTCAAAAATAAATGTTTCAAAAAATTAAAGAAACAACAAAAAACAAATCCCCAATGATGAAAAGGTTAAGATTGGCAAAACTAAGGAAACAAATAGAGGACTATGGTGGATTGTTCAGGAAATATTTACTCCCTCCCATTCCACCTCCATAAGAGAAGTACACTTCCCCACTCTGTTGGTGTGTGGAATTTATGTGCCTGCTCCCCATAACTTTGGGCTTGATTGTGTGACTTGCTTTGACCAATGGATGGTGGCAGATATGAGGCAACCTGAGACTTGAAATGCGCTAACAGATGGGCTCGACCTGGGCTGCTTCTCCCTTTCCTTGTGAGATGGTGCCCTGGGTAGCCCATGGTGCCAGAATACGAGAGACATGGGAAACAGAACCAACTTTGCCAAACTTCACATTGGCCAGCTCCAAGCTGTGAAAATGATAGATGCATGCTGCTGAGGTTGTGATTGTTACACAGCAGCAGATAACTGATACAAGGGCCAAAAATTAGCTCATGCAGCAAATCCACTGGAAATAGCAAGGACCAGAAGAAGAGACATATGTTAATAAGCAAATACAGGTGGAAATGAGAAAGATTAAAGCAAGTACAGAGGAGCTAACAAATGTGAAAGGCAAATGCATAACTGGCATCCTTGAAATGGGGAACAAACAACAAGAACAGGAAAATGTACTAAACATATGATTCAATAAAATGTCTCTGAAATAAAAAAAAGTAAATCTGCAGGTTAAAAAAATGAAAGGAATCCGTACACGCACACACTCGTCTGATCCTTACAGTGGGCCTGTAACATGAGCAAGGGCCTGTAACAAATTGGGGAAACAGAGGCAACAGTAAAGACAAGGCCTGGGCAAAAACCTAAGGCGAGACCTAAGTCAGCTTTACGCACAGAGAAGGCGTCAAGAACCGCGCGAGGCAGACGCGCGCGGGGCCCTGGTTGGAGAGAAAACCGGGTGCGGATTTCCCAGGACTTGGACCCTGGAGCGAAAGCAGGAAATAACTGGAGGAGACGGAATGGATTTCCACAAGGAGCGAGTGGGAAGAGAAATCCTGGAGCAGGATTTGCTCTGGACTTTGGAACGGAGTCGTAGACAAACGCTATCCGCGTGCGGTGGCGCCTGCGCGTTGGGTTGTCTGGGTTTATTCAGGGAGAGACCGTTGGCCCAAACCAACGCAAGCGCATCCGCAGCCGTGTTCTGGCTGGGCCGGAGGGGCGTGGTTGTGCCCCGCGCGCAAACGCACTGCCCGGGCCCGGGCGCGCGGCCTTCGCGCACCCGGACGGCGGCGGGTGGGCGGGGCTTCCTGCGTGCCCCTGCGCTAGGGGATTGTGGGATAGTGGCGGACGGAGCCGGGCGTCGGGGGCCCCGAGCCGACTGCAGAGTCCGAAGACGCGGTCTGTTTGAGGAAGGGGGCGCCGAAGGAAGTGGGCCTCGGCTTCCGTCGGCCGCTGCTCAGCCCTGCGGCCTGTTCGGACTGCGGAGGACAACGTCTTCCCTGACCGGCCTTTGCTTTCCCGCGCGCCGCCGGGCCGGGCCAGCCGGGACCACTTCCCCGCTGAGGGCCTTTGCCGGCCTCGCGGCCGCACCGACCTCTCCGCGGCCCCGGTCGCCGGCGAGCCCCGGACGCCCGCCTCCGTCCGCTCCCGGCCGGCGCTGACCCCCGGACTCTGGAGCTCGGCGCGCGGGGAGCCCCCTAGGCCCGAAGGCGCTAGCGCGAGCCCCCGCCGCCCCCCGCCCCCTCATACCGGGCCCCTGAGGCGGGGCCGGAGCCGCCGGCGGCGGGGCGGGGGGGGCGCCCCGATGAGCCCCGAGTGCGAGGAACCGCCGCCCCCCCGCGCAGGTGAGCGGGCCCCCGGGTTCCCCGAGGGTCTCTCAGCCCCCCAGGTCTCGGACACCCCCCCCCCCACCCCGGCCAAGTTCCCTAGTCTCTCCTCTCGGCCTCCCGCCGGCCAGCTCACCTCCTCGGTCTCCCTCCGATTCCCCACTCGCTTCCAACTTCCCCTCCTCGGACTCAGCCCCACTCTCCTGGGACATCTCCATCTTTTCCTCCTCAGCCCCCTTCCCTGGAACACCCCCTTCCTGTCCTTAGACTCCCCGCCTCTGACCCTGCCCCGGGCTCAGGCCCACTAGACCAGCAAGGCTCTCCCTGCTCCCTGCCCGGCTTAGCGTGTGAGGAGGGCTCTGGAAGCAGCCTGCGGAGCCAGCCAGGCCTGCTGAAGGCAGGCGGCAGAGGCAGGGACCAGGCCCTGCCCTGGGGAGACAAAGGCCCTGCCGGACAGTCACAATTAGGGGTGTTGTGATGGAGGTGGCTCAGGGCCTGCAGGCCGCAGAGGAGGGGCTCGGGAGCCTGGCTCGGTGGCTGTGGCGTTCTCTGTCTGGGAGGGACGAGTAGGGGGTTGACAGATGGAGAGTGGGAAGAAGGGCCTTCCGGGTGGAAGGAGCAGCACGTGCAAGCCTGTGAAGGTGGGAACCGGGGAGTGGTCTGCAGAAGTGTCGGGAGCGGGCGGGTGGAGGGCCTTGGTGCCGCTGCCTGTCCAGCCCCTCGAATGTGATCTCCTGGTTAGGGTCTTTCTTGCTCGCTCTTTTACACACCTGAGCCTGGGCTGAGGCCACAGACGTTACCGTTCACTCCGGCCCCAGAGGCAAGATGTTTCTGGAAAGGAAGATGCGTTAGGTGTGGTACGGGGTTCGGAGTGGTAAAGAAACTTCAGTGGTGTGTAAAATGGTGCTGATGTCAGTGTTCTTCTCACTCGGCGGCTCTGGGGATTCAGTGGGGATTCAGTGGGCCGTTTCGGGAAGCCTGGACCCTCACGCAAGGCACAGGAAGTGCTCCAGGATCAGTAGCTTTTGGGAGTATTATTACTAGGTTTGGGATTACGTGTTGCAGTGGCTCTCAACTTGGGGCGCTTGTGTCCTCCAGGGGACATTTGGCAATGGCAGGAGGTGCCGATTGTTATGAGGAAGGTACTACTGGTGGGTGGGGGCCAGGGATGCTGCTGGACGTTGTACAGTGCACGGGACAGCCCCTGCCACAGAGTATTTTCCAGCCCCAGATATCAGCAGTGCTGCGGTGCAGAAACCCTGCTCTCTAGCTTGGGTGTCGTGTACAGTTTTGCCTTATCTGCCCTGTTGGTACTCGTGGGTGGCTGTGTGTTCTGAGTTGTGTATTTTGATTTATTTTAGTATTTTCAGTGATTTTTGTTGGTTCATCTACAGTTTCTCTGCATCAGAGGAGAGCCCTCTGGTTCCCACCTACCCCGATCACCAGCACTTTTTCAGGGTCTACGGGAAGTGACTTCAACAGGTCACGCTCCCCCTCTGGACTTGAGGTGTTTTTTTTAATAAGTATTTCTAGCTGTGGGCCTGGCCTTATGCTAAGCCCCGGTAAGTCGGCGTCTTGCAGAGGGAGGCAGGTGACTGAACAGGCAGATCCTGTCACAGAGCGCTCGGATGCTGTCACAGGGTGACCACGGAAGCTGTGGAAGTGTGGAGCAGGCCCCTAACGAAGTCAGGGGAGGCTTCTTGGAGGAAGTGGTGTCTGTGCTGAAGCCTGAAGGACCCAGGAGGAGCTAGTCAGGCCCAAAGAGCTAGAGGGAAGGCAGAGGGAGCAGCCAGCCAGGGCAGAGGCAAGGGTGCCCACGAGCAGCCAGGTGTGGCGGGAGTGTTGAGCACCATGCGGGTTGCAGCAAGAGATGAGGTGAGAGAGGCCAGGGAGCTTTGGTGAAAACGAGAGGCCTTCCGGGCGCCCCTGGCTCACCAGCTCTCTAGGGCAGGCTCAGCACGTGGGGGGTGGGGACACGCCCTCCTTTCCAGGCCAAGCATGGTTTTCTCTTTGAACACCGGCTTTATAGATCTTCCCGTGGGAGGTGTGATCTTATGGTAACCGTGAGGTGTCTCCCGAGGGAGGAGATGGAGTCCAAGGCCACAGGGATTATATTTGGAGAGGCAGGATTGGAACCCAGGCTGTTCTGACTTTGGATCTCCCTGGAACACTGACTCTGCTCCTCTTCGTGTTCCAAGGGCTATTTCAAAATCTGATAGCCGTTTTCCTTTTTTCCTTTGAACCCATAACTGATCCAAGTGACAGTCCCGAATGTGAGCTTTCAGGTCCCTCCTTAGTCGTTGGCCAGGGGTCTGCAATCTTCTAATTCCTAATTATTCCATCTCCTGCGGTTGGACCCAAGTGGCCACCTCCCCTGGGAGAATGTGATCTGGGGTGTCCCCCTAACTGGGGACCCCTCCCAGGCTTTCCCAAGCCATGGACAAGTCCCAGCTTATTGTCCTCTGTGGCTGTGGCCAGGTCCCTCCTTCCCTGGCTTCAGTGGCCCCTTGTCCCAAATGGGCATCCTGCTGCCTACCTTGCTAGGTCTGTGCTGGGTTCTGCATCCTACTCAGAGGTCGTGGTGTCGCCGTTACTGTTGTCCTATCCTCGGAATCGAAGTCCCCTACCCCCTTTCCAGACTTGGCAGAGAGCTGACAGTTGGGGAGACTTGAGGGAGGTGGTCTCATAGCCCTTGGACCTGCTGAGCGCTCAAGGGGCTGAGGCCGGCCTTTCAGTCATGGGTTCTCTCCCCTGCTAGAGCTCGTGTCTCATCTCAGCAGCCTGTGGCCCTGTGATGGCTGAGGGTGGCGGCGCCTGCAGGCCAGAGACGGCCTCTGCCAGCGCTAGACCCTCCCCTGAGCCCCTGGGCCACTCAGGTGGCCACCCCAGACGCGCTTGCTTTCAGGGGCTTCATGGCCAGGGCAGGCGAGGAAGGGGTGGAAGGTAGAGGATCGGGCCCCGGGCTCCCTGGCACCGACAGAGATGGTGGAGGCAGATCGGCGGTGCAGTGGGGCCGTCGCTCTGGGCCCTGCAGTCAGGCCCTGTCTGAGCCTGGGCAGGGCAGGGGCGGGCGGGGCGGGCAGGCTCCTGGGAGGGCAGCCGCTGACACAGGCCTAAGAACAACACAGCAGAGCAAGAGACCCGCGGCGATGGTGCCAAGCTGGCAGAGAGAGAGGTGGTTTTCTTTTTTAATGGCTTCCTTTCTCATTTACAGTTTCCCCTTCTTCCGTTTGCAGCCAGTCATGGTTTTCAAACGGTTGCTAAAAACCAGTGGTAGTCACTTCCGTTTTCTTGAAGTTTGCTAAGAGTTGCATAGGGTGGGGGTGGTGGCGTGCGAGGCACCTGCCAGAGTATTTGAATGACCTGGGTCGCTCAGGCAGGTGTGCGGAGAGTCTGTCTCTGGGTTTTCTGGTTTTGAAGCTATCACCCCTGGGTTACTGTCCAGCTCCTTCCGTCCCGCTGGGAGTGTCTGGGCTTCGGCGGGGTCAGGGATCTACAGGAAGGGGCCACCAGCTGCCCAGCACTGCCATGTCAGGACCACCTGCCTGAGCTGGCCGTTCTCACAGGACTCTTCCTGAGGGCTGTGAACGCATTTCACAGATGAGGAGATGAGCCTCCAGGATACCAGGTGCCTGGCCCAGGCTTACCCCATTAGAGTGAGAATGGAACCCCCCCCCCCTCCGGCCCATCCGATTCCCAGGGCTTCCAGCAAGTTCTGTTAAGTGGGAAGATGGGGTTGGCCATCAGGACTTGAGGTTGGAGTGAATTGAGAGAGAGAGAGAGAGAGAGAGAGAGAGAGAGAGTGTGTGTGTGTGTGTGTGTGTGTGTGTGTGTGTTCCCCTGTTGTCCTGTTCTCCTGTATCTCCATCTCTGTTCTGTGTGGAGCTTGAGACGTGATGCTTGTAGGCACCAGCCGCCATTCACTTGCGTGTGATCCTTGCAGCCTCTCTGATTTTTGGAGAACGACCTTAGGTTCTGAGAGTTTAAGGGGCCACCTGGGTTCTGAGGCCCCTGGAGTTCATTCCCCATACTACCCGGCACCTTCCTGTCTTACGGTGGGCGGGCCCTCCCCTGCCCACCCCTCCCCACCTCTCCCCACCTCTCCCCACCTCTCCCCCCTTCCCCCGCCCGCCCCTCCCCACCTTACACCGGCTCTCTGGAAAGCAGCTTGGGGAAGGAAACCCTAGCTGCTGTCCACAATCAACCCGTGGGAGAGGTTGGGGATGATGCCCTGATCCCGTGCCCTCTAACTAGGTGCTTTGGAAGTGGGTGGGCCTCAGCTTTGACAATTTCCGCCAGTAGACAGGATAGGGGGGCTGTCTGAGTCTTGGTGGCCACGGCCCTGTCCCTGTGGGCCCCTGTTCCCATGTCTGTCAAATGGGAATATTCACTCTCTTGTCTTGATGTGGAGCCCAGGTGCCCATGCTGGTGTGTAGGTTTTCAGGGGATGTTGTCTGGGCCCCATCCCCGCCCTGCCCCGCAGCTGTGGGGGGTCCCGCTTAGCTCAGGGATGTTGGGGTTGTGGAAGGGGGAACCTGTGCTTGCTTTCTGTGCTTCAGCTTCTCTGGCAGCTGGCGTCTGGTTAGCTCTGGGTGACTTGGACACAGAGTGAGGCCTGGCCCCGGCCCTGTCACCACAGGCTTGAGCAACTTTGGTTTTGTTTTTGGTAGTGGTTTTCGTTGAGATACAATTTATACGTCATGTGGTTCATTTATTTAAAGTGCACAAGTCAGTGGTTTCTAGTATATTCAGAGTTGTGCAGACATCACCGTAGTAGGTTTTTTTCATTGAGGTGTAACGGACAAAATTGTGTACATTCAATTTTAGAACTTTTGGGGTTTTTTTTTAGATATGCTTTTCCCAAAAGGAAATATATCCATTAGCAGGCTCTCCCACCCCCACGCCCAGTCTCCCCCAGCTCCTGAAAGCCACTAATCTGCTTTCTGTCTATGGGTTTGCTTCTTGTGGACGTTTCACGTTAAGTGGCGTCCTACAACACGCAGTCCTTGGTGACTGGCTTCATTTCCTGGGCTTAGGGGGTCTTTTGAACTCTCTGGTCTCCCCCTCACGTGAGTCTCCAGTGGAGAAGGAGGTGGTGTGCTTGCCATATTGAGCTCCTTGCCTCTCACAGCCTGGTTGGTGGCTGCCCCTCAAGGGGGTCCTGGCCCCAGGTTTGCCCAGCTCAGTGCCTTGGGGCTGGTGAGTCACCTGTGCCAGCCCTTAGTTTTCTGGCCTGTAGCACAAGGCCTGTCACAGACTTGTTACCCAAAGAGAGAGGACGTCCATCAAGCATAGAAGGGTTTCTTGAGAAGGTCTAGGATCTCAGCAAATGGAGGGAATTGCCTGCATGCAAAGGAGAGTCGCTGAGTACTTTAGAGTGTGGGGGGTGATGTTCAATGTTTTCCCCGTCACACGGCCCGGGGGTGCACACTCAGCACCAGCTCAGCCCTCCTCCCCTCCCCACCCCCACCTGTGACTGTGGTTTAACGGGGGGGGGGGGGGGGGGGGGGAGGACATGGGAGGAGCGATGCCCTGGCAGATATGTCACCTGCTGCCTCAGAGGGGGCAGGGGCCTTATGCACGTGGGGGGTTGCAGATGGGGGTATCTTTCTGCTGCTATTTTGAACATAATCGAATCGCATACCAGGTGCTGTGCAGGGTGCTGCCCCTGGGCGCTCACAGCAGCCTAACGAGGAAGGCTCTGCCTGTGCTGCCCATCATCTGGTCAGGGCACCAGGGCACGTGCACCGTGTGACAGCACACTGTCGTGCAGACTGGGGTGCACATTCCAGAGCTGGTGGATGGAGGGGGTGCCAGAGCACTGCTTCCACCCTCTCGGGGGGTAGACGCTTGGCAGGAGACCCCAAGGATGAGAAGGAGCCGGTTACTGGGACATCCCAGGCCGGCGAGGCAGCAAGAGCAGAGTTGCTAAGAAGATCCCAGGCCAAGTGTGCTCTGCACACAGAAAAGCCGGTGTGTCCAGTGCAGGTGAGGAACGCGGTGTGAGGGCGGCTGGAGGAGCCAGCTCACACAAGCCTGCAGCCGGGGCAAAATTTAGACATATCTGAGAGCGGAGGGAAGCTCTCAGGCTCCTGAGCAGACAGGACGTGGTCAGGTTCCATCTTAGCAAGACGGTCCTGGATGCCTGTGGAACAGAATGGAGAGAGGTGACGGGGCCTGGTCGGGGTGAGGGTTCTGCAGGTTAGAGAAGCGCCCCCAGTGGCTGAGTGATGGGCAGGTGTGCAGGCTGTGCCTCCCTGAATTCAGAGGTGTCTCCTGAGTAAGCGCTAGACTTGGAGCTGAGTGTCCCGCCAAGCCCCCGAGGACCGGGAAGGGGCTGGCCGTCAGAGTCTGGGTGAGGATGGCAGAGCCAGGCCGAGCTGGCCCTGCCCAAACTTGGGCCTGAGCCTGCCCGTTCCTCTGTAAGTGAACAGGACAAGGCCCCCCGCCTGGAGACTTTACCTTCTGGGAGCTTGGGTGGACAGTCACCTTTGTGCACCTCAGCATCCTCGCCTGTAAAATGGGGCCATCCATACCTTCTTGGGGGGCAGTCATGAGAGTAGGGGGAGATAAAGGCCAGACGGTCCTGAAAGCTGTCAGTACACAGCTGATGTGGGACATCAGTCTGGCATGTTAGGGAAGGGCCCCCCCCCCGCCCATTCCTGTGATGCCGGGAGGCCTAGATGTCCAGCATGGTGCTGGGGCAGTGATGTCCTGCAGGGACCTCTTCAGGAGGGCCAGCCGCAGGCTGGGGGAGGCACACCCCTAAATGGCAGCTGCAGGATGACCTGTGAGGAGCCAGGCTGTAGCTTCCTTGGGGAGGCGCCGTGTAGGTGTGAGAGAGCCGGTGTGTGCCAGTGCTGTGGGAGTGGAGGTCCAAGGGGAGGCTGGGCTTGGCCCGAGCGGGCTGGAAGGCTGGCAGGGGACCCTGGGGTCTCAAATGGCGAGACCCAGGGAGCCCTTTTGGGCTTCTGGCCGCGAGCGAACACCAGGCACTCAAGTTTGTGTTTTAGAAAAGTGGCCAGCGTGGAGTGGAGGGTGGAGGGCTAATGGGAGAGTCCCTGTGTGCTGTGGGACGGGACCTCTGGGCCTGTGGGAGGGCCCCCCGCCACCCTGGCAGGGACCTGGTGCCTGCTGCCGTCTCGTATGGTGGTGTCTACTCCACTCCACCTGCCGCCATCCTGAGCCAGGGCCGAGGAATCGCCAGGGCCCCAGATCTGGGATCATTGCAAATTTAGAGCCACTTGTTCCTGGGCACGGCGGGAGGGCACGGTGGGTGGGGAGGACGCTTGGAGGTGAGTAGTGTCCCGCAGAGGCCGGGAGGGAGGGCTGGGTGCGGGGGGGGCGGTGTCTCGAAGGGACCAAAGCCATGCGTGTGCCACTCTGCCCTGGCTTTGAGTCCTGACTGCCTCCCGAGGGAGTCAGAGCCACTTTGTGCTCTGGGCCTGGGCTCCATTCCATGGTGGGTGATGTGGGGCAGAGAAGGTGAGGGAGGGCCTCGCAGTCCATCCTCGGTGGCCTCTGCTTTAGGTGGTCTTCACAGGCAGGTGACAAATGTGAGCTCTGGTCAGCACCTGTGTGGTGCTGGGGAGCCCCCAACTTTCCTGGGCATGAGTTGCCTGTCTTGCAGTGGGGTGGCGACGTGTCCTCAGAGGGGGGCCACGGGTGCTCTGCGTGGGGGACTAGTGGCCTGGGAGCTTGGTGGCAAGTGCAGGGCAGGCCTAGCAGGAGGTCTGGACTGGGAGCCGTAGGCCTTTGTAGAGGCCTGGTTGAGTCCACGTGCATAGTGGGCTCAGACCCCCAGGCACCCAGGGAGTGCTCCCAGTGAAGTGCTCCTGGTGGTGCCTAACTACTTGTGCTGGGGTGGGTCGGGGGTGGGACGCAGCCTTGTCCTCCTCCCCACTGAGTCAGTTACCCTGTCCTGGTTCCTTTGGGCCCCAGTCAGTGGCTCTTCTGGGAGGGCCCCCTCCCCCACTTTTCCTCTTCCTTGTCCCAGGCCCTGGGGGGGGGGGGGGGGGGGGGGGTGGGTTTGTGTGTGTGTATGTAGAATCCAGGCAACAGCCACAGCCTGGAGACATCTCAGACTTCCCTCTGCCGCTGCCCCACGCCCTGCACGTGGCATGGTGATTTGCTGGGCTGGCCAGCAGCCCCATGCTGGCGACCATGGGGCATTTGAATTTGTTCAAATACAGATTGAAGCGAGTCTGATGCCAGAGGCTCCAGGATGAGCACTGCTCCCACCCGTACTCTCAGGGTCCCTGCCCAGATTTGGGACCGTGGACACAGGCCCTGGACGGGGACAGGATCGCAGGGGCTCTGCACAGCCTCAGGGCTCTTCTTTGCAGGCCACGTGTGTGCACCCCCAGCCCCTCTCCTCCCCCCCCCACCTCCGCCCCCAGACTTCACCCGCGACTGGGGGCGGAGGGCTGGTCAGGGCCATTGGCTTCAGGTGTGCACTACCCTCGGGACTAGAGGGTGCCCCTGTCAGGCTGCCATGGTCATCCAGCAATAGGTGGCTGAGGTGGAGGGAGTGGGGCGTGGCGGGGCAGAGCCGGCAGAGGCGGGTGTGTGACAGGCCCCGCCCCCAGGGCGCCATGTTTTGGAAGTTTGACCTGCACACGAGCTCACACCTCGACGCGCTGCTGGAGCGGGAGGACCTAAGCCTGCCCGAGCTACTGGATGAAGAGGACGTGCTGCAGGAGTGCAAGGTCGTCAACCGCAAGCTGCTGGACTTCTTGCTGCAGCCGCCGCACCTGCAGGCCATGGTGGCCTGGGTCACCCAGGAGCCGCCCGCCAGCGGGGAGGAGCGGCTACGCTACAAGTGAGCCCCACCCCGTCCGTCCCGGCCACTGCCCTACTTGGGCCCCGTGCAGGCGGGGGGCCGGGAAGCAGGGGTGAAGGCGGATGTCAGAGGTCACCTGGGGGTGGGCCTGGGAGAAGGGCGGTGGGGGTCGGGTCCAAGCTCAGGTTGACTGTAGCCTTGGGGGCAGTGGGGAGCCACGAGTGGGTTCTGACAGGAGGGCATGGGAAGGCAAGGATGGCCCCGCCAGCTTCCCTGACATTTGCCACCCTTTTTGGACGTGAACCCCCCAGGTACCCGAGCGTGGCCTGCGAGATCCTGACCTCAGACGTGCCCCAGATCAACGACGCGCTGGGTGCCGACGAGTCCCTCCTGAACCGGCTCTACGGCTTCCTGCAGAGCAGCGGCAGCCTCAACCCACTGCTCGCCAGCTTCTTCAGCAAGGTCATGGGCATCCTTATCAACCGCAAGACAGACCAGGTACCGCCGCACCAGGGCCAGGGCGGCGGGCAGGCGGGCAGGTGCGCGGGCCCTGCTGGGTCGGGCCGAGTGACGAGCCTGACGAGCGCTGCCCCTCTGGCCCCCAGCTCGTGTCCTTCCTGCGGAAGAAGGACGACTTCGTGGACCTACTGCTGCAGCACATCGGCACCTCGGCCATCATGGACCTCCTGCTGCGTCTCCTCACCTGCGTGGAGCGGCCGCAGCTGAGGCAGGACGTGGTCAACGTGAGTGTGGGGGCGGGGCCTGCTGGGAGGGGGTGGGGCCTGCTGGAGGTGGGCGGGGCCGGTGAGCCGAGCGCCCCTCCTTCTCACCCCCCAGTGGCTCAATGAGGAGAAGATCGTGCAGCGGCTCATTGATCAGATCCACCCGTCAAAGGATGACAATGTGAGTGTCCCCTACTCGCCTGCTGTTCGTACCTGTGGCCCGGCCTCTTCCCTCAGATCTGCTCTTCACACCGGCTTTGCCCCCTCCTCCCTTCCTAAGAGGTGAACTGGTGAAGAAGGGAAGCTTTAGAACCTGGTGTGTGCATGCCCTTGAGGCTCTCGCTGAGAGTAAGAGGGGCCGGACCCACACTGACGGGGTCTGGTGAACCAGGACCTTGCCCAGCATCTGATGGGTCGCAGCCTGGCGAGGGGCCTCGGGCTCTAGGCCCCCTCAGCCCCCCCCCCCCCCCCCCCGCCCCCTCCCCTGCTGACTGTGACCTGGCAGATAGACCCTACTTGTGCTTCAGAGAATCCGTACAGAGGTTCCGCATCCTCACTGCAGCTCACGGGGCCTCGCCATATCTTCCGGAGCTGCTGGCTTACAGAGCCGAGGCCCACGGGCTTGGGGAGTTAGCCCTGGACATCTAGCCAGTATCCGTCCCTGTAGGGTGAGGGCTGTGCAGGCCTTGTGGCACAGGAGCTCTGAAGAGTGAGCGGCCCGTGGCCCGGGTGGGTCTGGGGTCTGCACAGGTGGGCCCTGGCAGCTGCTCAGTAGGTTACGCTCAAGAGTTGTGTTCATGTTTCTCTCTTGGCTTTTCTTTGTAACAGCTTTATTGAGATATAGGTTACGTGCCATGTGGATCACCTATTTAGAACACAGTTCAGTGGTTTCTAGCGTGTTTACAAAATTGTGTGATTATTGCCACATTGTTTTAGAATACTTTTTCATTACCCCAGAAAGGAAATGCTGTGCCCATTAGCTGTCACTCCATTGCCTTGCGGTCCTCCAGCCCCCAGCAGCCACCAGTCTGCTTTCTGTCTCTGGGTTTGCTTTTCCTGGACTCACTGTACGAATGGAATCACGAAATACATGGTTTTCATGACTGGCCTCTTTGCTCACCTGTGTTGTGGCATGTCAGTGCTCCTTCCCTTCCTGAGGCTGAGGAATGTTCTGGCATGCAGACACATCACCGGTATTTATCCACTCACCAGCGCTGGACATCTATCTGGTCGTTCCCTCCTTTGGCTATAGCAGATGGGGTGTCACCTTCTCCAGGAAGCTTTCCTGGGTTTCCCGTTTCTTCGTCGTCTGTCCTCTCCCAGTATTTGGTGTCTTCGTTTTTTTCCCTCGGCATTTGTTTCCCCATGTCTGTGTTTCCCCATGTCTGTGTTCCTACAGGCCAGCTGGTCAGCTCACGAGGGCCCAGCAGCTGGGCTGGTGTCCTCAGCTCTCTGTTTGCCTCCCCAGCAACATTCCAATGCGTCCCAGTCCCTGTGCGACATCATCCGCCTGAGCCGGGAGCAGATGATCCAGGTCCAGGACAGCCCAGAGCCTGATCAGCTGTTGGCCACCCTGGAGAAGTGGGTTTGCGGGGCAGTTCCCAGGCCCAGGGAGGGAAACTGTCCAGAGCCCTGCACCCTGACCCCGCCCTGTCCCCTGCCCCAGGCAGGAGACGATCGAGCAGCTCCTAAGCAACATGCTGGAGGGAGAGCAGAGCCAGTCTGTCATCGTGAGTGGGATCCAGGTGCTGCTGACCCTGCTGGAGCCCAGAAGGCCAAGGTGAGGGGGGCCAGCCCCCCAGGTGGCTGAGCCATCCCTCAGAGCCCTGCCTTCGCATCTAGAGGCGAAAGTCATGGGGACATGGCCTCTACAAGGGCTGGCCCCTTCTTGGTGGTCACTTAGGGTCCCGGGAAGAGAGTCCTCTGCTCATATCTGAGGCCAAATAAACCGCCTGTGGCTTGGAGGTAGCTGTCTGAATCCAGGGCCCTTCAGGTGGTTGCCTGAGACAGTGGGGCCTGTCCTGCACAGTCCCTGAGCACCCACCCCTGGTCCTTGCCCTACCCTTCCCAGGGAAGCAGTTTTTCACTCCCAGAAGTGCCACACGTGTGCATATCCATGCACACAGGTCCTCTGTGCTGTCCCCTACCACAGGTCTGAGTCTGTGACCGTGAACAACTTCTTTAGCAGTGTGGACGGGCAGCTGGAGCTCCTGGCCCAGGCGACCCTGGACAGCACCACGTCCAGTGTAGGTGCCCTGCACGCCCTGCGCCCACGCCTTGGCCGTTTCCACCAGCTCCTGCTTGAGCCCCCCGAGGTGGGCTGGGATGCCGGGGAGGGAGGGTGGCAGGGAGGGTGGCCCCACATCCCGGGCAGCGCTAAGCCACCCCTCTGCCTGTAGCTGGAGCCGCTGCGTACTACGTGGGGCAGCCTGGCCCCACCACTGGGCAACACCCGGCTGCACGTGGTCAAGCTGCTGGCCAGTGCCCTGAGCGCCAACGATGCAGCCCTGACCCAGGAGCTCCTGGCACTGGATGTGCCCAACACCATGCTGGTGCGGAGGGTAGGGGGGTGGGGGGCCGAGGGGGTCAGGACTGGGCGGGGGCCCCTGGGCAGGGCTAGGGGCACAGGGGCAGGTGGGGGGCCTCGGCGCCAGCCTGTGCTTCCCCCACCCAGGACCTCTTCTTCCACTACGTGTTCAACAACTTCCTGCATGCCCAAGTGGAGTCGTGTGTGAGTGCCATGCTGAGCGCTGGGCCTCCTTCCGACAGTGGCCTCGAGACGCCTGCTCCAAACCCTGTCGTGAAACATGTGAGCTGGGCTCCCAGGTCCCCTTCTGTCCCCTCCTGTCCCCTCAGGTGGGCTCTGCCCCAGGTCTGCCTGCTGGGCGCCTGTGCATGCTGGGGGTGGGGCTCGGCCTTGTCTTAGGTCTGTCTTCGAGAAATGGGGGGTGATGTGCAGGTAGGTGCAGGATGTGGTGCCCTCAGGGCAGCGGGTGTCCTGGGAGACAGAGGGATGGCCTCCCTGGATCTAGCCCAGGGCCTCAGGGAGGAGCTGTCCAGCAGCACCTCCATGGGGGTGGGGCTGGAGGGACGCAGGGGAGGAGGGGCGGAGTCTGGCCCCGCCCCCACACCCACCCTGCTGTCCCAGCTGCTGCAGCAGTGCCGCCTGGTAGAGCGCATCCTGACCTCCTGGGAGGAGAACGACCTCGTGCAGTGAGCATCCCCCGGGCCCCCTGCCCCCAGGGGAGGGCGGGGCAGGGGCAGGTGTGGCCAGTGTCCAGCTTCGGCCTCTGATCTTGTCCAGGTCTGCAGGGGGCCCTCGCAAGGGCTACATGGGCCACTTGACGAGACTGGCCAACGCCCTGGTGCAGAACGCGGAGAAGGGGCCCAACGCTGAGCAGCTGGGGCAGCTGCTGAAGGGTGAGGGCCTGGGCACACCCCAGCTCTGGAGGGCAGGGGAGGACGCCGTGGGGCCCCTCACGACCTGTCCCCTTCCCTCGGAGCAGACCTGCCCAGTGAGCAGCAGGAGCAGTGGGAGGCCTTCGTGTCCGGACCCCTGGCAGAAACTAACAGGAAGAACACAGTGGACCTGGTGAGGCTGATTCTCCCCTCCATCGGGGTTCTCCCCTGCGCACACCCCTCCGGTCCTCGCCCCTGCTCGCCCATACCTCCCCCGCCCTGGTCCTCACCCCTATCCGCCCACACCCTGCCCACCTTGGTCCTCACTCCTGCCTGCCCACCCGTCCCAGGTGAGCACCCACCACCTGCACTCCTCCAGCGACGATGAGGACGACCGGCTCAAGGAGTTCAGCTTCCCGGAGGAGGCGGTGCTGCAGCAGGTGGGCTGCGGGGCGGGGAAGGGGGCTACCCTGCTCCTCCGGGCCCCCCCAGACCCTGACCACCGCCCCGCCCCTCCTCCGCAGGCCTTCATGGACTTCCAGATGCAGCGCATGACCTCTGCCTTCATCGACCACTTCGGCTTCAACGACGAGGAGTTTGGGGAGCAGGAAGAGAGTGTGAAGTAAGTGTGCCCTCCCTGACGGGGTGGGGGCACGGGGCCGTGGGTCGGAAAGTGAGCGCTCGCCTGCCCTGTGGCTCCTCCTGCCATCTTTCCCATCTTCCCTGGTGTGGGTGGGGACAGGCCTTGTGCCGAGCTGGGCCTGAGCTGGGCCGTGTGGAGCTCCTGGGATGGGTCCTCGAAGCCGGAGTGGCCCCCACATCCCCTCGCCTGCACAGGCCCCAGGCTGACGGGAGAAATTTTTTCAGTGACTAGTTGTGCTTCTTTGTAATTGTGGTGTAGTAATATTTTAACTTGGTGTTGCCGACACCAACTTTCTTCTTTATTTTCCGAGCTTTCCAGCACAGGTATTTGTTGCTTTTATAGTCAAGAGAAGAAAATTAGGATTTTCTAACATCACGTAAATTGCATGAGCAATCTAGTGGCAGCAGTTGGAAGGTAGCAGAGGACCAGTGGCTGAGTGTCACTTGTGGGGGCTGGGGGGCCACGATGTCCCTGGGTCGGGGGCAGCTGAGCTGAGGTCCCTGTCTGCGTTTGCTTCATCGCTAGCAGTGTGTTGGGTGCTTCTTGGGTGGTGTCCTATCATGTGCCCACCATCCTCCTCTGCTTAGGGCTCAGGAGCCCCGTTAGAGCTGGGGAGACTGAGGTGCGTGTTGGCCAGTGTGGGAGCAGGATCACTGCTGCGTGATGGGCACTGGCTGGCGACTGGGCTGCCTCACCTATGTGGACGTGAGCTCTGTGTCCGCTGCTACCCTGCCCAGCTCAGAGCCTGGTACATGGATGGCCTGGCGGTTCTGGCTGTGTTTCCGAGCCCTGGACCCTAGAGAAGACCCTGCCCTGGTGGAGGACAGTGTGGGGACTACCAGCTGTCCTCTTGATGGAAACTGTTGCCTCCACCGTCACATCATTTCCAGTGGGGCTACAGACTCTTTTAAAAAACCTTGGAAGCCATGAAGTGTTGTAGAATGGAAGGTAGATGAATATTTTTAGGTTGTCGGAGCTGAAGACGTTGCCTGGCAGGGCTCAGGCTGCCAGAGTGGACTGCTCAGCCGGGACCAGCTCTGCGTGTCTGGGTGGAGAGGTCGCGAGGACACTGCGTGGGCGTGTCTGCTCGGTGTCGGGAGCTGGGACAGCGCTCCGATCACTGACCTCCATTTGTCCACAGATCTTCGTGGCAGTGTTCCCTGGGGGGAGGGGGGCACGTGGTAACGTGGGAAGTATCCGTAACGCGGGGGACGGACAGATGTCCGACGCCGCCAGAGAAGTGAGTGAAGGACACGAGGCGGAGACTGGCGGGGGGAGACTAAGTGACGCTCCCGGCAGCACTTTGTGTCGGCACCGAAAGCGCGTGCGCTCGCTTCCCTGGAGCTGGAAGTGTTTCGTGGGGCTTTCAGAAAGGGAGTTGAGCAGAGGGAGCTGGGTGTCGGCCCGGTGAGAGGGGTGAGAGGCTGAGAGGCATGAGAGGCGGGCGGGATGGGGCGAGTCCCAGCCCCAGACTCGCCCCGCTCCAGCTGGGGCTGGACGTGCGGGCCGTGTGTGCTGTGGCCCGGCGCTGGGAACCTCCGGCTCTCACTCGTCGGAGACAGGAGGGATGACGACAGCCCCCACTTGTGGCCCGTGGCCACGGTCTCACTCGGTTTTGTTTCTTTGGTCTCTGCTTAAATTGCACGCGGCCTGCTCCAGCTACCAGAGGCCCAGGGCAGCACGGGGACAGAATAGGGAACAGACAGAGTAGGTGCCGTTCGTCAGAGTCGGCACACGGTTGCGTCTCCATTTCTGACCGTGCCGCGTTGGGCCCAGTCACCGTGGGCACTAGCCTGTCTCCCCGGGGAAGCGTGTGCCTGCGTAAGGAGCTCACCTCGACGGTAATCTTTACGCCTCGACGGGCGTCCCTGTGTGAGGGCTGAGACAGGAGACGGAGGCGTTCTGTGCTCCACCTCGAGATGCCCTGACGCGGCCACTGCCTCACTGCTGTGGCACTTCCCTCCTAGCGCGCCATTTGACAAGACCGCCAACATCACCTTCTCCCTCAACGCCGACGACGAGAACGTGAGTACCCCCCGTCCCTGGCCGTGCGGGGGTGGGGGTGGGGGGTCCTGCAGACAGTGCCGCCCACCCCAGCCTCCCGCCCTGCACCCCGCAGCCCAATGCCAGCCTGCTGGAGATCTGCTACAAGGACCGAATCCAGCAGTTTGATGACGAGGAGGACGAGGACGAGGACGAGGAGGAGGGCCAGGGCTCCGGGGAATCTGATGAGGAGGATGGTGCCTGGCAGGGCCGCCAGCTGGCCAGGGGAGCCCGTCCGGGCCAGCCCCCGGGTGTGCGGTGAGTCCTCTCCGCCTCCTGCAGCCGGGAGCCCGGCGCGCGGGGCGGTCGGGGCCCCGAGATGTGGTTTTCGCCCGCTAGTGTGGATGAGAAGCGTGAGAACGTGGTGTGTGTATTAGGTGGGGCACTTCGGTTTTGAATGCCAGAAACCCAGCTAAGCTGAGGTCGGCTACAGAGGGCATAGGGCAGTGGCTCGTGTGTGGCCGGAGAGAGGTGGGTCCTTGAGGAATGGCCTGGTGCAGGCGAATCTGTCTCTCCGCTCTGTTCTCCCCGTGTTCGCTCTCGTTCGGGCGTCCCCACAGAGCCACCGACGTGGCATTGGTGTGCCTTCGCTCCAGTACAGGAGAGGCGGTGATGGTGTCTCCCGTACAGGCTGTGACCAGCTCTCTGCACGCCCCAGATTCGTGCCTGGTGAACAGGTGCTCAGGGCCTTTGTCCCTGTGGTTTCTGGCTTGAGGATTACACTGTGTAGTTTTAACTTTTTCGTGCACAGCCGCACAGACACCCCTTTGCCAGCACCCGGATGAGGGAGTGGAGCCATCCCCTTGCCACTGTGCCCCCTGAAGGTGGCGCTGTCCTGACTTCCTGCCCGGTAGATTTTGCCTCCTCCTCCTGCTTGTGAGGTCTTCACACACACACACACACATCCCCCCTCCCCACCATGGCTGTGGTTGTGTTTCACTTCCCATCTGCTGGGTGTGCTGTTGTGTTACTGGCCCGGCTGGTGTGTACTTGTGCGTGTCCTTGAACACCCCAGTCATGACTCACCCCACGTTCTCTTCCAAGAGTCTCACAGTTAGGCTTTTGATCCCGTGGTGAGCTGTGTGTGCACGGTGTGAAGTGGGGGTCCAGCTTCCTCTTCTCTCTGTGTGAATGTCTTCCCAGCACCTCTTGTCGCAGAGACTGCCCTGTCGCCACTGAATGGACCCGGTGCCCTTGTCACACATCATTTGACTGTATGTGTGGGTTTATTACTGGCCTCTTTGGTCCATTGGTCCTTATGCCAAGACCTCCTTGTCTTTAATTTTTTTTGTTTTCATTAAAAAAATTTTTTTTAATGCTTGTTTATTTTTGAGAGAGAGAGTCAGAGTGTGAGGAGGGGAGGGGCAGAGAGAGAGGGAGACACAGAATCCCAAGCAGGCTCCAGGCTCTGAGGTGTCAGCACAGAGCCGGATGCAGGGCTTGAACCTACGAACCGTGAGATCATGACCTGAGCTGAAGTTGGACGCTTAACTGACTGAGCCACCCAGGCACCACCCCCTAATCTCTTTTGTTATTTTACTGAGAGAAAGAGAGAACATAGGAGCAGAGGAGAGGGATAGAGAGGGACAGAGAATCTTAAGCAGGCTTTATGCTCATCTCAGAGCCTGATGTGGGGCTCAGTCCCATGATGGTGAGATCATGTGACCTGAGCTGAAATCAAGAGTCAGACCCTCAACTGACTGAGCCACCCAGGCGCCCCATCCCTGTTTTGATTACTGTCCTGTTGTATTTTTGAAACCAAGAAGCGTGAGGACTGCAAGTTTGTGGTTGTATTTCAAGACTGTGTGGCCTATTCAGGGTCCCTTGGGATTCGGTGTGAATTTTAGCATCAGCTTGTTAATTTCAACAACTGAAGCCAGCCAGGGTTGAGAGGGCCCATCTGGAACCTGTAGGTCAGCTCAGGTCGTGCCCTGCGAGCCCCATCCCATCCTCCAGTCCGTGAACACGGAACGTCTTTTTTCTGTTTGGGTCTTTTGTAGGGTATAAGTTTCATGCTTCCTGTGTTAAATTTATCCCTACATATGTTACATAAGTGGAATTTTGAGATTGTCACAAGTGTACAGAAATAGAGTGGATTTTTGCACGTTGACGTTGTGTTCTGCGGCACTCGCTCTGACAGTCTTAGCGGATTCCTTGGGGTCGTCTGAACACAGTCACGTCATCTGCAGTTAGAGCTTTACTCCTCCTCTTCTGATCCGGATGCCTCTTAATTCGTTGTTTTGCCTCCTTGGCCTCCAGTATGGTCCTGAGCAGAAGTGGAGAGCAGCCCCGGTCTTGCTCCTGGCCTTGGGGAGCATCTGGGCTTCCTCCACCTTGTGTGATGGCCCTTGTGGGTTTAGGAGATGCGCTGCTGTCCCCCCCCCCCCACCCCCCACCCCACCCCCCGCCGACTCTGGAAGCTCCCTTCTGCTCTCTCTTTGCTGAACGTCTGCGTTTACTCTCAGCTGTGTGCAGATGGGTCCCTTTCCAGTCGGTAACCATTCACACCATGGTGCATTCGGCATCTTAGGAGCCATGTCATTTCTTAACCATTCCCCAGTTGGCGACACATAGGCCAGTCGGGCTGTCCCCCCGGGCTGGGGTCGTGTGTCAGTCGATACTTAGAGCACAGTTTTGGAGCAGCCGCCCCGAGTGTGTGGTTGGAGGGAGAGTGTCAGGTCAGGGGTGGGGGCGGGGAGGCTGTTCGCGTTAAGGATGGGCTTTGGCATCTGTTCACCCCATGGGCCCCGGAAGGCCCTGACCTGCCTGTGCTGTGGCTTCCCTGCCGCCCCCACTCGTCCATCCCTTCTGTCGTCCCCGGGTAGTGAGGACACCTGGCTATGTCTCAGCATAGCCGCTGACCTGTGGTTTCCGGGCAGGAGTGGAGGCAGCACAGACAGCGAGGATGAGGACGATGAGGAGGACGAGGATGACGGTGACAGCCGAGCAGCCGGTGGGAGGACCAGGCCCCCGTGTCACCCCGGCCCTGGCCCCCAGCCTCCAGGTGGGTGAACACAACACACAGGGTGGGGCATGCCGGGGCGCACGTGGGGTGTCCGCCTGCCGTGCTCACCCCTCCCTCCTCCCTCCCCCTGCCCAGGCCCCAGCTGGCCAGCCACCTTTGACCCAGTGCCTACAGACACCCCGACCGGCTCCCGAGACTCTGGGGAGAAGGAGCCGAGCTCTGGTCTCCTTGCCCCACAGGGGCCCCTCGGCGCTCCCCGGGACCTCTCCGCCCTGCAGCTCAGGTAAGGCCGCAGCGGCTACCCAGTCCCTGGGCCCCTGGGCTGGAGCGCTGACTCCAGCTGGCCCTTGAGCTGCTCCCCCCACCTTGCCCTCCCCCCAGGTCTCAGGACCCCGCGTCCCCCTCAGCACCTCAGGAAGCCACAGACGGCAGCACAGTAGCGGAGCCCTCGGGTGAGCATCGCCTGCCCAGCCCCGCCGCCCACCCCGTTGTCCCCTGGCCTTGCTCATGCCCGGCCTCGCTGAGCTCAGGTCTCCTGGCCTCTCTCCGCACAGCCCCCTGCCAGGCCTTGGTCAGCTTCGGGGACCTCCAGGCCACCCTCACAGGGACACGCTCCACTCCCAGCTCCTTGAACAGGTGAGCGGCTCGGGAGACAGGTGGAGCCTGGCCCCTAGGTTGGTCCTGCCCTGGAGTTGCTCTGAATGGCCCTCAGAGGACCCCCCAGGTCTGCACTGCGGCCTCGGGGCCTTGTGGCGACTGAGGGTCCGCTGCTGTGCCTGCGCCCACGTGTGGATGCCACAGAGGACCCTGGAGCCCAGGGCCGCAGGGCTGGGAAGGCTCCCAGAAGCGGGCAGGCGGTGTGCAGAGCTATCTGGATCTCCTCCTGCCTGGTGGCTCCCAGGGGTCTCTGATGGGAGGGTCCACCCTGGGCCGTGCACCTCTTAGGGGTGGGAGGGTCCACAGGGTATTGATGATGGGAGCCCCACTGACGATCCGCCCTCTACACACAGTGCAACCAGAGACCCTGCTACCTCCGTCCCAGCCCCCGCGGCCTGCCAGCACCCCCAGACCACAGAGGGGGAGAAGAGCCCAGAGCCCTCAGGGCTCCCCCAAAGCCAGAGGTGAGTGTGGTGCGGCCTCCCAGGGCAGCCGGGGTCACGTGGGGGAGGCACTGACCTTCCTACATCTGTCTCCTCTGACAGTGCCCAGGCCCTTACACCACCTCCGATGTCCAGCGGCTCTGCCCCGGGAGGGCCAGCATCCCTGGGCTCCCAGTGAGTGGTGAGGGCTGGCTGGGGAGCAGCTGGGCTGGGGCTGGGCAGGTGGGGGGCTGCAGGGGTGGGGGCAGCGGGCTGCTCACCTGGGTCTCCCTCTTGGTTCCCAGGTAACTGCCTGGTCCTGGTGGTGGCGGCTGAATTCTCCGTACTCCACGTGGACCCGGCCCAAGTGGGGGCAGGGCGGGTCCCACGATGGCCCTGTTGCCCCATCACCCCCTCCCCCCCCATCTGCCCCCACGTTCTCTCCTCTGGACTCCCAGGAGCCTGGTGCCAGGGAGACAGGCCCCTACCCACCCCCATTTGCACTGAGAAAAGAAATTATGGAGTTTTGTCTCCTAGAATAAAGATACAGAGTCGAGTAGAGAGAAAGGAGAGAGAGAGAGAGACCTATATTATATATTATATAGAGAGAGTGGGTGGGTGGAGAGCCAGGAGGAGGCCAGGCGGGCGGGACAGCGGGTTGGACCTTCATCCCATCCCGAGGACATTGCCCCCCACCACCACCACGCCCCCAGCCTCCGGTGCAGATGCCCACACCCACACTCGGCTCAGGTCCGCCTCGGGGGAGGGCCCGAGTGGGGGCCGTGCCTTTGCCCAGACCCTTGCCCTGGACCCTGCACTTTGACCCGGGCTGGGGGCTAGAGGACCCCTGCCTGGCCCTGCTGCCTCTGTAGGAGCTGGCGGTCCCCATCCGAGGGGGTCTCTTCGGGGACATTCCTGTGGGGCCCTGATGCACTCACTGAGACTTCCGCACCTCCCATGGACCCCGGGGCGGGGGGTCGGCAGGGGTCTGGCTGGGGTCCCCTTCCCATGCCCGAGGGTCTGGGGTCCAGCCCAGCTGCCAAGTGACCTTGTCCCAGCTCCCCCTCCCCAGGCTGGCGTGAGTGTGCGTGTGTTCGTGCCCAGCTTCTATTTCATATTGCAAATATAAATAAATAAATACAGTTTAAGATTCCCACTGAGACCTTGAGTTCTGGGACTCGGGGAGGGGCAGCCCGAGCTGTCCTTGCACTGTGGCCTCGTGACCCCAGGTGTGGCCCGCAGAGCGCAGTTAGGCTCCTGGACCTCCTTGCTCTGCAGAGGGTGGGGTCACTCGGGCTCAGCGCAGGAGGAATGCCTGGGGCAGAGGGGCAGACCCCTGCCCAGCCCTGTCTGGGACCCGGTCCCCACAAGGTCCCCTGACCTGGGGTCTCTGTGTGTCCCGGCTCCTGGCTCCACACACAGGTGGCAGGTCTATCCCTGGCCTTGGCAGCGGTGGGCGGGGGAGCGACACGGCTGGGTGACCTTGCAGAAGCCCCTGAGCCTCAGCTCCTGCAGTGGAGCAGAGGGCGTCCGAGGTGGCCAGCCAACCAAGATAGGTGGGCACCTAGTAGTTCATGCCTTCTGAACTAGAAGTGAGGGACAGGCCAGGTGCACTTGCTGATGTGCACAGGAGCCTTTGTTCCGATGACTTCCAAAGCCGCAGACCAGCTCAGCAGTGATGACCTTGCCCAACCCGACACTGGCGTTCGCTCCTTGAGGAGGGTGCAAGGAGGCTGGCGTGGGGGCCGTCCAGGGCACGGGGAGGGCTTCGGGGTCCTGAGCGGGAGCCGAGGACCGCGTGTGGCAGGGAGGCCAGAGTACAGGGGGGACCCCCAGGCAGTCTTTTGGGGGACACTGGGTGGGCAGGTGCAGAGGGAGTTTCCATCCAAGGTGGTCCTGCCTCCCGAGACGGGGTGATGGGGCTCCGCTCCCCTGCTGAGGCGCAGGGAGTCCTGGGCATAGGGGAGGGTGTTGGAATCCTGCCCTGTGCTTCCTGACTGGTTGGGCATGGGGAGGATGTGAGGGGCACTTAACGGCCACACTCGGGCCGGGGGTGGGGAGGAGGCAGGTAGGGCGGTGCGCAGAAGGCAGGTCTAGCAGGTGAGGACAGGGTGCTGTGGGGGAGGAGGGACCCCTGGGTCCTGACCGGCACCTTATCGGTGGTGCCAGGTGGGGCCATCCCCAGGGCGGGGGAAGCATCTCCCTGAGCCCTGTTATCAGTCCCAGAGTCCACAGGACGCTCCTCGGGTTAACGTGTAACCACACGCTGTCCCCTCCACCCCCAAAGCCGCCTGTGCCCACATACGCACCAGTCTGGGGGGGGTCATAGGCCGACATGGACGCCTGGGAAGAGGGTCTGTCCCAAAAGCCTTGCTTCTCAGTCCAAGTGAGAGATGGCGGGTGTGGGAGGGGGTCTGGCCTGGGCACCAGGGGACCTGAGCAGCGTGGAGGAGCTGGGGGGTCCTGGCCCTCTCGGGGAGGCTGGGATCTGTGAGGTGGGATGTCCCGGTCCCTGAGCAGCCCCCACAACAGTGTGGCTGGGTTCGGGGCGGGGAGGGGGAGGGGCAGAGTGGAAAGCCCCCACACCCGAGCCCCAGCCCGGGTTGGGCTCAGTGACTCCCTTGTCCCCCAAAGCAGCTGCACCTGTGCAGGGGGCTGAGCCCGTTCCTCCTCACCTGTGCCATCTACTTCCTCCTCTGGATCCCTGAAGACCAGCCGTCCTGGATCAGCGCCCTTGTCAAGTGCCTGCCCGTCCTGTGCCTGGTGGTGTTCCTGCGGGCGGCGCGCTCGGACCGGGGCTACAGGGCGCTCCTGCAGGGGGCCCTCCTGTGCTCTGCCGTGGGGGACGCCTGCCTCATCTGGCCTGAGGCCTTCCTCTATGGTGAGCCCACGAGCACAGGCCCCTGCCCTCTCGTTCCCCTGAGGGGGCCGGGCAGCGTTCCCTGAGGAGGTGTGCGTGGTGTGGAGGGAAACAAAGGGGCTGCACGTGTTGCAGCCTTAGCTGGTCCAGGACGGCCTCACCAAGAAGGTAACGTCTTGAAGAGGGCGCAGGAGCCATCTGAGGAAGGATGGGCCAGAGGGACCAGCAAGTGCAAAGGCCCTGGGGTGGGAAGCCGCTGGCGAGTCAAAACGGGTGGGTGGGCAGGCGGGGTCGAGTGGGGAGCAGAGCAAGGTGGGGAGTCAGCGGACAGTTCTAAGTGGAGTGAGGATGGAATGCAGCGTGTTTTAAGGTCACTCTGGTGCTCGGGGAGAAGGGAGACCTGCACCTGGGAGGCGGGTACCGTAACCCCAGCAGACGGGTGCTGGGGCCAGGGTGCATGCTGGCACCTGGGGCGGGCCTTCCCTCGGGCTCTGCACTTCGAGGTGGCCACGTGGGGAAGCGGGCCCACCAGGCACCACCCCCCCTGTCTCCTCCAGGCGTGACGGCCTTCACCGTGGCTCACCTGCTCTACCTCTGGGCCCTCGGCCTCACTCCCCTGCGGCCGGGCCTCCTGCTGCCCATCGTCCCGGCCTTCCTCCTGTACAACGGCCTCGTGCTGCTGCACCTCCCCCCTGGCATGGTCCCCATGTTGGTGACCTACTCCCTGGTCCTGGCATCCATGCTGTGGCGCGGCCTGGCCAGGGGCGGGAGCGCCCGCTGGGGGGCCCTGCTCTTCACACTCTCGGATTCGGTGCTGGCCTGGGACGCCTTCGTGCAGTCCCTGCCCCACGCCCGCCTGGTGGTCATGACCACCTACTACGCCGCCCAGCTCCTCATTGCCCTGTCCGCCTTCCAGAGCCCCAGGCTCAAGTCCCGCTGACCACGGCTCGCACCAGCAGGTATCGGCCCCCTCCCCTCCCGCGAGGCCCTGGGCCTCCAGACTGACTGGCCTGGCCAGAGAAACCCCTGGGGGACAGCAGCCAGGCTCCTGGACTCCCGTCTGCAGGGGCCGGTCCACCCAGAGACACTTGAGAATCCCCCGTACCACCAAGTTCCTGCCGCCTTCCCTCTGGCCTGATTCTGGATGCCAGACCCCTCAACCACACCCGCGTTGGGGCGACCCGCCTGCCTGCCACCTGCCTCCCACGTCCACCTGCCCCCTTCCCTCTGGCCCTAGTTTGCATCCAGAAGTAAAGTGCCCGCTGGGATGGAGCCATCTCTAGTATTTGGGGAGGGGCCCCGGGGGAGGGCTGCCCACAATGACAACAAACGGTCCTTTCTCTTTTTCTTTCGTTAACAAACATACCGCATTAACCGTTTTTGAATGTACGATTCAGTGACATTAAATACATTCACAGTGTTGTGCACTGAATCTTTCTTTTTAATTATCATTCTTGGGGTAAAAACTCTCACCGTGAGGTGGAGCCCGCGTGACACATTTTTAGGTGTCCGATGTAGTAACGCTAACCTCACGCGGGCCCGGTGCCTGGGCTTATGAGACGTGGAATCCCCCCAGTGCGCCAGGGTCAAAGTGCGTCCGCCCCTTGGGGAGTTCCAGACCCAGGTGACACCTGGGGGGGGGGGGGCTCACAAGGTCAAAGAAGGAGACCCCAGGGAGTGACCTCCAACGCCAGCACTCCCTCAGTGGGGTTGAGCAGGCCCCTTTGGTCAGGGTTTGGGGTGAATACCGAGAGGAGTCACGATCACGTGTGCCGAGCACCACGAAGTTGTCCGTGCTCGGAAAACACGCCTGCATGTGTGACATCAATGAAGGGTGTGCTCTCCGTTGCGCGTTGAGGGACTCTTACAGCAGTGGGGAGACTTCTACGTCCACGCTGTGCTTTGGGGGACCCCCAGAGCCCCTCCCTATTTTAAGTTTTTATTTATTTTTGAGACAGACAGAGACAGAGCATGAATGGGGGAGGGTCAGAGAGAGAGGGAAACACAGAATCCAAAGCAGCAGGCTCCAGGCTCTGAGCTGTCAGCACAGAGCCTGACGTGGGGCTCGAACTCACAGACCGTGAGATCGTGACATGAACCGAAGTCAGACGCTCAACTGACTGAGCCACCCAGGCGCCCCTTAAGTTTCTATTTAAATTCCAGTTAGTTACCTACAGTGCGGTACTGGTTTCCAGTGTGCGATATAGTCGTTCCACACTCCCACACAGCACCTGGTGCTCCTCACAGGTGCACGCGTTAATCCCCGTCACCTGTTTGCCCCATCCCCCCACCCCTGGTGACCACCAGTGTGTTCTCTTAATGTAGTTAGGAGTCTGCTTCTTCATTTGTCTTTTTTTCCCCCCTTTGCTCGTCTCTTAAAAGTCCTCATATGAGTGAAGTCCTATGGTTTTTGTCTTTCTCTGACGTATTTCGCTAAGCATCATACCCTCCGGTTCCATCCACGTAGTTGCAAATGGCAAGACTTCATTCTTTGATCGCCGAGTAATAATCCATTGTATATAGACACCACATCTTCTTTATCCATTCATCCATCGATGGACATTGGGGCTCTTTCCATACTTCGGCTATTGTCGATAGTGCTGCTATAAACATGGGGGTGCACGTGTCCCTTCGAAACAGCATTTTTGTGTTCCCTGGGCCCAGCCCTATTTTTCCGATTTGCTCCACCTTCAGGGCAGGGTCCCCACTCACCCCCTGCCAGATAAGTCACGCATGCTGGGGGGCAACCCGGTCAGGGGCGAGTGATCTGGGGGCTGTGACTGGCCCTTCCCAACCTCCCTTAAGCCCCTGCCTCAGGCCTACTTGCGGGTCACGGTCACGCTGCCCAGGTCCTGGGTGCTCTGTCAGCCATCAGAGCACGGAGGTAAAGTGAAGACCCCCTCTCTGCCCCCCCATTACAGCGCCCCCAGAACAATCTCCCACCCCCGTGGAAAGTGCTGAGGAGGGAAATTTCCCGCCTCCATTTGTCTAAAGAGTATCTTCAAAAATGTTTTAAATGTTTATTTTGAGAGAGAGAGCATGAGCAGGGGCGAGGCAGAGAGAGAGAGAGAGAGAGAGAGAGAGAGAGAGAGAATCCCAAGCAGACTCCGTGCTGTCAGGACAGAGTCCAACTCGGGGCTCGAACTCACAAACTGCGTGAGATCATGACCTGACCTGAGATCAAGAGTCGGGCTTCCGGGGCGCCCGGGTGGCTCAGTCGGTTAAGTGTCCAACTGCAGCTCAGGTCATGATCTCGTGGTTGGTGAGCTCGAGCCCCGCATCAGGCTCTGTGCTGACAGCTCAGAGCCTGGAGCCTGCTTCAGATTCATGTCTCCCTCTCTCTCTGCCCCTCCCCAACTATCGTTCTCTCTTGCAAAAATAAATAAACGTTTAAAAAAGAAAAAAAAGGCTCCCAAAGGACCGAGCCACCCAGACACCCCTTCAATTTTTTTTTTTTTTATTGAAATGTGCCTACAGACAACATTGTGTCTGTGCAACATTGTGTATGTCCATGCGTGTGTGCGGTGGGGACAAGTAGGTCTGGTTTCCTAACAACTGTGAACTTTTATGATACAGTACCGTTGACTGTCGTCACTGTGCTGTGACCATGTCCTGTTTGAAGTCGTTTCTATTCAATTCCAGCAAAAAATGTGGTCATGGCTTTATTGAGATGCCCTTCATATAACCATCCAACTGCCCATTTAGAGTGTGCAGGTTATGGGCGCCTGGCTGGCTCAGTCGGTAGAGTGTGCGACTCTTGATCTTGGGGTCATGAGTTCAAGCCTCACGTTGGGCGTTGGAAAAAAAGAAAAACAAAGTGTGCACGTGAATGGTTCATGGTACATTCACAGAGTTGTGCAACCATCACCACGATCCATTTGGGAGCTTTCATCACCCCAAAAAGAGACCCGTGCCTTCCAGCAGTCACCTCCCCGATCACTTACCCCTTCTGGCCCAAGGCAACCACCAGCATAATTCATCTTTAAATGTGTTACCGATCCTTTGGGATTTGGGTCCTTTCCAGGGTTCCACAATGACAAGTAATTAGGATTCTACGTAATTCCAGTGTGAGGGTTCCCCCACATCACCAAGCAAAAGTCCCTGACACCCACTGGAGTCCCACAGTTCAAGTCCATTCTGATGCTGGCTACCTGGAGACAGTCACAGCCCAGAGTCGAGGGCCCGGCCCCACGGGAAAGCCCCGCCCCTCCCGGAGGCCGATTCGGATCCAGGCAGTCACTTGGGCTTCTGACCATCTGCTATATAGATCAGAGGTTCCTGAGACCCCCTCCCTGGGTTTGATTAGCATGCTCAAGAGAGCAGCTCCCAGAACTCAGGAAAGCATTTCACTTACCAGATCACAGATTTGGGGCCAAAGGGATATGGCTCATGGGAGAGATGCCAGGTACGCGGAAAGGACGTGGGGGTTCCGTGCCTTCTCTCCACACTTCAGGTGTTCGCCGACCTGGCAGGCTGCTTTTTATTTTTTAGAAATTACTTTTTTCCCCATGTTTTATTTATTTATTTTGAGAGAGAGAGAGTCCCAAGTTGTCAGCACAGAGCCCAACGCAGGGCTGGAAATCATAAACCGTGAGATCATCACCCTGAGCCGAAATCAAGAGTCGGACGCTTAAGCAACTGAGCCACCCAGGCCCCCCAGTTTCCTGCTTGCGATATTGAATTATGTGTGTGTAAGACGTTACCACTGGGGAAAGTGGGACAAAGTTCACACAGGACCTTTTGTACTATTTTTTGCAACTTCCTGGGAGTCTCTAATAATTTCAAAATAAAATGTTTAAAAAACAATTTAGAACTTTGTTCATCAACAGAACACCCCACCAAAGATATTTTTCTTCCTTCTTCTTCTTCCTGTCCCTCTTCCTTCCCTCTTGAGACATTTCAGTCCTGAAGTCATTTGGCGGGACTGAGCAGTGCAGGCGTCCCCGGTGGCGGTTCATCGTGAGGGTCAGAGTTCAGGCAGGGTGAGGAGGGCGTTCGCACGGCGGGCAGCTTCCTGTGCAGAGTCAGAGAGATTGAGCAGGGCACACGGGTCTTCGCAGGGGTGAGGAGGTGGTGGCAGAAAGGGGAACAGATCACATACAGGAGGCTTGCTCACGTTAAGTATACAGAAGCTAGACCTACGCTGTCAGAGGAATGTGTTAGTAATAACAGAGAAAAAGTGAATGAGCCACACGTGAAAAGATGCTTCATATCACTGGTCGCTAAGGAAATGCAAATCAAGACCACCTCACACCCGTTAGGATGGCAACCACCAAAGAAGAAACTCAGAAGTGTTGGTGAGCATGGGAGATACACCGGGCACCGTGGGTGCGAATGTAGAATGCTTCAGCCACCGTGGGAGACAGCATGGCGGTTCCTAAAATAATTGAACATAGAGTTACCATACGATCGAGCAATCCCGCTTCTGGATCTATGCCCGAAAGCGGGGTCTCGAAGGGATATTTGCACACCCAGGTTCAAAGCGGTGTTGTTCACAATATCTGAGAGGCGAGAGCCGCCCACGTGTCCGTCAGCGCGTGAATGAATAAGCAAAATGTGGACTATTCTGTGTACGTCCATGTGGTTGGTGGTGAGTTGTCCCCAAACCTCACTGATGACCCCTCACCCCTCCACACACACTCTTGACGGAAGAGCTTGGACTACCACGCCCTTGAGCCCCCTGGGGGTTCCTTCCGGACGACTCAGGGGAGGTCCTTGCAGAACTGATGGGAACTGTGCTTTCTGGGACTTGTGGATGAGCTTGGGGTGGATGAAGGAGCAGGGGACTGTCTGATGCCTTCTCCTAACAGGCCTATCTTCCCCTTTGCAGGCTCCATCCCAGTCAGAAGCCTAAGGGTGGAGGCTCAGACTCCAGCTCCATCACCCCGAGAAGGGAGGTCTCTGAGGGTCCAGGCCCTCAGATACACTTCTATGGGATCCACTTGTCTAAGGAGAGCATCCCAGGTGGTGCTCACAGCACCTCAGAGACCCTGGCTTGTTGTGGATGCACTTGAACCCCAACTTTGTATGAATTCTTCGTGTGAACAGGACAGAGTGAGCAGCTCCAGGGAGACCCTCTGCACGTCTACAGGTGACAAATGACCCTCCCTAGGGATGACGCTACCAAAGAGTAAAAGTAAGGTCGTTGCATTTGTTGCCTGGGGCTGGCATAAGAAAGTGCCACCAACGGAGAGCTTGAAGCAACAGTTCTGGAAGCTGGAATTCTGAAATCGAGATGTTGGTCACATTCTGTTTGGAGCCTCAAGAATCTTTTCTTGCCTCTTCTAGCTGGTGACCTTCGGCTTTCCTTGGTCTGAAGACACATCACGCCTATCTCCGCCTCCAGCCTCCCACGGTATATTCTTGCTGTTTGTGTCCAAATTTCTCTCTCCTTCTAAGGACACCAGTCATTGCATTTAGGGCTCATCGTAATCCGTGCAAACTCATCTTACCTTGGTTACGTCTGCAAAAACCCTACTTCCAAATAAGGTCCCATTCACAGGCACCAGGGGTTAGGATGTGGACATGTCTTTTTGAGGGACACAACACAATTCGACCCACAACAGTCACCGAGTTGAGGATTAGCAAAGACCACTTCCAGCTTTGAGGCAACAGTAGGAGGTAGTTAGTAAAGACAGTGCTCTAGCAGAGTACTGTGGGAGCCGACACTCCCATGACCTTGTTGAGACACGTAGGCAGTGTGTCCACAGGTGAGATGTGGTCATCTGGCTCTGACAAGGAGAACAGGAAATGATGTCCGTGGGGCCTCCTGACTCACAGATCAGGGGCGGAGGGCCCCAGACTGACATCCCATCCTAGGCTTCTAGCTTCTGGGCCCTCGTTCTAGAGAACAACGTCCTCAGCACCCAAGTCTGTCCCGGTGTGGTGCAGGTACTCAGGGATTTGGAAATGCTGACCATGTCCCATCTCTTAGTGCCCAATCCAGTGACAGACCGGGGGACACAGGACCACACCATGAGCTCTGTCATCTTGATGTGGACAGCTCCTCTGGGCCCTGACCATCCACCCTACACCTACGGGGTCCAGTGCTGTGAGCCAGGTTTCGCCAGTGAGATCCTGAACATCTCAGGGACATGGGTCATGGTGGGGGGACTGGAAAGGAGGGCCTGGTACACCTTCACCATCCAGGAGAGAAGGAGTGGAGTTTGTAGTGATACCCAAGTCTTTGACCTGCCCACAGGTGAGACACACAACTGTTCGGGATTTGGCACTTCTGGGCTGGTAGGAAGGGGCTGCTCTGGGCCTCTTTTCGAGGATCTGGACAGTTCATTTGAGCTCAAGGGATGGAGCCCTGTTGCTAGGGGGTGCCCCTCCTTAGCAACAGGGTTGGGCAATCACCACACATTCCCAATCTACCTCTGAGAGAGCTTTAGAAGACAAGACATACCCTAAAGTATCCACGTCCAAGTTTCTGGTCTTCAGACTCAGCCAGCTCCGGACTTTGGCCTCACCCCAAAGACTCCATTCACCCTCCACCTACTGGGTCCCCTGGGCTAGGAGGATGTGACAGGTGGGAGACCCAACATCATGGACGCTCCACTGGAGGAAGGGGGCCTGGGAGGCTGAGACACGTACCCCTTCACCGAGTAAGGATACCTACAGGTGCTCTGGGGCAGAGAGCAGGTGAGGGAGATGTTTCCAGGAACCGTACCCCCACTTGCCTGCTCCCAACACGGTCACGAATTTGCACAAGGGAACTGCGGTGAAAGGTCCCCACAGTCCCCCACTCTCCGCTCTACATGTACTGGGTCCAGTGAAACCCTGGAGGACATCTCCAGGGACAGCAAGACCCCCAGGGACATCACGTCAGCCACACAGGCAGGACCAGTGACAGTTGGTATGAGGTACAGACCCTGGAACCCGGGACTCTGTACACCTTCAGGGTGTGGGCAGACAGGAACAACGTGACCGGTTATGCGCAGAGCCTCCTTGCATCCACAGGTGAGATGGGCCCCCTTCTACCTGGTGGGAGCTGAGGTGGGGTCTGGGGGCAATGGGAAGAGTGGACTCCAAATCCCATCAGGCCATGGGGTCATGCCTTGCTAAGCTGCAGTGATACAGAGAGCCCAAGGGCTCATGGGAGTGGTAGTCCGAAGGGATCTGTTGCGTGTCCATTGGGGGAGGCCAGAAAATGAGAGCTGAAGAGGTATTTTGGTTTTGGGAAGAAGAAGATTGGCTAGACCCCCCCAGGACAGATCTTCCTGTGGGAGGGAGGGGCCTGTCCATGTGGGATCTCTGGCCAGCTCAGTCCTACCGGGCCATGGTCATGACCGTCTGGGATGGAATAAGGGCCCCGTCTGCCTCTGACCTGCCACAGGGAGAATGCAGGTGAGCAGAGCCCCACGGAGACAGGTACCTGGAATGAATGGGTAGCTGAACCCCACTGTCAAGATCAATGTCTTTAGAAATAGGGTAGGTGCAAATGCCCTGGGTACCCTGGGGACACCTTGGACAGAAGACTCATCCTAAAAGAAACAGGCTGATGAAATGCCTGGGGCATTGAGCCCCCTCTTCCTCCTCTGGGGCAGGGATGGTGTCGAAGCACCGAGATGCTCTCAGAGCCAGCAGTAAAGTGGTAACTGCCTCTCCCTGCTTGCCACTTTATCCCATGTGCTTGACAAACGGGGATTCATGTTACAGAAAGTGGTAAAAATGGCCAACGCGTTACTATGTGTGCACATGATGGGGTCGCTGCCTGCATCCAAGATGGCCCCAGGGGTCCATGCTTCCGGCTTCCACATTCTTGTGCGGTCCGCTCCCACATGAAAGGGGCTGACCGGCATCCTGAGGAGGATGTGCTGAAAATGATGGTGTGTGCCTTCTGAGGCAAGGTCATCAAGGATAGTGTGACTTCTGTGTTGTTCTTGCTCTCGGGTCCTTCGCTCTGGAGGAGGCTGGTAAGGTCACACAGGTGGTTGGTAGTAGGAATGAACAGAATCAGTAAGTCAACAAAAATGCCCTGAAAAGCTCTTCTGGACTCTGGAGGTCTTAGGGATGACCCAAAAATCGGGGCGCCTGGGTGGCTCAGTTGGTTAAGCATCCAACTCCATCTTGGCTCAGGTCACAGTCTCACGGTTTGTGGGTTCAGGCCCTGTGTCGGGCTCTGCACTGACAGTGTGGAGCCTCCTTGGGATTTTCGTCTCTGCCCCTCCCCTGCTCACTTGCACTCCCTCAAAATAAATAAACGAACAACCATTACAAATAAATAAAGGTGGCTATGATTTATCAAGCGTTTTAAAAGGGCCGGCCATCATTCTAAGATTTTATATGTACGCAGTCATTTCTTACCCACAGTATATCGATAAGCAGTTGTATTCATGTTTTTACAGCTGGGGAATCTGAGTCACTGCGAGTCTAAGCCACTCGGTCAAGGTCAAACGGGGCGGGCGAGGCAAATAAGCAAATACTAACAGTTTGGCCTGTGACGGAAATAGCAGTGTCCTGACCCCGTCCAACCCAGTGTGGTCCATCTCCGACTGCATCCCCAGGGAAGGGGAGGAGGGAGATGGTTGGAGGACAGGAGGAGGGTGCACCTGGCGGGGGGGGGGGGAGGGCGGGGGGCCCATATGCCATGTCATATGTGATAGGCAGGCAGGAGTGATAATGAACAGGGCTCACACCGTGAGGGCCGCTGTGCTGTGGAGGCAGGGAGAGGTGACGGGACCTGAGTCAATGCACAGAGCCCACCACAGGACAGGGCTTTGGACCCAGCCTCCTCTGCCCCTTGACAGATGGAGCTGGAGCTGTCTCTTTCCCAGGCCTGACTCCGGCCTGACCATTCGGGACCTGCTCTGTGCATTCATGGAGGCGGCAGCGGCGCTGGCGGGGAAGCGGGCCCTGACCCAGGCGATTTGGGTGGGGCAGTGCGAGGGGATGCAGGAGGGGAGACCCCACGGCCGGAGAGGCGGGGCCGGAGCGCAGGAGTGCGCAGAGGTGAGGACCAGGGCTGAGGGGTGGGGCGGGGCCGGGAGCCTCCACTTCCTCCTCCTCCCTTCCCACCCTGGCCCATGGCTTCACCACCATGAGACTCAGAAAGGGGAAATTCTCGCGTTTAAAGTCCAGCAGGTGGAAGGTCAGGGCTGGGACACCTGGGTCCCTCGGCAGTGTCTGGAGACATGATGGGGACCGGAGGGAGCCTCGGGGCCTGGGGGAGCCTGGTGCTGTTGGTGAGTGCTCCCAGACAGGGGTGGGGAGCTGGGGTCCTGAGGGAGTAGGAGCTTCCCGGAGAAGGAAGCAGGCTTCCGGCTTGTCAGTGAGCCTCACACCTGGGCTCTCAGATACTGCCGTCCACTGTGAGAATGAACTGTGCTTTCTGGCAAGACTCAGGCGTGCCCTCAAAGACCCAGGAGTCTGGGCCCCAAGCCTCCTCCCTCAGACCCAGGAGTCCGGGCCCCAGACCCTCCTCCCTCAGACCCAGGGGTCCCAGCCCCAGCCCTTCCTCCCTCAGACCCAGGAGTCCCGGCCTCAGGCCTCCTCCCTCAGACCTAGGAGTCCTGCTCCCAGCCCCCTCCTCCCTCAGATCCTGGAGTTCTGCCCCCAGCCCCTCCTCCCTCAGACCCAGAGGTCCAGGCTCCCAGTGCCCTCCTCCCTCAGACCCAGGAGTCCAGACTCCAGACTATCCTCCCTCAGACCCAGGAATCAGGCCCCCCACCCCCTCCTCCCTCAGACCCTGGGGTCCAGGCTCCCAGTGCCCTCCTCCCTCAGACCCAGGAGTCCAGACTCCAGCCCCTCCTCCCTCAGACCCAGGAGTGCAGGCCCCTGGCCCCCTCCTCCCTCAGACCCAGGAGTCCTTGTCCCCAGTCCCTCCTCCCTCAGACCCAGGAGTCCCGGCCCCAGGCCTCCTCCCTCAGACCCAGGGGTCCCAGCCCCAGGCCCTCCTCCCTCAGACCCAGGAGTCCAGGCCCCAGGCCTCCTCCCTCAGACCCAGAGTCCAGACCCCCAACCTCTCCTCCCTCAGACCCAGGAGTCCCGGCCCCAGGCCCTCCTCCCTCAGACCCAGGAGTCCAGACCCCGCAACCCCCTCCTCCCTCAGACCCAGGAGTCCAGGCCCCCAGTCCCTCCTCCCTCAGACCCAGAGGTCCAGGCTCCCAGTGCCCTCCTCC
>NW_026057588.1:4418496-4419977 GCF_023721935.1 Panthera uncia
CAGAGGTCCAGGCTCCCAGTGCCCTCCTCCCTCAGACCCAGGAGTCCAGACTCCAGCCCCTCCTCTCTCAGACCCAGGAGTCCAGGCTCCCAGCCCCTCCTCCCTCAGACCCAGGAGAACAGGCCCCCAGCCCCTCCTCCCTCAGACCCAGGAGAACAGACCCCCAGCCCCTCCTCCCTCAGATGAGGGAGTCCTGACCCCCAGCCCCTCCTCCCTCAGATCCAGAAATCTAGACCCCCGGCCGCTCCTCCCTCAGACCCAGGAGTCCAGACCCCCAGCCCCTCCTCTCTCAGACCCAGGAGTCCAGACTCCAGCCCCTCCTCCCTCAGACCCAGGAGTCCAGACCCCCAGCCCCTCCTCCCTCAGACCCAGGGGTCCAGGCCCCCGGCCCCTCCTCCCTCAGACCAGGTGTCTGGCTCCTGGTCCCCAACCTCAGTATCTTCCCCCATTACCACTTTGCTGATTAACTTCCTGCCCCTCATCTTCCAGAGCCATATTTTTCTGAATGTGTAACCATTATCCTCTGGCCTTATCAGCGGAGCCAACCCTAACTCCTGGGTCCCTGGAGCCCCGCCCCTGCCACACTCCCGGCTGCAGCACACACACACCAAGAAAAGACAGATGGATGTTGCAGTGACCTTTGTTAGAGCAGAGCCTCGGGGGAGGAGACAGCTGGCCGTGTCCCTCCTCTCCCTCAGGCCCCAGTGACTTGGGTTAGGGCAGAGGACAGGAGGGTGGCTGGCCAGATTCCTCCTCCCCCCTCCCCCCTGCCACCAGCCCTGCAGTCTCCCCTGGGTCAAGGGAGACGAGGCTCAGAGTCTGACTCTCCCCTCTGTGTTCTCCCAGGGCCTGTGCAGCTGGACAGGGGCCAGGGCGGCTGGTGAGTGACCCCTGCTGAGTCTACCGCCCACACGGAGAGGTTGCACCCAAACCCGTGTGAGCTCTGGTGTGGGGAGGTGGTCTCACGGAGGGCACGGTGATCCATGGCCGGCACTCAAGGAAACGGTCCTTTCTGGACTCAGGCAAGCGCTGGGCGTCGTGGAAGGCCCAGTACTGACCTCCTGTGCTCACCCCGGGCCCTCCTTCCTGATCCTCAGCCCCCAGCCCCGGCAAGAACCTGACTGCAGAGGCCCGGACCCCCAGCTCCATCACCCTGCAGTGGCAGACGCCCCGTGGCCTGGACCGGAGGCACCACACCCCCTGGGGCCTGTGGACCGGACGCGATGGCGGAACCGAGGCCCCGCGCACGACCGACACCAGTTTCACGGTGGACAGACTTGGGCCCAGGTCTCCGCATGAGTCTTCCGTGTGGGTGCAGCAGGATGAGACCAACAGCTCCAAGCAGACTCTGCAAACCAGCACAGGTGAGAGGCAGTCATGGCCATGTTCTTGACTTCTGCTTTTCCCAAAAGGTGGCCGGCAGCGACAAGGACATGGCAGGTTCTGTCGCCCAAGAGAAATTGAACGGAAGCAAATGTGTA
>NW_026057588.1:4419987-4434256 GCF_023721935.1 Panthera uncia
GGGGGGGGTTGCTGTTGTCTGGATTCCTGGATCCCTGGTGCCCAGGCCTCGGGCATCTTTCACATGGATTCCTGTGCCCGGCCAGGTCCTTGAAAGGGAAAGGCCCATCTCCCTCCTCGACCCCCCCCATCACCATGACAACCGGGTGGAAATAAACCAAGCCCAGTTCATCCCGTTCCCCGGGCACGTGTGCCCCCCCCCCCCCCCCCCCCCCCGCAGCCTGAGTTTCCATGACTTCATGCTCTTGGCCCTCACCACCTCCCCCCTTCTCCAGATGGACGGGTTTTGGAGAGGTGAGGGAGTTGGGGAGTTAATTTAGCCTAGGGACCCAGGAAGCCAGGCCCACCCCTTGCCTGGACCCTGCTCAGGTCCCAGCGCCCACCGGGGTTTTCATGTGCCCTGGGCTAAATCCCTTTTCTGTCCCCTTGCTGTCCCTATTCAGGCAAGGGCTGCTGTCTCCTTGAGATGGATTTCTTCCTCTGCAGTACAGAGCCTTGACAGCAGGAGGATTAGGGAAGGTCTTCCCAGGTGGAGATCCCTTGGCACAGTACCCCGTGCACAGCTTTGGGCCCCAGGGGCCAGGCCAGTCCCCTCAGGGTGGGAGTCAGGGCCATGGTCAGCATCCTGGGGAGCATCTGCTTGGCCTGAGGGAGGAGGGGGCTGGGGATCTGGTTCCTGGGCCTGAGGGAGGAGGGGCTGGGAGCCTGGATCCCTGGGTCTGAGGGAGGAGGGGGCTGGGGGCCTGGACTCCCGGCCTGAGGAAGGAGGGGGCTGGGGTCAATACTGCAGGGTCTGAGGGAGGAGGGGGCTGGGGGCCTGGCTTCTAGGGTCTAAGGGAAGAGGGCAGGGGGCTCAGAACTCCATGGTCTGAGGGAGGAGGTCTTCGTCACTAGAAGCCTTGTCCTGTTGGTGATGACTGGGGTACATGGTATCTAACATCCAGGACTTCCCACGCTGGAGAAAAGCCCCCTCCCTTTATCCAATTCGTACTTGCAAGGATCTGGGTGTCCTGTTCTCATGGGCTTCCACTGAGCTCCAGATGCCCAGCTGACCTAACCTTTGGGAAGCCAAGAGGTCTTAAATAGCGGGGTAGCTGAATGGGCCTCCAGGAGCAGGGCTGGTGCCTTCTGGGGTCTGTCCCAGGGTCATCTGGTTTTTTCCCTTGAATGTCTGACTCCGTGCCCGGGGTCTGTCTCACGGCCCCTCGGGAGTCCTGCCTTGCTGGGCGTGCGGTGCCTGGGTGAGGTGAGGGCTGACAGCCGTGTCCCCTGCGCCCCAGGCCTGCATTGATGAGAACCTGGAGGTGGTGCGCTTCCTGGTGGAGCAGGGTGCCACGGTGAACCAGGCGGACAACGAGGGCTGGACGCCCCTGCATGTGGCCGCCTCCTGTGGTTACCTGGACATCGCCAGGTGAGGCGGCGGGGAGGGTAAGTGGGATCGCATGGGGACCGGAGCTCAGACCCCGCAGCCCTGACCTCCCCACCCCTCCACCACCACCCCCAGGTACCTCCTGAGCCACGGGGCTGACATTGCCGCCGTCAACAGCGATGGGGACTTGCCCCTGGACTTGGCCGAGTCGGACGCCATGGAGGGGCTGCTGAAGGCGGAGATTGCCTACCGAGGTGGGCGCCTGGGTGCTTCCTGCGGGCACGGGGAACAGACTGCTGGGGCTCGGAGGCCAGCCCTGCTTTTCCTAGGGTTCTCTGACCCTGTCTGCTTCGGGTTCCTTACCTGTGAGGTGGGCATGTGGGTCCCCGTCCTCGGGTTGCTTGGAACATTGAATGATCGTGTAAAGTGCGTGTGCCACCGCTGGGCACGGATAAGAGCCCAACCTGACGTTGACCCAGATTGTCATTTTACCCCAGGAGTGAGTGAGGAAATGAGGTGTGGGGGGCTTGTCCAGGGGTCTCTCAGGTGAGATTGTCCTCTCGGAAGTGTTCCCTGAGGGGGACTGTTCTCCCCGTGTGCACGGTCACTGAACCGCAGGGTCCTTAACATGGGGCCCAGGACCCCCTGAAACTCTGTGTGTGGCCATGTTCATATTTCTAGGGAGAACGTGTATTGCTTCTAGCAAGTTCTCAGAGGGGCTCATGTCCAAACGTACTCCCCAAAGCAGCCGCCTAGAACCAGCTGATGCGTGGGATGTGCGAGGAAGGCTGTGGCCTGAGTGACCTGGAGGGCACGGGCCGTGGGGTGCTGGTCCGGGTTCAGCGAGGGAACCGTCGAAAAGGTGTGGGCACAGGGCCTGGGGGTCTGGAGGCCCCGTGGCTGGTTCAGCGAGGCTGCTGAAGAGCAGGCCCTGGGGTGTGGAAGGTGACGCCCGGATCCCCGGGCTTGGCTTGGGCAGGCTGACTGCTGGTAAGGTCAGAGAGCCGCGTGCAGGTGGACGTCTGGGGTCACAGCAAACGTGGGGGGCGGGCACTAAGGCAGAGCTGAGCTGCTTCTCTCCTCTCTGACTTCTCACCCTGAAAAACTTCAGACGTGGACAAAGGTTGGGACAGCCTTAGGGGGCGGCCACGTGACCCTCCCTGAGCTTGGCCGGTGGTTTTAGCAGCTTTGTGGAGATGTGATTCGTAGCCCGTTCGGTTCTCTTCAAAAGCGTGCGGTCCGCTGGTTTCTTAGCGTTTCACAGTGTTGTGCCTGCCTCACCACGTGGACTCAGAGGGCTTCGGTCACACCAAAGAAAAGAAACCGGGAGCCCTCAACCGGCACCCCACTCCCACTCAGCCCTGAGACACCATTCATCCGCTTCCTGTCCCTACACATTTTGGAACGTTTTGTATAAATGGGGTCATACGGTATAGATTCGTTAGCTTTTAACATTTTGGCCCATCTGCATTTGCCCTGCCTCCCCCCTCCCCCCACTATACGTAAATAGCACTCTTCCCCCACCCCCTCCCTTCCTTTTCTTTCTCCCTCCCCAGCTGCCTCCCTCTCTGTTCCCAGCCATCTCAAGAACACGAAGCAGACACTGTAACCCTGGCCCTGACGTGGGAGCCTGTGTCTCCTAGAACAAGGACACAGGATGTCACGTTGTTACTCCTCTGTGGGCATCGGGACCTTGGCCTTGGTGCTGCGCTGTTACCTGTGGCACATTGTAGCCTCCCCTCTGCGCCTCCTGTGGTCCTGCCCTGCCCTTGGTCTCCCCTTGCCCTCCTCACCCTGCCTTCTGTACACAGCGTGTCCCTCGGCCTGGACCCGCCTGCCGCTTCTCCAGGAGATTCAGGTCTGCGTTCGTGGCAGGAACTTCTCGGTGCGTTGTTCGGGAGACAGGTGCTGTCTGTCTGCCTGCCCTGTTGCTGTTAGCCTTGAACTTCGCGGAGGGGCACTGGCCAGGTGGCTCTACCGTGGAGTCCGCCTCCCTTCGTGATTAAAAAGTCGTCTGTCGGGTGAGGCTTGGCGGGCCGCTTCTGTGGGAACCCGTTGCAGCCGGGCTCAGGGCCCAGCCCAAGAGGCGGTTTGTGCAGCGTGTTTGAAGCGGCCGTTTCTCAGTAGCACAAAGGTGGAAGCAGCCCCAGTGTCCACCAGCCGAGAAACGGATGAACAACGTGTGGCACGTGCTATGATGGAATACTGTTATTCAGCCTTAAAAAGGCAAGAGGTTCGGACACGTGCTACAGTGTGAGTGAACCCTGAGGACAGTGTGCTCAGTGAGAGAGTCTGGCACAAAGTGTACAAACGCTGTGTGATTCTGACTCTATGAGGAACGGGACTAAAATGGTCAAGTTCGTAGAAGCAGAAGGTAGAGTGGTGGGCGCAGGGGCTGGGGAGGGGGAAACGGGGCGATGCTGTTTGATGGGGACGGGGTTTCAGTTGTGCAAGATGAAGAGTGTTCTGGAGACAGATGGTGGAGGCCGCATGGCAACGTGAATATACTTAATGCCACAGAACTGCAGTTAAATGGGGTTAAGATGGTAAATTTGATGTGTGTTTTTACCACAGTTTAAGATGAAAAGGCAATTAATGGGTCATGTAACTGAAGTCCAGGAATTGCACAGACTTCAGGCATGGTTTGATCCAGGGGCGCCAACTCGAAAATATCACTGTACTGAACTCTGCATTGACTTCATGCTTTTCTTTTTTTTTTTTTTTTTTAATTTGTATTTATTTTTGAGAGACAGAGCGTGAGTGGGGGAGGAGCAGAGAGGGAGACAGAATCCAAAGCAGGCTTCAGAGTCTCAGATGTCAGTACAGAGCCCTACGTGGGGTTCGAACCCCTTGAGCTATGAGGTCATGACCTGAGCCCCCCAGGCGCCCCTGCGCGGACTTCATTCTCAGGCAGATTCTCTCAACCGGGTATGAAGCGCCACTGCTAACAGTGCTGGCTGATTCTTCGGCTGATCTAGGACTAGATTTCCTCAGCCACCTGAGCGCCACCCTCCGCCTGAGCCAGCCCTAGCTGGGGCGAGAAGGATGGGTGGTGAGGCCAGGCGATGTGGCCACCCATCCGCGCTGTAGAGCTGCCCCCAGCCCAGCTGCAGGACGGGCCGCAGGGACACAGAACTGGGCGGGAAGGGGGCATCTAGCCGTTCTGCTGCTAGGCCACCAGACGGGAGGCACTCCCGCCCTCGGACAGGAATCTTCATGGGGGCGGGGGCGGTTGTTGGCAGCGGGAGAGGCTGGGGCCTCCAGCAGAGGAGGTTGGGTAAATCACTAATCTGTAAATGGGCTGGCAGCTTCTGTGAAGGACGAGACTTTGTGGGAGGTGCTGTCACCGCTGCAGCCGGCCGGGGTCGGGGCCCCTGCGACCGCCCTCCCCAGCACAGCCAAGGGGCCCTGTGTCCGTGGTGGGCGTGGCCGCGTTCCAATAAAGCTTTATTCACAAACACAGGGGGCCTTCCGGAACAGGCAAAGCTTAATGACAGGAAGTAGACTGATGGTTGCCAGGGGCTGGGGAGGGAGGTACAGGGAATGCCTGCTTAATGGGTATGAGGTATTGTGTTTTACCATCAGTAGAACAAAAGGCAAAAACCAGACAGGTTTGCCAACCCCGATCGAGAGCTCCATCAACAAACGCAAATCTCAGCAAAAAGCAGAGTGCAGAAGGATGTGTGTGACCATGCCAGAGGACACTAGCGGTGGTTGGAAAAAGGTCAGCAAACCCCACCCTTCGCTGCCTAAGGAAGGCACACGCATCTGTAGTAGGATTGAAGGTGATTCCCTTTAAGGAAGTTGTGTGCGGTGGTGGGGGGGAGGGTGTCCCTGAGTCCCCAGCACTGTCCCGGCCTCTCCGCCCCAAGCTGGGCCCACCAGGTGGGCTCCGACCAGCCAAACATTCCTTGGACAGCTGCCAGACGACAGCCAGAGGTGATCCCGTTGGAGTTTAGTCTCGCGTTCCCGGGTGCCAGCAGGTGGCGCAGCCGCGCAGCCGGTTCTGGGCGGCTTGCCCTCTGGGACCCCCGGGGCCAGCTTAGGGCAGACCTTCCCGTGTGTGTAGTGAGGGTGCGACAGGACGCAGCGTCACGAAAGCAAGATGAGATTGGTGGGGGGCACACGGGGGTTTTTGCGGCCTCTGCCCTGTTTTAAGTTTTTAAGCCCAAGTGGTGGCGCCACGGAGGTCCTTTGCCCGTGCTGCCCAGCGGAAAGCCAGTGTAAGCCACAGGGTAATGGAAAATTTTTAAGTGGGTGCACTTAAAAGAGTAAAAAGAAGCAGGTGAAATTAACTTAGTAACGTATTTTACTTAACTGAGTGTGCCCAAGACATCATCATGTCAACGTTAATCACCATAAAGAAAACCATTCATGGGTTGCTGTGCGCTTTTGTATTTTAAGTTTATTAATTTTGAGGGAGAGAGAGTGCACTCACGTGGGGGAGGGGCAGAGAGAGAGGGGGAGAGAGAATCCAGGCAGGCTCCACTCTGTCAGCACAGAGCCCCAGCAGGGGCTCGGATTCACGAACCGTGAGATCATGACCTGAGCCGACATCAAGAGTTGGGTGCTCAGCCGACTGAGCCACCCAGGCACCCTGTGCTGCGCACTTTTTCCCGCCCACACATCGAAATCCAGCGTGTATTTGTGTTCATGACACGTTTCGGTTTGGAGCAGCTACAGTTCAGGCGCTCGGTAGCTGCACGTGGCCGACAGCTGTGGGGCAGGACGGCTCAGCTCCAAGCCAGCGCTTTGGTGTGAGAAATCTCACAGTTGGAACAGCAATAGACCCCAGTAAACTTTCCAGGAGAGAGATCGAACGTTGGCTGGGAGAGACCCTTTCTGACTCCTGTCTCAGTAGGGGGCAGGCAACATACAGATTCTCGGTGATGGTCACCAGATACTAATACAGCCTCAGCAAGGCTGCCTGTTCTGATCCAAAATCCACTTACCTTGCCCTTTGCATCCCAAATGCAGAACAGCTTTGCAGGAAACTGAAAGATGTACAGAAACTGACCGACGAGGCCGCGTGCTTGGCTCTCTTCTGATTGCTCTAGGTGACGGCACAGCTGTGAACAGGGATCCCCACCTGGCTAGGAAAGAGGCTGTTGCCCCGGTAATGCGGCCCCTTGGTCTGGTGGCCCTTTGCCTGGTTTATCCTACTCAGGGTGACAGAAAGGGTTCCGACAGAGTGCGTGAAGACGTGGGCTCAGGATTTTACTGGTGGTGCCAGGGAGGGTTTGACGTAATCAGGTGCTGGGTTTATACTTAAGAGTAATGATAAGGGTGATACTTAGGTTGAAATGGGAGAAGGGCCTGCGATCCCCGTTCTCCCAGCAGTGCCTCGGAGGCCCCGCTGGGAAGTCCGGGTCCCCTGAGTCCCGGAGGAGCATGTGGAACGAGGGGGACCCCGTGCCTCCTGGGGCTCCGGGTGTGAGTCCTACCACTGCCCCTTCTCGTCTTCCCAGGTGTGGACGTGGAGGCGGCCAAACGGGCCGAGGAGGAACTGCTTCTTCGTGACACGAGATGCTGGCTGAACGGGGGCGCGATGCCCGAGGCCCGGCACCCCCGCACGGGGGCCTCTGCCCTGCACGTGGCAGCCGCTAAGGGCTACATCGAAGTGATGAGGTGAGCGGGGCTGGTGTCCCCACTCTTCCCTGCTCTTTGTGCTGGGCTGATCTGTTCCTTCTCGCTGTCTTCCACCTTCCTGTGGGTTTTTTAATTTATGTATGTGGACGGAGTATTTGTCTCTAAATACAGCCTTTGCCGTGTCCACGAGTCCCGATGTGTAGGCTTTTCGTTGTCCGTAAGTTTAAAACATTTTCCGGCTTGTAATCTATCTTCTTTGGCCTCTGGATTATTTAGAAGGATGTCCTTAATTTCAGATGCGTGGGATTTTTCCAGTCATTGTTTCAATGCCCATTTCCTGCCTTGATGGCACTGTGGTCAGAGAATCCATATGCTTCCATCGGATTTTCGGAATTCTCTGAGGTTTGCTTTATACCCCGGTATGTGTCAGCTGGAAAAGAACCATCCTGTGAAGTACAGCATTCCGTGTAGGTTATCAGATCACCTTTGTAGTCACGCTATTTCCGCCTCCTATGTTCTTAGTGGGTTTTTTTTCCTCTCTGCCTACTCTGTCAGTTACTGCGAGAGACATACTTTTTTTTTGTTTTTGTTGTTAAGATTTTATGTGTAAGTAATTTCTACACCCAACGCAAGGCTTGAATTTGCAACCCTGAGATCAAGAGTCACATGCTCCACTGAGTGGGCCAGCCGGGTGCCCCTGAAATTTCCTACAATGCTTGTGGATTTTGCCTGTTTATCCTTGTAGTGCCCGCGGTGTTTATTTCTGTATTTGAAGGCCAGGTTATCTAGCGCATATGTATTTTAAATCGCTACAGCATGTGTTCCCTTGCTGCCGTCCGTGTTTGGCTGCCTCACCCTCTTATGTTGGGGTGGTTGGTTCCCATTCTCATCCTCAGATTCTCTCCCCTCTGAGTCCTCTCTCTTTGTGATTTATCCTTTATTTTCAGTCTGGAAATGGAGTAGAGATGAATCCCTCAGCTCTGCTCACCTCTGTGTTGGGTTTTTAGGCAGGTTTTCCAGTGAGGTGCTAGAGATGGCCCCTAGTGGCTCCAGGTTCATGACCTAGTTGCTTGCCTGCTGTGAAAGTAGAATGCCTCGTCCCCCATTCTTGTAGCAAAAGTCCTGGCCTGATGCTCACTGGGCCGCCTTGGGCACCTGCCCATCCCAGAGCTAATCCCAGTGGCAAGGGGCCTGGGATGTAAATGGTCAGGCCCAGTCATGTGCCCAGCCCTGTCCTCTTCTGCCCGTGGCTTCCACCTCTGAGTCTCAGGTGGCTGCTTCGCCTCCTGCCGTTGCATCTGCATCCCACACAGCCTGGAGGAGGAGAGGACAAAAGGAGCAAATGTTGATTCCCTTTACTTTTACTTGATTATTTTTTAAAGTTTATTATTTTGAGAGAGAGGGAGAAAGAGAGAGAATCCCAAGCAGGCTCTGCACTGTTGAACTCATGGACTGTGAGGTCCTGACCTGGGCTGAAATCAAGAGTCAGATGCTTAACTGACTGAGCCACCCAGACGCCCCTGTTGACTCCTTTTAAAAGAACAATCCTGAAGTGACCCGCACGCTGAACACTGATGTCCCATTTGCCAGACCACCTGGCGTTTTCTTGGCGTTTCCACCATCCCAGTTACTTGCCTGTCCGGGGCTCCCGCCAGGGAGCCCGGGAGATCCCTCGTGAGCCAGGTGACAGCGTGTCCAGCTGAGAGTTGGGCATGGTTACTAAGTGGGGGGAGAGTCGGGGTCTGGGGGTGGCTCACTGTCTGGCACAGGAACGAAGTGCTTTGGCCGCGGGAAGGCTCAGCGACTTCCATTTTATCACCGCCCTCAGGACGGCTGCGCTTGTAGGAGGATGTAACCAATGTTCCCCTCATCACCGACAAAGGGCAGGGTAGAGGCCCAGAGAGGTGGCGCTCGGCACTTACTTACCGAGCACCTGCCGAAAGCCAGGCCGTCTTTTAGGTCCGGGGCGGCTGGCACACGAGACATGTCTGGGCCCACGTGCAGCCCCCAGCCTAGCCGGGGAGGCAGACAAGTGACCAGGGCAGCAGACCACGTGACGTGGGCCTGAGTGCACACTGGTGACCGGGGAGGGGTGTGCCCATTCGTTGTAAGGTGCTGAGCAGTATCCCTGGGCTCTCGCCTGGAGGCCAGGAGCGCCCCCCCCCCCCCCCCCCCCCCCCCCCCCCCCCCCCCGTCCCCAACTCAGGATGACCAAACGTGTGCGGACATGGCCAGGTGCCCCCTGGGGTCAACGTGGTCCCTAGTTGAGAACCGTGGGCCTAGAAACGCATAAAGAGGGCGCTGGGAGGAGTGGGAGGGGGGCTGCATGAGCTCCGGCCTGGGGACCCCTGGGGACCGTGTGCAGGTGCCCAGGTGGCTGCAGCGAGTGAGCTCTGGGGAGTGAGCGACAAGGTCAGCAGGGCCCCACAGAGGCCCTTCTATTTGAAAAGTCTCATGAACTCTGTCCACCTCCCACCTCGTATTCGCTTGTTCCCACGGGCACGGAACCCGATGCCAGTCCTGCAGAGGCAGGCTGTGTGCCGCCAGCTGCGCGTGCGGGACCCGCCTGGGCTTCTAACCCTGCCTGCCCCCCAGATCCTGTGCTCGTCCTCCAAGCCGGGGCTCCTCGGCCTCACCACTAGCGGGGTTTTGGATCACATCAGTCTTTGCCGTGGGGCCGTCCTCCGCGCCGTAGGGTGTTAGGAACATCCCTGGTACCCACCCCTCAGCTGTGGCCTCCCGGACCGTCTCCAGACACTGCCAGATGTCGCCTGGCGGGCAGCATCGCCTTGGCTGAGGGCCACCTCCCTGAGCTGGCGGGTTCCTAGCACATCACTGCCCCAGGGCTGCCCCTTCTGGGGCCTCAGCCCTTTCACAGGCTCTGGGGCTGTGTGTCCCACACCCAGGGGTGACAGTCAAGAGAGTTGCCCGGTACAAGGGGCAGGGTTCCTGAAGCCACCCACTGGGCCGGGGGAGGGGCTCCACGAAGAGGCCCTCGCCACCTGCCTGTCCCGGCCGGGCCCCAGCGCGGCCAGCCGACGACGGCAGCCTTGGGCAGAACCCGCATCTCGGTCCTTGACTCCGAGCCTCCCCGCACCCAGGCTGCTCCTTCAGGCCGGCTACGACCCAGAGCTCCGGGATGGGGACGGCTGGACCCCCCTGCACGCTGCGGCCCACTGGGGCGTGGAGGACGCCTGCCGCCTGCTGGCCGAGCACGGTGGGGGCATGGACTCGCTGACCCACGCGGTGAGGGCCGGGCTGCTCGAGGGCCGGTGGGGCTGAGGGGCGGGAGGCCCCCTCCCCTCCATCATCCTCTGCCCCTTCTCTTCCTCCGCCACCAGGGCCAACGTCCCTGCGACCTGGCTGACGAGGAGGTGCTGAGTCTGTTGGAGGAACTGGCCCGGAAGCAGGAGGATGTGAGTCTCGGGGGCTCCCTCCCTCCCATCGGCTCCCTGTTTCCCCAGTGGCCCCTGGCAGGGGACCTGCTCCTGCCCAGCTGGCGACAGTCAGAGTCAGGAAGAGGAGTCAGGAGGAGGCTGGGCCTCATCAGCCCCGGAATGCCGCCCAGCCAGCACCGGGCCAGGCCTTGTTGCTGGAAAAAGGCAGAGTGAAGGGCTGGACGGCATGGGCTCTGGGCTCTGAATCCCGGCTCTGGCATGCGTTTGCTCTGTGAGCTCGGGCTGGTCACTTAACCTCTCTGGGCCTCAGTTTCCTCACCTGTAATGTGGGGATAACGGCGTGTGCACCTTTATGAGGAGTCACGCAGAGTATCTGTTATGCTACGGGGAGTATCCGTGTCACTGCACGAGAACGTTTGGAACCCTGCTTGGCGGACTGTAAGCCGACTGGGAACAAGAAGCATCTCCTGAGGCCTCCTGGGGGCCGGGCACTCTGCCTGGAGCTTCCAGTGAGTGGGGGGGGGGGGGTAGATGGACACAGATCCCTCTGTTTAAAGGTCGGTCGTGGTGACGTTGAGAGGAAAGGTCATGGTTCTGGCTTGGCGGACAGCTTCTCAGACCCAGGGCATGCGCTCGGGTTTGAGGGCACAGCACGTGCAAAGGCTAGGGGGTGGGGAAATGGGTGGGGCCTGGAGGGGAGTGTGAGGCAGGGAGGCCTTGGGCCGGGGGGGCCCACCTGAAGGGCCTTGAACGCTGGGCTGAGGAGCAGGGTGAGGGTGAGGGTAGTGGGGCCGCCGTGGGCTTCGTGGAGGGTGAGGCAGGGTCAGCCCTCGGCGAGGAGGGAGCACAGGTATGGGTGCGCTCTCAGCCTGCGGCGGGGGAAGGGGGCCCTACCTCTCAGGAGGGGCGGGAATGACGGGCTCGCCTGGTGGAGGAACCTCTGTGCCAAGGCTGGGCGGGCCGCCCTGGGGAGGTGGCAGGGATGACAGTGTCCCCGGTGAGCGGGGCACCCTGGGAGGGGAGGACACCGGAGCGGGGAGGCCGGGAGGCAGCCGTGAGGAGGACCCAGACGCCACACGGCGGCCGTGTGCAGGGGCCCGCAGATACCCCGTGTCCGCTGGGAGCGGGCCTCCCCGCAGGTGGCGCCTCCTCCACCCAGACCTGCACAGCCGTGCGTGCCGGCCCTGGACATGGGGGCCGCGGGCCGCGTGGGGCCCTCCCAGCAGCCTCCTCCGTCCCCTCCTTTGTCCCCTTGCAGCTGCGGAACCAAAAGGAAGCTTCTCAGAGCAGAAGCCAGGAGCCCCAGGTGCCTTCCAGCGGCAAACACCGAAGGTAGTGGACAGGTGCCTGGGTGGGCAGGTGGAGGGTCCCAGGGACTGGAACCCCATGCCCTCCCCTTCCCACCAGGAGCTCCGTGTGTCGTCTGAGCAGCCGAGAGAAGATTTCTCTCCAAGATCTGTCCAAGGAACGCCGGCCTGGGGGGGCAGGGGGGCCCCCCATACATGACGAGGATGAGGGAGAAGAAGGCCCCATAGGTGCGGGACAGGGTCTGGGTTTCTGGATCTATGAAGGAGGGGCGGGGGGGGTCTGGACTCCTGGGTCTAAGGGAGGTAGGGGCTGGGGGGCAGGACTCCTGGGTCTGAGGGAGGAAGGGGCTGGAGTTCAGCATCCTGGGTCTGAGGGAGGAGGCGCTGAGGGCCAGGACTCCTGGGTCTGAAGGAGGAGGGGGCTAGGGGCCTGATTCCTGGGACTGATGGAAGAGGGGGCTGGGAGTCTGGATCCCTGGGTCTGAGGGAGGAGGGGCTGGTTCTGAGAGGCACCTGGCATCTCCGTTTTCCCGCACCATAGAGCCACCCTCCACAGAATCCAGAACTCTCAACGGAGTGTCTTCTCCACCACCCGCTAGCCCTCAGAGCCCCATGGTGAGTTTGGATGCTCTAGAGGTCATACTGTTTGGGGAGGGAGGGGAGAGATGTCATGAATCTGTAGACCTCTTTTCAGGGTATGTAAGGTGAAGATAACAGTTTCCAGAATCTTCCAGAACAAGTGATTGCTTTTTTTCTGGCTGCATCTGCCCAGGGGGCTGATGGGAATAGTGGTTTGTTGTGGTCCTTCTGGGGGCAACACTTGAAGTGGCCGAGAAGGACCCTTTCTCCCTGAGACCGTTCTCTTCTCCAGCCCCCAGAAGAGGCCCCCTTCTCCAGGCGCTTTGGCCTCCAGAAGACGGGAAGCTCTGGTGCCCTGGGTCCCACAGACAGGCGGGGGGCCGAGGGCACCCCTGGGGCTGGGTTGCAGCGCTCAGCCTCGTCCTCTCGGCTGGAAGGGACCTCCCCGCAGGTGAGTGGGGTGAGGGGCGGGGGCCGGGGCCAGGCCCGCCTCGGTGAAGAGAATGTCCTCCTCTGGTCTTCTCTTCCCACAGGCTGAGGAGCCCCGCCTCGCCAGAGTTACGCCCACCCCGTCCCGTAAGGTGCCGGAGCCCTGTGCCCTGTGAGTGCCAGCCAGGGGCCTGGGCCTTTCCGGGTGGGAGGCAGGTCGGGTCCCAACCTTGTGAGCTTGATCCCGAGCAAGTGCTTTTGCCCTCTGGGGTCTCTGCCCCGACCGCTCTTTGCCTCAGTTTTCCTCGTGGCGCGTCAAATAAAAGCTCACAGCTAAGCTTCCACGGTCGCGGTGGCCTCCTGTTGCCTCCGTCCCCACCTCCCACCCTGTCCCTTTTGACACAGTCACACTGCTGCCCCAGGGCCTTTGCTCTGCACCACCCCCACCCTGGCTTGCTTCCTCCCTTCCCCGGGTCTGTGTATGAGTGTCACCTTGTCTGTGAGGCCCGCTCGGACCTCGCGCCCATGCTGCCGCAGTGTCCGGACACGCACACCCTCCCACCTGCTGTCAGGCTCGCGCTTTCCTCCCAAGCACTTTAGCCTTCTGGCCCGTTCTGTGATGGGCTCCTCTCGCGCTTGTTGGTTCTGCGTCTCTGCCGCACACATTTGACTCACTTGGGGCAGAGATCATTCTTTTTGTTGCTCAGTGTGGCATATCCAGCACCTGCCGCGTAACTTGAGCTTGAGTAACGATATTTGCTGAATGAATGACTTCGCAGGTCTGAGATCTCCAGGCGTCCTCCCTCGGATGACCCCACTCCTCCCTCCAGAATTCCGGGGCCCGAATCCCCAGTGAAGCCAAATGTCCCTGCGGCCCCCACGGCTCCCCCAGCCGACTCCCGGGACCGGCGGAGGTAAAGAGGCTGGTGGGGGGAAGGCGGGGGTGGGGGGAAGGAAGCCTCTTTCTCTCCAGCAGGGAGACATTGCGTTGCCCAGGAGGCCCCAGGGCCTCGGGCAGCGCTCCCAAGGGGGAGGTTGTCCCAGGGTCTGCTGGGAGTTGATGTTCTCTGGCAGAACTTCCCTTCCCTGAACAGTGTTAGCCGTGGGACGGGAACAGGACCCAAAGGAACCCTTACTGAGGTTGGGACCGTTCACTCAGGTCCTACCAGATGCCTGTGCGGGATGAGGAGTCTGAATCTCAGCGGAAGGCTCGCTCTCGGCTCATGCGTCAGTCTCGGAGGTCCACACAGGTGTGGGGGTGGGCGGGGGTCTGGGCTCCTCCGGGTCTGAGGGAGGGGGGCTGGGGGACTGGGCTTCTCCAGGTCTGAGGGAGGAGGGGCTGGGGGCAGGACTTCTGGGTCTGAGGGAGGAGGTCCTGGGGGCCAGAACTCCTGGGTCTGAGGGAGGAGGGGCTGGGGGGCAGGACTCCTGGGTCTGAGGGAGGAGGGGCTGGGGGCCAGAAGTCCTGGGTCTGAGGGAGGAGGTCCTGGGGGCCAGAACTCCTGGGTCTGAGGGAGGAGGGGCTGGGGGGCAGGACTCCTGGGTCTGAGGGAGGAAGGGCTGGGGGGCAGGACTCCTGGGTCTGAGGGAGGAGGGGGC
>NW_026057588.1:4434356-4436514 GCF_023721935.1 Panthera uncia
GGCCTGGACTCCTGGGTCTGAGGGAGGAGGGGCTGGGGGCCAGAACTCCTGGGTCTGAGGGAGGAGGGCCTGGGGGCCAGAACTCCTGGGTCTGAGGGAGGAGGGGCTGGGGGGCAGGACTCCTGGGTCTGAGGGAGGAGGGGGCTGGGGGACTGGGCTCCTCCAGGTCTGAGGGAGGAGGGGCTGGGGGCAGGACTTCTGGGTCTGAGGGAGGAGGGGGCTGGGGGTCTGGACTCCTGGGTCTGAGGGAGGAGGGCCTGGGGGCCAGAACTCCTGGGTCTGAGGGAGGAAGGGCTGGGGGGCCTACACTTGCATCCTGGGCGGCCTGGGCCTTGACCTCTGGGACCCCTGACCACTCTCCCTCTCCCAGGGTGTGACTCTCACCGACCTGAAGGAAGCAGAGAAGGCAGCAGGGAAGACCCCAGAGCCAGAGAAATCGTGCCTGGTGAGAGGGGTCAGGTGACCAGGTGGTGGGTGTTCCAAGATGCCCTTGCCCTCTGACCTCCCTGCCCTTCTCGGACAGGACCCCTCTCGGAGGCCCCGAGTCCCGGGGGTGGAGAACTCTGATGGCCCTGCCTTGAGAGGTGAGGTCTGGTTTCTGGGAGGTCGACCTCCTGCCCCCTGGCCTCCCCATCTCTCCCGCTGCAGTCTGTTTTCCCGAGGGGTCGGGCCTAGGGACCCTGACACCGCAGAGAGGGGCTGCTCCCCAGGTTTCTGGGCTGATGCCTGCCCCTCCCCCCCAGCAGAGGCGCCTGACGGGCAGGGTCAGGGACCACAGGCCGCCAGGGAGCACCGCAAAGTCGGCAAAGAGTGGAGGGGGCCTGCGGAGGTGAGGGGCGGGGCGAGCTGGGCTAAGGGTGGGCCTTGGAGGCGGGGTGGTGGGCCAGACTCCCTTCCCGGCATCAGGCTGAACCCCACCTCCGCCCGCAGGGGGAGGAGGCGGAGCCGGCCGACCGCAGCCCAGAGTCCAGGTACAGGGTGGGCAGGGAAGGGTCTGGGCTCTTCTGTAGGGCCACAGGGAGCCCCGCTGACGCCCTGCCTGCCTCCACCCCAGCACTTCCGAGGGCGGCCCTTCACCTCGCAGTCAGCGGCAGCGTGACTCCCAGCCAGAATCAGACGAGCCCGATGGAGGCTTCAGGAAGGTTTGCAACACCACCCACCCTCGATCTGCCCCCGCGGTCGGCCTTTATCCACCTGCCCTGCAGCTCTCTATCTGTGGTTCTGCTTGTGTATCCACCCTTCCCCACGTGGGCCGGCAGGACTGACCCGCGCTCCCTGTCCCGTTCCCCCCAGCTGTACGCAGAGCTGCGCAGCGAGAACGAGCGGCTTCGCGAGGCCCTGACCGAGACCACGCTCCGCCTGGCACAGCTCAAGGTGGAGTTGGAGCGCGCCACGCAGGTGAGATGCCCCGACCTGGGAGCCGGGTCGCAGTGGCCCGGATGGGCCTGCTCCGGGCGGGGGTGCCGGCTGGGAGGCTGGACTGCCGCCCCCTTCCCAGGCTGGGGTCCCAGTCCTGGTCTTTGTGGCTTGGCCACTTCTCTTGTCCCCAGAGGCAGGAGCGCTTTGCAGAGAGGCCCGCCCTCCTGGAGCTGGAGAGATTCGTGAGTAGGGGCAGCTGGGGTGGGGCCATGGGGGTGTCCCGTGTGGGTCTGAAGAGGGTCCTCTGCCCTCTCCCCACCCTTCTCAGCCCTACTTGACCCCTAGCCCTCCCCCGCCCCCAGGCCCTGGGCCTCACCCCTCCTGTTTATGCCAGGAGCGCAGGGCCCTGGAGAGGAAGGCGGCCGAGCTGGAGGAGGAGCTGAAGGTGAGCCTAAGGGGGCTCCGTGGACGGGTTCTAGGCAGACCCCGGGTGACCCGGGGCCACCCAGCTGACCTCCCTATCCCATCCCCCAGGCCCTGTCCGACCTCCGGGCTGACAACCAGAGGCTCAAGGATGAGAACGCAGCCCTGATCCGCGTCATCAGCAAACTTTCTAAGTGACTCTGGCGGAGGACCTTTCCCCGTACCCATATTTATACAGCTGCTTCTGCCACACGCACCCCTTCCCCTGTGTGAGCACGAGTGACAGGGCTCCCAGGGGGTCTCTGAGAAGCCATAGCCTCCCTTCGGGGCCTCCAGACTGGGAGGGGAGCAGAATCCCCAGGAGCCGAGGGGGGGG
>NW_026057588.1:4436524-4539510 GCF_023721935.1 Panthera uncia
GGGGGGGGACAGGACCGGCCTCCGGGGAGCCAGGAACTGGGACCGGCTCTGTCATAACAACCCTAGAACAGGGACAACAACAGTCATCTGATGTCACACCCGTTCACACGTCAGAACTTCAGAACCGAGGGCTCTGCCTCCAATACCCTTTCCGATTCTCCTGCCCCCTGTGGGAGGGCAGAGCTCTGATTTCACCTGCTGGCGGTTCAGAGAGGGGCGGTCAGTATGGAAGGGCTGGGATTCGAACCTGGGGCCGGGGTCTGTGCCTTCCCTGGGCCCACCTCCTGTTCAGGGTTCCTGCCTCTGCGGAGCCCTGAGCCCCCACCCCTCCCTTGGCCTCTTCCCCTAGAAACTCCCCCCAATAACCCCCTCTGGTGAGACTCAAACCCACTCGGCGCCCGGCCCAGCCCCAAATACTTCACTGACGTTAACGAGCTCCTGAGGCTTGAAATCTCCTTTAGAGAACTTCCCCTGTGCCGTGGGCCTTGCTACCCAAGCCATACCTGTCATTTCTCCCCCAAACCCAGTGAGGTGAGGGCTGGGGGTCTCCGCCTCATGGAGGAGGAAACTGAGGACACCGAGGGTAAAGAGACTCACCCCAGGTCACACTTGCAGGGAGAGGACGGGAGCAGCAAACGCCAAAGCTCGGAGAGCAGGAGGAGGGGCGGGCAAGCCCCCTTTTAGCCTTGCCCATTATCAGTGTGACCTTCACCTGGTCCCTGCCAATGTCCTGCACCTGCACCTGCAGCGGCCTCCGAACAGGCCCCTGCTCCCTTCCTCCCTCATCTAGTCTCCCTGCAGGGAGCCCCAAGAAAGCTAGGTCAGCTCACAGCACTCCCTGCTCCGCACCCTTCAGGGGCTCCCCGTTTCTGGGATAAGAGCTGAGGTCTGCAAAGTCTTAAGGAACATCCTTCAAACCTCCTCTCTCCCTCCATCACTCGGGTTCCGGTTCCAGCACACTGGGCTCCCTGCTGCTCCTCGAGCCTGAGAGCCAGTCCTGCCCCAGGGCCTTTGCACTTGCTCTGCCCTCTGCCTGGAATGCCTCTTCCCTCAGATATCCTCCTGGCTTGTTCCCTCACCTCCTTCAGGTCTTTGCTCGAGTGTCACCTTCTCTGACAAGCCTGGCCACCCTATTTAAAATTGTGGTCTCTCCCTGCTCCCTAAATTCTCTCCAGAGTGTTTATCACTTTGTAACACACTATATTACCCGTTCATTTTATTTTATGTCCCCCCTGTTAGAATGTAAGCATCGTGAGGAATCTTGTTTTCATATCTTTATGTATTTTTTATTTCTTTTGAGAGAGAGAGAGAGAGAGAGCGAGCGCGCGCACAAGCCAGGGAGGGGCAGAGAGAGGGAGAAACAGAATCCCCCGCAGGCTCATCAAGGTCAGCGCAGAGCCCGCACGGGGATTGAACTCAGGGACTGTGAGATCCTGACCTGAGCCCAAGTTGGACATTTAACCGACTGAGCCCCCCAGTGACCGGAGGGCAGAGACTTCTGTACGTTCAGCCCCACGCTCCGTCTGCCGCACATTAGAACAGGGTCTAGCACACATTCAGTGCTGGAGTGATACTGGCTTTCGGTGCATTCGTGTGGACGATGCTTCACTGTTTCGTCCGGCCCGTGTTGACCCCACAGTCCACGCTGAGCGAGGCTGGAAACCACAGGAAGCACCCCTTTGTCCTGGGTTGGCGGGGATGAAAGAATAGAGCGAAGGGGAGACAATCCTGTGGGGTGATGGCAAAGAGCCGGGGCGGGTGGGGGTTCGAGTTCTGACTTTGCCACGAAATAGAGTTGATAATACTTATTACTTCCTACGTGATGCGGGTGTGCATAGGTCTTCTTCTGAGTACTGTGTGTGTGTGTGTGTGTGTGTCTGATCCCCACAACATCCTAGGAAACAGGTTCCATTATTTCCCGCTTACACCTGAGGAAGTGCAGACACACACCCTTAGGGAATTTGTCTACGGTCACACAGCAGGTACCTGGTGGGGACGGGCGGAACCCGGGCCCTACAATCTACACCCTGAATCCTCTGGTGCTGGCTTCCCTGCGCAGCCACGTCGTGAGTCTGTCTGCCCCTTGCTAGCTGTGGGACGCTAAGCAAATCACTCAACCTCTCTGTGCCCCAGTCCGGCCAGCTGTAACATGGGGATCGCAACACTGGCGGCGTTAAGGGAGAGCCCTCTCAGCGCCCGGCCAAGAGAGATGCGAGGTTGGGTGTCGATGGTGGCCTTTCTTCCCACGTGTGCTGGGACGGGAGGCGGCTAAGAGGGTCAGGGCAGGCTTCCTGGAGGAGGAGGGGCAGGCAGGCAGAGCTGAACCTGAAGGGCGAGTTTGGCAGCCCGAGGTGGCCGGGAGGGTGAGGGAAGAGTGTTCCAGGCCTGAGAGGCGGAGGGGAGGGGAGGGTGTGCTGTGTGCGGCTCCCAAGGGTGCTGCAGGGGGAGGCAGGAGGGTCCCGTGCTTCTGTCTCCAGCTTCTGTCACTCCGGGTCCCTGTCACATCCATGCCACAGATACTTTCTGAGCTTGGTCCTGCCTGGGTTGGGGTGCACGGACAGGAGCAGGCCCCTTACGCTCGGCGAGGCAGGCGGGGCTGGGATTGGTGCCCACTAGCAGAGAACACAGAGGCTCAGAGTGGGGAGGCCACTAGCCCAAGGTCACAGTGGCCCTGGGCCATGTGACACAAACGCAGATCTGACTAAGTCCAGGTCCTTTCTTCACGTGCAGGTGCAGGTGGAGAAGAGTGTCCTCACGGAGGCCTTGCCTGAGAGCCAGGGGCCAAGGCTGCAGGGTCTGAGGGAGGAGGGACTGGGGGTCTGGACTGCTGGGTCTGAGGGAGGAGGGGGCTGGGGGTCTGGACTGCTGGGTCTGAGGGAGGAGGGGGCTGGGGGCCAGGACACCTGGGTCTGATGGAAGAGGGACTGGGGGTCTGGACTCCTGGGTCTGAGGGAGGAGGGACTGGGGGTCTGGGCTGCTGGGTTTGAGGGAGGATGGGGGCTGGGGGCCTGGACTCCTGGTCTGAGGGAGGAGGTGCTGGGGTCTGAGGGAGGAGGGGCTGGGGTCTGAGGGAGGAGGGCAGGTCTCAGCACAGGTGCCCCCGTCCCTGCCTCCAGGTGCTCCGAGGTCTGGAGCAGCAGGTGAGAAGTTGAGACCGAAACCAGAGCCTCCACCCTAGTTCTGGGTCCAGCGCCTCCTTCCTCCTTCTCCGGCCGCAAATGAGGCCCCTCCCTCTCTTCAAACCAGAGCAAGTGGCTTCCAAATACCAGTGGCGGCTCCCACCCCTGCGCAGTCTGACTCAGTAAGTCCTGGGCGGAGGCAGTGAACCCTGGAGACTCACCAAGGGAACCAGTCACTAGGAACCCGTTCCAAACCCTCGCCCGTCCCCAGGGTCAGCGCCTTTTGTGAAGTGAGCTGGAAAGACTCTGTGGGTCAGAGTTTGCTTGTGTCCCCAAACCGGGGTAGCTCCGTCACCGGGGACTGGATTGATTCTCTGGGTTGTGGGGGCGGGGGGGCCCAGGCGCCACACAGAATTCCCCACTGGGGCTTGATCAGCTAAGCTCCCCCAGCGTCATATCTAAAAGCACCCCATCTCTCTCCTCGACCTCCCCTCCTTACACACTTGCCCACCTCCACGCCCCAACTGTAGGGTTTGCGGATGAATTCCTAGGACAGAGCGTTCTTGGGGGGACAAAGTCACAGGAAATGTGAGGCGACAGCAGGTTTTTGGCAGATATAAATAAGGTGGGAGCTGTGTTTATTTACATATGTGTTAATTGACTTATTCATTCGGTTAATGGTTCCTGAGACCCAATCTGTGCCCCACTCTCTGCCCTGAAGAAGAGAGTCTAATTGGGGGATGAGACTGTGCTGTCACGTGCACTAGTGAAGGTGGCACAGGGCTCTGCGTGTCCCCTGAGGGGGCCCTCATTTCAGCCTCATAGTGGATGTGTGAGCCAGTGAAAGAAGCCTTTCCTGGTTAACTGATGGCTGCACGGGGTTCTGAAGGATGAATAGTTTTCCTAGGACAGTGCGGCAAGGGATGACATTCTAAGTGTTGACACTGGTAGACGCAATGTGCCAGAGTCACGGAGTAGCAAATACTTAAGGACCTACTTTGTGCCAAGAGAGTTCTGAGTGCTGGCCAGACAAAGCCCCTGCCCTTGTGTCAGTGGGCGTGGCGGGAGACAGGAGATAAACAGGGAGGCACACACGTGAACAGACTCTCAGATCGTGGGAAGTGCCGTGGAGGAAAGAAAACAAAGGTGACGAGATGGAGTGACTTCGGGCAGGCAGGTGTGGTCACTCTATGGGTGGGGGGGGGGGCGTAGTCAGGGATGGCCTCCTGGAGGAAGAGGCAGCTGGGGTTTGACCTGAATTTCGAGAATGAGTCAGGAATGTGCAGAGGGAATACCCTGGGGAGGCTGGTGGGTCAGGCCTGTAGGGGGTGCGTCTGGCCAGAGCGTGTGACAGTGGAGTCCTGGTCATGGTGACGACTGTGACAGCAGCAAACGAGAGGGTGGCCAAAAGCCACCACGGATGGGGTTGCCCCAAGCCCGGGTCTGGTTGGGGAGGTGACACCAACTCGGGGCTGCCCTAAGTGTGCAGAGCGAGGGGCTAGGTTTTTCCCTGCACATCCCCGGAGATGGGTCCACCCTGGTGTGGCACAGAGGGTGGGTCTGAGAACCCGCCTGGGGCCCCGCGGAGGAGGAGGGTGGGGGAGGGAGGCTGGTGGTGGGGCTGTTTATTCTTTGGGAAGGATGGAGGGCGGGTCAGTCTCCTGAAACGGTGGGGAGGAGGGGGGGAGCTTGGCTCCCAGGCTGGCGGGAGGGGGCTTGGCCTGGGGGTGGGGGTGGGCAGCGACCAGGAAGGGACTCAGACGATTTGAGTTTAGATTTTAGATCCCGGGGTGGGGCAGGTGATTCGCAGTCTATTTGGGTTTCCTCCTGAAAAACAAGCGTTGAGTCCTAGTACCTGCCATAAAGGCCAGTGGGGAGTGAGGTTTGAGGACAAGTAAAATGCTTAGAACAGGGCTCAAGGCTCAGCCTCCAGGAAAAAGAGATAGAGGAGCGATGAACCTATAGCTGAATGACCCAGGTGACACGCGGGAACCAGGAACAGCTCGGCAGCTGGCTCTACATTCTTTTTTTTTTTTTTTTTTTAATTTTTTAACGTTTATTTATTTTTGAGGCAGAGAGAGATAGAGCATGAACCGGGGAGGGGCAGAGAGAGAGGAGACACAGAATCAGAAGCAGGCTCCAGGCTCTGAGCCATCAGCCCAGAGCCTGATGCGGGGCTCGAACTCACGGACTCACAGACCATGAGATCGTGACCTGGGCTAAAGTCGGACGCTTAACCAACTGAGCCACCCAGGCGCCCCTCTACATTCTGTTCTGACATCCAAAGCAACCAACAGCCTCAGCGCCCCGCACCACCCCCCACCTCGCTCGGAGCCCCCAGTGACCGCTCATGTATCAGAGACATTCATTCATTCATCCAACAAATGTTTATCAAGCATCTACACCAGGAGCCATTCTAGGGACCAGGGAACTCAACAGCCCCAAACCTGCCTTGTGGAGTTTATATTCTGGTGGAAAACAAAATAAAAAGGCAACTGTTTAGAATGTCAGTGGTGATAGTACCGTGAAGGAAAATAAGGCAGGGGAGGGGGCCGGGGAGGGCCCAGGAGGTGCTCTGGGGATACTACTGAAAAGTCATAGTGTGGTTGGGAAAGGCCTCGCTGAGGTCCTCACTCAAGGGAGGGAGTGAGGTGTGGAGATGCCAGGGGAAGGGTTTCCAGGCAGGGGCAACAGCCAGTGCAAAGGTCCTGAGGCAGGGGCTTGTCTGGTGTGCATCAGCAAGGTCAGCATATCTGGGGCGGAGCGGGTGAGGGCAGAGGGGTGGAACGTGAAGACAGAGGGATGATGAGGGTAGATCGTGGGTTCCCAGGGTCACTGTAAGGACCAGAGAGACTGAGGGTGCTATACAAGTGTTTTGACCAAGTTTCTTTTTTTTTTTTTTAAATTGACATAAAATTAACCATCTTAAAGTGAACAACCCAGTAGCATTTCGTGCTTTCTCAGTGTGGGGCCACCATCACCTCCATCTAGTTCCAAAATATTTTATTGCTCCTTGGGGCATCTGGGTGGCTCAGTCGGTTAAAGTCCAGCTCTTGATTTTGGCTCGGGTCAATCTCCGTGGTTCGTGAGATCAAGCCCCATGTTGGGTTCTGTGCTAACAGTGCAAAGTCTGCCTGGGATTCTCTCTCTCCCTCTCCCTCTGCCCCTCTCCTGCTTGTGGTCTCTCTCTCTCTTAAAAATAAATAAAAACTGGAAAAAAAAACATTGTATTGCCCCCAGATAAAACCCTGTACCTGTTAGCAGCTACTCCCCAGACATTAACAGTGAACATAAACATTTTTGCTTTATCCTTCTCCTGTCTCTTTCTCTCCTTCTCTTTCTCTCCCACGCTTTTTCTGAACTATTTAAAAGTGCTTTGCAGCCCTGATGTCCTTATACCCCTAAAAACTTTACATGTATTTCCTAAAAACAGGAGACAGAGATAGAGAGAGAGAATGAATTTGGGCCACCCCGCCCCCATAGGGAAAGCAAAGGGCTTTGTGGGAGAAGTCTCTCAGCACCTGGGACAGCACCCGGGACAGCACCCAATGCTTATCAAGAATTTACAAACCTCAACAACGATCCCCCAAAGAGAGTTTCTAAACACCGTGGGTGTGTCTGGGAACCAGGTGGGAGGTCCTCAGGGGAAGGAATTTGCATGTATTATTTTCTGTGTAATAACAACATTAGCAGGCAGCAATGTTCTGGCACTTACTGTGTGTTAGGTCCTTGTGATTTACTTGATGTCATCCTTCCAGACTCTAATGAGCTGGGAAACCATGGCCCACTGCTTATTTCTGTAAATAAAGTTTTATTAGAACACAGCTATGCTCATTTGTGTGCACCTTGTCTATGGTGGCTTTCCTGCTATAATGGCAGAATAGTTGCAATAGGGACCATACGGCCCATGAGGATGAAATTATTTATTATTTGTCCTTTGCAGAAAACCCTACCCTTGAGGTAGATGCTATTAGGAGCCCAGTTTACATAAGAGGAGAAAAAGGCTCAGACAGGAAATGCTGTATTCAGAGCTGAGAGAACCAGGGACGCCTGGGTGGCTCAGTTGCTTAAGCATCCAACTTTGGCTCATGTCATGAGCTCACAGTCCACGAGTTCAAACCCTGCATCGAGCTCTGTGCTGACAACATGAGCCTGCTTGGTGGGATTCTCTCTCTTTCCCCCTGTCTCTGCCCCTCCCCCCTCTCAAAAACCAAAACCAAAAAAAAACCAAACAACAACAACAACAAAAACCAAAGAAATTTGAGAGCACCAGCATCTGAACACACAGTGCTCATCTTCTCTCTCCTCCTCTTGGGACCTCCTCTTTTTTTTTTTTATTTTAATTATGGAAAAATACACATGACATAAAATTTATTATCTTAACCATTTTTAAGTGCGTAGTTCAGGGGCGTTAAGTACATTCATGCTGCTGTGCAACCATCCCGCCATCCGTCTCCAGAACGCTTCTCATCTTGCAAAACCGAAATTCTGCACCCACTATACACAGACTCCCCATTTCCCTCTACTTCCCAGCCTCCCGCATCCACTGTCCTACTTTCTGCCTCTACGATTTTGTCTCCTCTAGGGACCTCACATAAGTGGAATCATATGGCATTTGGGTTTTTGGGACTGGCTTACTGCACGTAGCATGGCGTCTTCACGGCCGGATAATACTGCATGTGTATACCAGATTTTGTTCATCTACTCATCCATCGCTGGCCACGTGGATTGCTGTGCCCATGCTCTTAGCCACTGCCCTCCCAATACTCCACATGGGATGCTTTCACAAGGAAGAAACCATTATCCAAGAACAACGAGAAAAGACAGATGAACAGAAAGTGAAAAACAGTGAAATCAGCCGTCACATTGCCTGGCAAAGATCCTACGCAGAATATTATACTTTTTTTTTTTAAACTCTAAAAATATGCACATTGGTATATAAACTTAAAAACCGAGAGAGATAATCAGCCTGCCCTCTCAGCTCCCCATACTGGTGGTTAAGTAAGTAAGTCATGGGTTTCTTCTTCTTCTTTTTTTAATGTTTATTTTTGAGAGAGACAGAGAGAGACAGACAGTGAGCAGGGAGGGGCAGAGAGAGAGAGGGAGACACAGAATCCGACAGGCTCCAGGCTCTGAGCTGTCAGCACAGAACCTGATGCAGGACTCGAACTCATGCTCCACAACGAGATCATGACCTGAGCCGAAGTCGGAGGCTTGACCGACTGAGCCACCCAGGCGCCCCCAGGAAGTCACGGGTGTTCTTAAACATTTGAGCCTGATAAAGCTGAACGCAGAGTCTGTCCGGAGACACACACAGATGAATTAATTTCACTGTCAGCGTCAGGAGGTCTGTGAGGGCAGCAACCTTGTCTGTTTTGTTGCTGGCTTCCCCAGGGTGTAGTTCAATGTCTGGGACACAGTAGGTGCTCATTAAAAAATTGCTGAAGGGAATACAGAAGAAGGACTAGTAGAGAGCAGGACCATTCTACTACTGACAGGCCTTGAGGTTGCTTTTACTCGCTTCCGGCATTTTGTTACTACACAGAGACAGGGCTGTGAGGAACATTTTCCTGTGGATCTTTCTTTCCAAATGACTAATTCTGTCTTAGCACAAATTCCTACGGGAGGAATGACCGGCTCAGAGATATGCACAAACGTTTGTGCCATGTATCGCCGAACGGCTTTCGGGCAGGTCGTCCTAATTGAAACTTCCGTCAGCGGGTGTGACTATGTGTTTAACCACATCCCTGCCAACACCGGGCATGAGCATTGTCTCGATCTTGCCAATCTGATAGGTGGAAAATATCATTTTGTAATTATCCTAATGAGCATTTGTTTGGTTCCTAGGAAGGCCGAGTAGTTTCGCGTGTGTGTTGACTTTCTTTGCAAACTGCCCCTCATACCCTTTGCCTATGCTCCCCTCTCCTTGTTGCAGATTCATAAGAGCTCTTTATATATGAAGGATGTGAACTCTTTGCCATGTGGTGGGTAAGAGGAGCCAGAAATTGGGAGAAGGAAAGTCACTGCTCAAGGCACACATCTAAGAAGGAGACCAGGAATTTGACGCAAGATCTGTGTAGGTCAGGGTCTGGGGTTCCTTAGCACAGCCTCAATGGCACCTTCCCCTTTCCCACGCCTTGTTCCCTTCATGGCCCAGGAGCCCCAAGTTCCCACAGTCTCAGAAAGGGGAGAGGCTTTTCACCAGACTCAACCACCTTTGCCACATCCCTATTCTTGCCTTACAAACCTATTCGTTGGTGGGTTGTGTAGATTAAATACACATAGTAGGTACTCAATAAATAGTTGCTGGTATTATTGTTTACTTTTTCTTTTAAAATTTCCCTTTAGCCACATCTCTTGACAGCTGCCTCTCCCTTCAAGCCAACCTCTTGTCATCCCAAACGTGCATCTCTCTCCAAACAACTTGCCTCATGACTCTTAGACTTTATATACGCTGTTACACCTATCTGGTTGCCCTTCTTCACTTGTTTCACTTGCCAAACTCCTATGCATCCTTCAAAACCCTATTTGGGTTTCCCCTCCTTTGGGAACTTTTTCCACATTCCTAGGCTGAGTCTCCAATCACAGATCCTGGACCCAGGGCTGTTGTGTTCCCTTTGGGTGCCCTGTGTCTAAGAGGGCACATGGAACTCACAGTTTTCAGGGCACTACAGAAATGAGCAACATCACCCCAAGGGGGAAAAATCATTAGCTCCAAACTACAAAAGCTACAGACCCAAAGTGAATACATTTCATTCTATACCTACAAAACGTTACATCAGATTTGTCGTCCAATCCAATATTCAAAAATCTCTTGGGACATTTGGAAACAATTTATCAGCCAGATTTTTCTCACCTCCTAAGAATTCTCAAGCATGTCTGTTGATTGCAGACAAATGCGATCTAATCATAAATCAAATGAGTTACTTGCGGTCAAGTAATTTCCAAAACTAAGTTGTAAAACAATTTTCAGTTTTTCTTTCAGTCAGCTTTATTGTGGGACGATTTACATGCAATAAAATTCACTATTTTTAAGTGAACGTGCTGTTAACATTTCACAAATGTATGCAGTCATGCGTATAACCGCCAGTAGGGTTGCCACAGAGACTATTTCCAAAACCGGAAGAAGTTCCCTTTCTGGTGATCACTTCCTCCACCCCTGGCCCCGCAGATCCTGTCTTCCCCTATAGTCTTGCCTTCCCTGGAATGCCTCTAACTGCGGTCACACGGCATGCAATCTGGTGTCTGGCTTCTTACATTCAGAATGATGCTTTTGTCCTTCATCCGTGTTGCGGCAACTGCCAGCGGTTCATTCTTTTTATGCAATAACGACCCATTGTATGAATTTACAATAAATTATCCAGGGGTCCAAGCCTCCAGCCCCTCTTCCCTCAGACCCAGCAGTCTAGATCCCTAGACTGCCTCAGACCCAAGAGTTCTGACCCTCATCCCCACCTCCCTCAAACCAGGAGTCCAGGCCCTGGCCCTTCCTCCCTCAGACCCAGGAGTCCAGGCCCACAGCCCCTCCTCCTTCAGACCCAGGGGTCCAGACCCCCACCACCTCCTCCCTCAGACCTGGGGAATTCTGATCCCCGGACGCTTCTCCTTCAGAACTGGGAATCCAGTCCCTACCCCCTCCTCGGTCAGACCAGGAGTCCACGCCTTGATCTACTCCTTCCTCAAGGACCCCAGGGGTTTGGGAACCCCCAAGGTACTAAATCCTAGTTTCTAAGCTCTGAAGTTCTCAAATTCTCTCATAATGTCTATGAGGAAGGTACTACTGGTGAACACGCATTTTAGGTGGGAAACAGGCTGACATATCTGAAAGACACACAGAGGAGGACAGCCTGGAAGCGGTGGCAGAAACCGCAGCAGCAGGATCGTAACCCTCGTGTTACGGAAGAACCCCGCCGCGCCTGGTAGCAGAGCAAATTTGACTTCATTGGACCCGCGCACTGGCCCAGCCCCTCATGCCCCGCCCCTAGGCCACGGCCACGCCCACCGCCGCGGAAACTACCATTCCCAGCCGCAGCGGCGCCAGGGCCCATTCTCATAGGTCCCGCCGGGGAAGCCCCGCCCCTGGAAGCCCCGCTCCCGAGACGCCCCGCCTCTTCCCGGAAGCCTGAGTCCCAGACGGCCAGGCCTTCCCCACGTGGGTCGCGGGCTGAGCGGTCCCAGGGGCGACCCAGCGGCGGGTCTGGGGGAGGGAGGCGGGGCTCCGCGTCCGACCCCCGCTCCTACCCGGCATGAACCGCTACCTCCTGCCGCTCTCCGTGCTGGGCACGGTGGCGGGTGGCGCCGTGCTGCTCCGGTGAGTGCGCTCTGCTGGTGGGCCGCCGGCAGCCGCGAGGGGGGAAGGCTGGGGAGAGGTTGCTTGGTGGTCGCCGGCCTAGGACTCCTCCAGCTCACCCGACCAGCCCCGCCCCCAGACAGTGTTGGGGGGCAAACCTAGGTAGGCCCCCGTGGGCAGGTCACAGCCCAAGGTCACTCCGAGGAAGGGGGCGGATCCGGGCCCTCGTGAACCTGCTGGTCTAATTGCTTCCGTACTTGTCATCGATTATTGAATCCGTCCTGCTGACACTTATTGAATGGTCTCCGTAGTCATGTGCTGGCCCTGGTGCAAGGAAAATGTGTGCCACCTTAAGCTCTCTTATCCGAAATCGGAGACGCAAACTGAATTGCCCAACACAGTGCATGACCAGATTGAACTGCATGGATTATATACTTGTCTCTCCTGGGCGAACTCACTAAAGAACCCCACAGAAAACCCAGCGAACCCAGTATTCCATAGCAGCACTGCCTCGGAGAGCTTTCGATGCTGATGGAAGTGTTTTATATTTGTGCTGTTCGTTATGATAGATAGCACTTAAAGTATAGTTGCATCGTGCCTGTAATTAACAATATGGTGTTATATTGTACACTCAAGAACTTATTAAGAGGGTGTAAATCACGTTAAGTGTTCTTACCGCAATTAAAAAGAAAAGAATTAGTAATATATAATTCCTTTTTTTCAGAGAGAGGGAAAGAGAGGGGGTCGAAGTGAGCAAGGGGCAGAGAGAGAGAGGAGAGAGAAGCAGGGCTCACCCAAAGTGGGGCTCGTGTTCATCCCAAGAGGGCCTGGAGCCCATGCCATGCGGGCGGGGACTCAAACTCACAAACTGTGAGATCATGATCTGAGCTGAAGTCAGACGCTTAATGATCGAGCCACCTAGGTGCCCAGCAATATGTAATTTAAAAAAAAAAAAAAAAAGGTTTGTTTATTTTTGAGAGGGAGAGGTGCAGGAGTAGGGGAGGGGCAGTGGGAAGGAGAGAGGACCCTAAGCAGGCTCCACGCTCAGCACAGAGCCAGTGGAGGGGCTTGATCTCAAGACCGTGAGATCAGGACCAGAGCCAAAATTGAGTCAGACGCTCAACTGACTGAGCCACCCAGGCGCCCCAGCAATATATCATTTTATTACAGTTACACAATACAAGAGATTGGCTGGGAGGCCTGAAAGTGATTGGAAAAGTATGGCTATTTATTCTTCATTATTTTTAAAAAGTTTATTTGTTTAAGTAATTGCTACACCCAACGTGGGGCTTGAATTCACGACCCCAAGATCAAGAGTCGCTTGCTTTTCCAACTGAGCCAGCCTGGCGCCCCTATTTTTTTTTTTTTTTAATGTTTTTTAATCTTTATTTTTGAGAGACAGGGTGCGAGCAGGGGAGGGGCAGAGAGAGACGGAGACACAGAATCCGAAGCAGGCTCCAGGCTCTGAGCTGTCAGCACAGAGCCCGACGTGGGGCTCGAACCCACGAACCGTGAGAGCATGACCTGAGCCAAAGTCGGACGCTCAACCCATTGAGCCACCTGGGTGCCCCAGAGGTGCCCTTATTTTTAATTTAAATAAAAACTTAGCCCCAGGTGGCTGGTGGTTTCCGTCTTGTACAGCTCCCTTCTCTCATATGGAGATGGCATTGTTTGGCCAGTCCCCCACTGGTGACATTCAGTTGTTTCCAGTATTTGGCTTCTGTGGGATATGGGTAAAGAATAAGGGTCCCCCCTGCCCCCCAAAGATGGGCACGTCCTAATGCTCAGAGCCTGGGAATATGGTCCTTTACCTGTCAAAGGGGACTCTGCAGATGCCATTGAGTCAAGGACCTTGAGATGGGGGGGTTGTCCAGGTGGGTCCACCGCAATCACAATGGTCCTTCCGAGTCAGGGACTTGAAGACGCTGTACGGCTGACTTTGGGGACAGGAGGGGCCAGGAGCCAGTGGGCACCTCTAGAAGCTGGAAGAGGCATGGACCGGCCTCTCCCCTAGAGCCTCTGGAAGGAACACAGCTCTGCCAACACCCTGCCCTTATCCCACTGAGACCTGTTTCGGACGCCTGCCTGCAGAGCCCTAGATCCAGCAGAGTTTAAACCCCCCGAGCTTGTGGTGACTGGTTCCAGCGGCCACAGGAAACGAACACAGCGGGTCTTCATGAAGTACTGATTGTCGTTAGAGGCTCCCCTACACCTGGCCCTGCTGAGCCCTTTCTTTACCTGTGACGTCACAGTGGCCCCCATGCAGTCACCAGATGTCCTTTCCGTCTTTCGGTTTGGGGAACACAAGCTCATGTCGGCACCTGCAGCAAAGGGTGCAGATGGACAGAACTGACTACGTGGCTTCTCGCTTTCAGAGACTATGTTGCCGGAGGGTCCTGTCCCAGCAAGGCCACCATTCTCGGGAAGACCGTCATTGTGACCGGCGCCAACACGGGCATCGGGAAGCAGACCGCCTTGGAGCTGGCCAAAAGAGGTGAGGCCCCAGCGGGCACCTGCTTTCCCTGCCCGAGGCTTGGGGTGTGAGGTCTGGTGCTGGAGGGTTTGCGTTCCTGGGGGACGCTAAGGCCATCTGGTTGTCTAGGTCCAAAGTCATGTGGGCTTAGGCCGGAAAGGTTCTCCTCTCTGAACGCGGTGAGGGAGACTCTGGGTCTCCAAGGAGGCTGTGGACACCCAGCAGTTTCTGGTGTTGGCTTTTCTCTTGGTGCCGGCCTTGAGCTCCCTTACGGTAGTCGACTCCGTCCCGATGGCTGGCTTGGGACCTGGGTCAGAGGCTGGGGGTGAGGATCTGGCTTCAGGCTCTTCCAGGCTTACTGGTCGGGCGTTTTGCAGGAGGCCCCTCGATCTGGGTCCGGTCAGTTTTTCTCCTGGTCGGACTGGGGTCCTGGCGGACTTCCGGGCGGGAGGACTGCCCCGCTCAGCACGTGAAGGTCTCCTTCCAAGTTACAATCAGTGGACTTCCTGTCAGGTCAGGCACCGGAAAAGGAGGAGTCAGGGATTTGCGTCTGAGCTGCTGGAGGACCAGAGCCACCGCTGGTGGGGGCGGGAAGGCTGTGGCGGGGCAGGCTTGAGGGCTGCGGGAGATCGCAAACTTCCTGTGGGCTTGACGGGCTGGGGTGGCTGGGGAATGGGTCCTGGCGGGCCAGGCCGGAGTGGGGTCTACCCCTGTCCACCCCTGAGGTGAGAGCGGTGGGGGCCGTGATGGGCAGCCCCCCCGGCCCTGGGGTTTCCCCAAGGAGGGGGCACGTGCCCCCCCCAGGAGAGGGTGGACACTCCCACCGTGGTCCTGAGGTCCCGAGGCAGCAGAGGATGAACGGATCCGCGTCCCATGAGTTCCCTTGTGGAGCGTGTGAGGGACAGCGGGGCCCAGGGGCGGGCGGGTAAGCCACACACATCCACGCGGTCCGCACCGTGGCTGCTTGTCCTTCTTCGATCCCTGGTTCTTGTCATTTTTCTAATTTTTTTTTTTTTATGGCCGTATTGAGATTTAATCCACACAACACACAGGTTACCCACTTATCCTTTTTTTTTTTTTTATCTTTATTTATTTTGAGAGGGAGTATGTGTGCACGCAGGGGAGGGGCAGAGAGAGATGGGGAGAGAGAGAATCCAGAGCAGGCTCTGAAGTGTCAGCATAGGGTCTGATGTGGGGGCTCAAACCCATGAACCGTGACGGGAGATCATCATCTGAGTTGAAATCAAGAGTTGGACACTTAACCGACCGAGCCACTGAGGCGTCCCCCGAGGGGAGGATTTAAAAAATATTCTTTATCTCGGGTGCCTGGGTGGCTCAGTCGGTTGAGCGTCCGACTTTGGCTCAGGTCATGATCTTGAGGTTCGTGAGTTCAATCCCCGCGTCGGGCCCTGTGCTGACGGCTCGGGGCCCGCAGCCCGCTTAGGATTCTGTGTCTCCCTCTCTCTGCCCCTCCCCCACTCATGCTCTCTCTCTTTCAAAAATAAATAAACATAAAAAAAAAAAAAAGATTAAAAAAAATATATTCTTGATCCTGTCCTGGGCTTCCAGGAGGCAACATCATTCTGGCCTGTCGGGACATGGAGAAGTGTGACGCGGCAGCAAGGGACATTCGCAGGGAGACCCTTAATCACCACGTCAGCGCCCGGCACCTGGACTTGGCCTCCCTCAAGTCCATCCGAGAGTTCGCGGCGAAGATCACCGAAGGTAGGAGGGAGGACGCCGGCCTTGAGGGGCGCGGTGGGGTGGCCAGGCTTTGAGGAGTGAGTTAAACCAGCCAAGTCCTAGGGCTACCGTGGGGTGTTGGTAGACCGTGGCCCGTGTTTTCGGACAGGGGCAGACGTCTGCGGGCGAAGATGATACGCTTTTTATCTCTTCTGGTCATGTTAACGTATTTTACGTGTCAACCGTTTACGTAAATGGTTGGAAGAACTCAAAAGAGTGATCTTTCTGGATATGCGGACATTGTATGGAGGTCAGATATCAGTGCCTGTAAATAAAGTTTTATTGGCACACAGTCGTGCCCGTTAGTTTACGTATCATCTGTGGCCGCGTTAGTCCCGCGACGGCGGAGTTCAGTAGAGACAGACGGTATGGCCTGCAGAGCCAAAAGTGTTCAGTCTGGTCCTTTACAGGAGAAGCTTGCCCTGTCGGAAAACGAACTCCTTCGGCATCAGATACCCCCAGACGCAGAGGCCCGGATGAGGTTGGAAGTACCGGGGGATGAGGGATGAGTTAGCCTGGTGAAGGGCAATGGTGCCGACTCTCCACGGGTTCCTGAGGCTCCCTGGCTCTCTGGGGTGGCGGGTGACGCCCGGGACGCAGCGAGGAGTCGGATCCAGGCTCTGCGCGGGGTCCTGTGTGGGGCCACGGCCGCGACGATGGGCACAGCACAGGGTACCCGGCCCTCACGCTCTCTTTGCTGGGTGTTTCTGCACATCCGGGGACTAGGCTGGCATTTTTCTGCACCGCATCACACTCGTGACTCTCTCGTCTTGCTTCCCACCCGATGTCCTCAGAACTGGTTTACATCCTTATGTTTGGGAACAGGAATGACATTTACGGGAGGAAACGTTCAGAAAGTACAAACGGGGATACAGCCAACCATCTCCCTGCCGCTAGCTCCCAGACGCCTTCTTCCTCAGACGTGTTCTGTGCACCCCTTCTTGGGTGTCCTTCTGGAGACTGTGCATTTCTTTTTTTTTTTTTTTTTAATTTTTAATGTTTATTTTTGAGAGAGGGAGACACAGAATCCGAGGCAGGCTCCAGGCTCCAAGCTGTCAGCACAGAGCCGGATGTGGGGCTCGAACCCACAAACCATGAGACCATGATCTGAGCCGAAGTCGGACGCTCGACCCACTGAGCCACCCAGGCGCCCCTGTTAGTGCGTTTCTGAAGCAAGCAGATATATATACCTGCCCTGGGCCTTTTTGATACAATCGGAGCATGTCATACATGTGGTACTTTTTCTCCCCTGTTCTACCCAGCAGGTTCTAGTGTTTTCCCTTTTTAGAGGGGGAAATGAATCAGAGCAAAGCTGTGTGCCTTGGCCAGGGTAGAGCCAGGGGATTTGAACCTTCATCTGATGGTTCCAGGTAGTTCTGTGCTACCCCATCCACCATCAGATAAAGAACGAAATAGAGGTTCTGTTTAAAAGGTGCTGGATAACTAGTCTGTTGTTTCTATTGAACCTAAAAACCACTTTGAGAGTGTTGTGGGTTCCACTGTGTCCCCTCAAAAGAAGATGTGTTGGGATCACAGCCCCCAGGACCTCAGACTGTGACCTTATTTGGAGACAGGGTCTGTACGGAGGTATCCAAGTGAAAGTGAGGGCAGCAGGGTAGACCCTACTCTGGTATGACTGGAGTCCTCGTAGAGAGGGAGGTGAGGACAACAGACAGATGCCGAGGGAAGAGACAGAAGGCGGACAGTTGTTTACGGGCTGGGGAGAGAGCCAGGAACAGATTGTCCCTCACGGTCCTCAAAAGGAGACAATCCTGAGACCCGCTGATCCCGGACTCCCCGCCTCCAGAGCTGGGACGCAGTACGTTTCCGTGGCCCGTTGTTACGCGGCCCTAGCTGACTGATACAGGGAGGAGGGTGCTGTTATTCGTCCCATTTTACAGACAAGGAAACAGGCCCAGGAAGGGACGGCCCCTTGTGCCTGTGGAGAGGCAGGGCTGGGAATCGGCTGCCTGCTGAGCTGGGATTCCCACGAGTAACCCCCCCCAGTTTCAGGCCCCGAGGCCCCTGCAGATGTGGCCTCTTCCCTTTTCAGAAAACGTCTCTGAGCTGCAGGTGGGGCGTGTCTGTTTTCAGAATATAGCAACTGGTTTGAGACCGCAGTCTCTTCACGGTTGTGGAGGCCAGAAATCCAGGATCGAGGTGTCAGCAGGGCGGCACTGTTCCTGAGACAGGACAGTCTCTCCTGCGTCTTCCAGCTTCTGGAGGTGGCCCTTGGTCCTCGCAGGCGCATCGCTCAGTTTCTGCCTCCGTCCCCACAGCACATTCCCCCCGCGGGTTGCTGTCTGAGTCCTGTTGGTTTAGGGCCCCAAGATGACCTTATCTTAACTGGATAACTTTTGCAAAGACTCTTTGCAAAATCAGGCTGTGTTCCCAGACTCCGGCTGGGCGTGAATGTCTGGGGGACAGTGGTCAGCCCAGGGCAGGGGGTGCTGTCCCCCCAGCTGCGCTCGTGCTTCACGCAGGCGTGGGACTGACGCATTCGCCCTCACCCCTGTCCTCCAGAGAAAGAGCGCGTGCACATCCTGATCAACAACGCGGCTGTGATGCGGTGCCCCCACTGGACCACCGAGGACGGCTTCGAGATGCAGTTTGGCGTTAACCACCTGGGTGAGGCCTTAGGCTGCGGGCTCCGTGGGGTCCACGTTGGCCTGGGATGTGAATGGGATCCTCTGTGGGTCCTCCTCACTCTCAAGGGCAGCTGGGCGGCCGCTTGTGGGGTTACCAGCAGCTCAGGGAGTTGCCTGCTGACAGCCGGGTGCTCTGCCAGTCCTTCAGATCCATCATCCGTCTCGGCCTTTTGACCCCTTGTCTGTCCTCCAGTCTGTCTGTCCTTCAGTTACTCTGTCCACCTGTTGTCACCCTGAATGCAACAGGGGTTCCCTTAGCAAGGGTGAGGAGGAACTAGGTACTGGGCAGGTGCCAGTCACTGGATTAGGGCCCACCCTCATGACCTCATTTTCACTTGATTGCCTCTGCGAAGACCCCTCTCTCCAAATAAGACCACATGCCGAGGTCTTGGAGGGTCATAACTCAGGTAACTATCACTCGGTGTCCTATTGGCTGGGGCCCAGTCACATGACCGATGCTGGTGCAAGGAAGTCTGGGAAATGTAGTCCTTCACCGGGCAGCCCTGGGCCGAGCTGAAAATTCTATTGCTGAAGGAGAAATGGAGGAAGGATTTGGGGAGATGGAAGGCGGTCCGTTCCTCAACCGACCTCATAGGATTCGTGCAGAGCTTGATGTTGGGCTGGATCTTTCTTTCCTGCGGGGCCGCCCTGCTCACTATAGGACATTTATTTAGGAGCGTGCCTGGCTGGCCTCCACCCACCCGATGGCCAGAGCACCTCTCTCTGCAGTTGTGACGACCACAACCTCTAGGTGTTGCCAGAGGTCCCCTGGGGGATGGATCTGGCCCCTGTCCAGAGCCACGGGTTCCTGGGAGGGTCACACAAGGTAATGTTTTCAGTATGGTCCTATGTGCCAGGTAAGAATTCAGGGAAAATTGCCTTTTTGTTGTCCTGCATCCAGGTCACTTTCTCTTGACGAACTTGCTGCTGGACACACTGAAAGCCTCGGCCCCTTCGCGGATCATCAACCTCTCGTCCTTGGCCCACGTCGCCGGTCACATGGACTTTGATGACTTGAACTGGGAGAAGAGGACGTACGACACTAAAGCGGCTTATTGCCAGAGCAAGCTGGCCGTCGTCCTGTTTACCAAGGAGCTGAGCCGGCGGCTGCAGGGTACGTGTGTGGCGAGCCTCGCCGGCCTCTCTCTTCCTCTAGCTCTGCGCCTGGAACAGTCCTCCTGTGATGCTGGGCCCATGGGAGGTCAAGCACGGGTCCCAGAAGAGAGTAGGTGGAGGCGGGACACGCACGGCACCATGTTCACCGGTGCCCGAAGCAGACGTCACTGGTCAGTCGTGGCATTCTCCCCGGCTCCTCCTGCACCGGCACCTAAGCCTTTGGTGCTCTGGGCTAGCGGTCCTCAACCGTGGGTGAGTCGGCACCCCTGGAGACATTCGGCAGTATCTGAAGACCGTTGGGGCAGTGGAGGTGGGGGGAGCGTTGCTGCTGGCATGCAGCCGCCCAGCCTGCCACGGACAGGATGAAGAACGATCTGACCTCAGCGTCCAGGGGGCCGAAGTCGGAAGGTCCGCCCTGTGCCCTTGCTTCTCAGAGAGCGTCCGTGGACCAGCCACGTCCATTCAGCCAGGAGCTGGCTGTAACTAGCCTCTCAGGCCCCACCCCGAGCCACCGCCTCAGATTTCTCAGGGGTGGGGGGTGGGGGTGGAGCCCGGCAGCTGGGGGCTCTCAGGCCCTCCGGGGGATTTTCACGTACGTTCAGGTTCGGGAGGCCCTGCTCTAGGCAGTTACGTGACAGAGCTGCTTTGCAAGATGAAACCACTTGCTGTGGAAGTTTCCGAGCAAGGGGGGGTGATGTGGATTCAAGGGGAGGACGTGGAATGGGATGGCCCTGGAGCCGAGGGCGGGCGGCATCAGCCTTCCAGGTGGGGCGTGAACCTGGTGTCTGCTCACCCCCTCGTCCCTCTCCTTCCCTCTCCCGTCAGGCACGGGTGTGACTGTCAACGCTCTGCACCCCGGCGTGGCCAGGACGGAGCTGGGCAGACACACGGGCATGCACAGCTCTGCCTTCTCCAGCTTCACGCTCGGTAAGCCCCCTCCTGGCCTGCGGGCCCTTAGCCGAACCCCTGCCCGCCCCGCCTGGGGCCCAGCTCCCTTCAGCGTATCAGTCAGACCCTGCAGAGAAACAGAATAAGATATATGCAGATGCTCGGAGAGACCTGTCTTGAGGGATCGGCTCGTGCATTTACGGAGGCTGAGAAGTCCCCGTGATCTGCCCTCTGTCTGCTGGAGGCCCAGGAGAGGTGGTGGTGTATGCCGGTCCAAACCCAGAGGCCTGTCAACCAGGGGAGCCCTGGTGTCAGTCCCAGCCCGAAGGCCAGGGGCCCTGGTGTCTGAGGGCAGGAGACGGATGTCCCAGCTCAAGCAGAGAGAGGGCAGAATTGGCTCTTCCTCCAGCTTTTTGTTCCGTTTGCACCTTCAACTAATTGCACGGTGCCCACCCACCTTGGTGAAGGGCAATCTCTTTACTCCTTCAGAGAGTTATCTCATGCTCAGAGACTCTCTCCGGGGCTTGGCTCTGCCCCCTCCCTCGTATCTTCCGGGGTACTGAGAACGAGTTACTGGTACATGTGGATCCAGCCTGCCATCCTTGGAAATAGCCCCAGGAAACAGGCCAGATCCTGCTCGATGAGAAAACCGGGTCTCAGAGAAGGAGACCATGGAGCGGACTCCTGGTTGTGCCTGGGGTGGCTCCAGCTTCACCCCAAATGAGCTTTGCCACCCAGGGAGGCATCCTCCCCTCCCGGAGCCTGTTTCCTTAACGACAAAGCGAGGGCCATAACAGCACGCTCCTCACGGTCGTGAGGATGAGATGGCCCTTAAAAGAACCGGCAGAGGGTCTGACCCAGCTTTAGGCTGAATAATTAGAACTTTAGAGCTAGTCCTGAAAAACATTTCGTGGGTGGGTGCCGGATATCAAGGATTCTAAGTTGAGGCTGGCGCTGGAGACATTTCATAAATAAAAGTTATTTTAAGCAAGAGGAGGTAGGGTAAGGACTCAGAGCTCAAGGAGAGGAGGGAGAGCTCCCGTGTTCTTGGGGAAAGCTGGAGAGGCTTGCTGGGGGAGGCAGCTTTGGGGCTGGTCTCTGGCCCAAAGGTGGCTGGGCAGTGCCGGGGAAGGGAACCCCTGGTGGAGGGAACCTCGGAGGCAAAGGCCTGGAGGTGGGCCGTGTGGGCCTGCGGTCCGACTTCTGGCCTCTGTGGGCCCTGGGCATCGTGGTGGAGGCGTTGGGCTGTTTGTGTCCTCCTCCCAGAATGTGTGTGGACTGAATGCCCTGTGGGCTCCTTGCAGGGCCCATCTTCTGGCTGCTGGTCAAGAGCCCCCAGCTGGCAGCCCAGCCCAGCACGTACCTGGCCGTGGCAGAGGAACTGGAGGGCGTTTCTGGAAAGTACTTTGATGGATTCAAAGAGAAGCCTCCAGCCCCTGAAGCTGAGGATGAGGAGGTAGCCCAGAGGCTTTGGGCTGAAAGTGCCCGCCTGGTGGGCTTGGAGCTGTCCGGTGGTTCGTCTCCTCAGTGAGGGGACAGCCCCTCCCAGAATAACCTTTGGGAGCAGGTGTCAAAAGCACGCGGGAGGCTGAATCACCTTGGATGCAGCAGCCAGACCAAGGCTGGCTGCTCTGTCTGCAGCACCCTCTAGGTGGCAGTGTTTGCCAAGGAATTCTGGCTGCCACGCCTACGTCACCCTCTAGGTGGCAGTGTTGGCCAAGGAATGTTGACTGCCATGCCCACGTCACCGTCTAGGTGGTAGTGTGGACCCCACAGGTCCAAGACCCACCAGTGCTGGCACTCGTGCCCACGGCACCCTCTAGGTGGCAGTGTTGGCCGTGTGAGCCTCAAGACCAAGGTTGTCGTGCGCGCAGCGCCCCCTAGATGGCAGTATTGCTCAAGGACCAATGGCCGATACGTCCACACCATCCGGTAGGGATCCCTCGTGGCTCTTGCCTCCTCTCAGGCACAGTGGACCCGGCTGCAGGTGCACACCTGGCCCATCGGCCGGCAGGGGCACGGGGCCATCAGACACCTGCCTTGTGCATGTCACTGGGAACTGCTGAGGGAGGAATCCGCTCCCTCTGCAGTCGCCGCGGCAGGAGAGCCAATGACGGCCACGGTGCCGAACTGTACACCCCTGGGAAAGCTGTCAGCCGGACAGGATCAAGTTCACGGTTCCCTGAGGGACCGTGCCCACCCGCAGTCGCCTGTCCGAGCCTCGGTTTCTCCCACCGTAGAATGTGCAGAATAACTTGACTACCTCCTAGGATGGTCTGGTGGTGGGTGAGTTATCGCCCGGCGCGGTGAGTGGCAGCTGTGTGTTCCTTGCTGGCACCAAAAAGCTCGGTAATCAAGATACGAATACCTTAACATTAAAAAAATGTGACATTTGAGGTACGTGGGGAGCCCAGGGATGCCGTTCCCCGTCCACAGAACAGCGAATGATCGTGCCCCCGATGCCAGCGATGCCGAGGGAGGGAGTGGAAAGGCATTAAAGACGGCCCAAAGCCTTAGAAGTACAGTTAGTTTTCTTTCTGTTACCACATCAGACCACAACAGCCGAAGGGTACGTTTGGGATGAACGGACTCCGGTTGGCACCTTCCAGCACGGACCCCAACGATCCCCACCTCCCCCTGTTCATGTCCTTCTTACCCTCTGAGAGAGGGCTGGACCTAGCTACTCACTTCCAGCAAAAAGAATGCAGCCGAGCTGACGGAACAGCCGGTTCTGTGGTCAGGCTACTGATCGGCATCTGTCGTGCTGGCCCTCGCCCTGCCTCGCCGAGAGGAGCTGTGAGCTGTCCTGTGCAGACATCCCAGTGGCCGGGATGGCCAGAGAGGAACTGAGGCCTCAGTGCAGCAATCCAGGGGCAGGTGTGAACACCAGGAGGTGGGAATCATGTTGGGGGGGGGGGCGGTTACCCTAAGAGCCTGTCCACCACAGGGATACACCCCCCCCCCCACATACATACACATGTGTGCGTGTATCCTCATAAAATCTGTGTATTTCTCCCTGTGGGATCAGGGAAAATACTTCTTTTTTTTATTTTTAAGAAATTTACATCCTGGGCCCCTGGGTGGCTCAGGTGGTTAAGCATCCGACTTCGGCTCAGGTCATGATCTCACGGTTCGTGAATTCAAGCCCCACGTCTGGTTCTGTGCTGACAGCTCAGAGCCTGGAACCTGCTTCGGATTCTGTGCCTCCTCCTCTCTCTACCCCTCCCCCGCTCACACTCTGTCTCTCTCTCTCTCAAAAATAAATAAACATTAAAAAAAATTTAACATCCAAGTTAGTTGACATACAGTGTAATGATTTTCAGGAATAGAATTTAGTGATTCATCACTTACATATAACACCCAGTGCTCATCCCAACCAGTGGTCTTAATGCCCCCTTGCACATTCAGCCCATCCCCCCCTTCCCCAACACCCCTCCAGCAACCCTCAGTTTGTTCTCGGTATTTAAGAGTCCCTTCTGGTGTGTCTCAGGGAAAGTACTTCTGGTAGTCTGGTAGTCTGAGCGTAACCTCAAAACCTCCGGTTCTCCAAATATATGTGTAGGATTTGCCCGGAGGTGACGGTATTCGCTAACATAACCACAGTACAATGACCAAAATCCAGAAAATAATACTGACGATGCTAGGATCTCACATCTAATCTACAGACGTTGAAGTTTTATCAATGGTAATGTCCTTTACAGCGCAAAAGAAAACCACCGAAATTCTTTTCTGACCCAGTAGCCAATCCAGAATCACACGTTACATCACTTGTCCTGTCTCCTTAATCCGCTTTAAGCTGAACCGTCTTCCTCTTTCTTGAGTGGGACGCTTCTGAAGAGTCCTGGCCAGGTATGTTATAGAAGGTGCTTCAGTTTGGGTTTGTCTGTGACTTCTCTGTGAGTAGATCACGGGTGAAGCAGCCTCCAGTGGGGGGCAGAGCCCCACAGGGCAAAGGGCACGGAGCCGTGCTATCTGGGGACGTCACTCCCTGCGCTTCCACCCACTCGGCAACGTCACTCCCTGTGCCTCCACCCACTCGGCAAGCGGAAGCTCCTGCACAGACTTCCTGGCTCCCTGCTGCCCAGTTTGGGTGGGTTTCTCAATCGTGGTGCCTTATCTCTGTGTATCTGGGCAGCAGGCACGTGGAGGTGATTCGAGCAAGACCAACCAGACCCTCTCCCTGAATCTGGATCTCGATGGGGCTGACACCAAGACCGATAAGGTTTGTCCCAAAGAGGTCTGTCGGCTCCTGGCCCCTGCACCCTGGCTCCTATCTGTACCAGCTTCGTACGGCTGCTCTGACAAACAAGCCCAGACTGGGTGGTTCACGCTCCAGAGTTCTGGAGATCAGAAGTCCAGAACGGGTCTCTGGGCTAAGGTCAAAATGTCACCAGGGCTGCATTCCTTCCGGAGGCTCAAGGGGAGGATCTGCTTCCTGCCTTTTCCCGCTTCTAGGGGCCCCCACATTCCTCGCCTCGTGGCCCTTCCTCCGCCTTCAGGGCCAGCAATGACAGGCCAAGTCCTCACACGGCCATCTTTCTGGCTCTCCCTCTCCCCCGCTTTTAGGAACTTGGTGAGGCTATTCGGCCTGCCCAGTGATCCGGGACCACCTCTCTCCTTTACACCAGCTCAAGAGCAACAATTCCATCTGCCCCCTCGATGCCCCTTTGCCACGTAAAGTAACAGGTTCTCGGGATTTGGGGCAGCCACCGTTCTCCCTGGCGCCCCATCCTCTCCAAAACCCGCTTCCTCGGCCTTTCCCAGGACCATGAGCTTCCCTGACACTTCCCATCAAGTCCTCCTGTTTCTATTAAAGCAAAATTGGCATCATCAGTGTTGCAAGGAAGTCAAGTGAAATGAGCACATGTTACCACTAACTCCCCACTACTGCCTCTTTAAAAACAAAACAAAACAAAAAAAAAACCCAACAACCTGGGGAGGCACCCACCTGGCTTGGTTGGAAGAGTGTGAGGCTCCTGATCTTGGGGTTGTGAATTTGAGCCCCACTTTGGGCGTAGAGTTTACTTAAAACCAACCGACCAACCAGCCAACGAACCCTGGAGTGTCTTAGCAAGAAGAGTTGGAATCCAGTCTGATGCAGAAGCCCACATTCGTGGCAGGGGGCTATAGGCCTAAATGGAAGGAGCGTGAAGGCCAGCCCACTGGGGTGGCCGCTCCCACAAGAACCTAGCTCTTATGGAGACAAGTCCAACTCGGCCTGGGGTTGATTCTAGCCACAAAGCCTCACAAGCAACATCCGCTTCCTTTCCGGAACTGAGAAACCACAAGGACCGTGGGCGTTGACTCACGAATAACGTAACCCCCGCTACTCTCCTGAAAGCTTTGAGGTGATTCATAACTCTAAACATAGCCCCCAGATAGATGAAAGATGATCAAAACTGGCCTAGAAAAACTTCAAACCCACACAAGTCCACAGAGAGGATGGTGGCAACATAATAAGCAGACTGAAGAGCGAATCATGAGGGTAATGCTTTGGGGATGTTTTTTTGTTTTGTTTGTTGTTTTAAAGAAACCCACGACCATGTCAGACCCTTCAGACTGCTGTTTGGGCTTTGGGGATTCGGCCAGGCTCTGTGGGCCGCCCATGCCTGCTATGAGAGCAGACAAGCAGCATGTGAGCTGGGCTGATATTCACCCCAGCCACAAGCAAGAAGGGACACTATTTCATAGCAGCACAAGTCCAGAAGTAAGGCAGGCTTTGGGCTCAGTGATGCAGCCAAGCTTCCTTCTGCCTATCTGACCATTCGACAGAGTCAACCTCATCCCGAGGCTGGACCTCTAGCCCGTCAAAGCGTGAACCCCTGAACGATCTGTCCAAATCTGAGCTAATTTGGAAAAAGTTACGTTGCCGACAAAATGAAGGATCCCGAGATCGCTCTAGATTATCTGGGGGGCGGAGAGCCCTAAATCCAGCGACAGGTATCCTTACAAGAGATGGAAGGGGAGGGGACATAGAGCAGAGAGGAGGAGGCCGTGAGCAGACAGGGCGGTGAGTGGAACCATCAGCCTCAAACCAGGGAGTGGGGGGGACCCCAGAAGCTGCCACAGGAGAGACACAGGACAGACGCCCCTCGAGGCTCTGAAGGTTGTGCGGCCCTCCTGACACCTTCATTTTGGACTTCTGGATGTTATTTTAAGCCACCGAGTTGAGATTAATTTATAACGACAGCCAGAGGACACTAGTTCAGTGTCTTTGGGGTCACGAGACACCCATTTGGACCACTTCTTTCTCGTGTTCTGTTCGGTGGCACAGAATGGAGAGCTTCTCTTTGTCTAATGGGTTCATCTCTGCTTATGTGCTCATCTCAAAACCCTTAAAACCCCTCCTTCCCCCAGGGAATGCCAAGAAAGTAATGGACGAAAAGCAGGCTTCCCAACACGAGCGCTGTTAACATTTGGGGCTGGATAATTCTTGGCTGTGGGGCAGGGGGCGCCTGGGGCCTGGCACTGTGGGATGTTGAGCAGCATCCCTGGTCTCTACCCACCAGGATGCCTGTGGTACCCTGCCGCCCCTGCCGGTGTGACCACCCAAACAGCCAGATGTCCCCTGGAGGGAAGTCACCTTCAGTCGAGAACCCCTCGTGCAGACCCGTGCGGACCCCTTTCTGGGCTGTGAGTGGAAGGAGCCGCCGGCGGATGACCACGACCGTGGATCTGAGCACCAGCCTCGCACATCACAGCCACTTGCTGTCACCTGTGCTATTGGGAGGGCGTGTGGGTGAAAGGCAGGCACCAGGGGACTCGGTGGTTTTAGAACTTGACGGACCCTCATGGAAACCACGCACATGGCAAGGGGCGGTCTGTCCTGATGGCGACGTGAACCGTAGGAACAGAGTGACCGGCCCGGAGCGGCAATTTCCCGTTGAAGACGTGCCACGAAATCCAGAGTCCTCTAGAGCAGTTGGAAGGGGGCGACCCCGCTGAAATCAGGCCAGGGTCTCAGACTGACGGTGCAGGGCTTCAAAGGAGGCAAAATACGCAGCCTTGGGACCCTCTGGGATCTGGGATTCAGTCATTTGTGGGGACAAACCTGAAAATCTGGAGCCCCAAATTCCCCTGAGATGCCCTGGGAAGGAGACACCAGCACCTGTCGATCGGCGGTCACAGTTCCTTCTTACGCAGGTGTCTCCCGAGATGATGCTCGTTCCCCTCAAGACTTGGGTCTCCCGTCTTTCCTGGACTGTGGCAAATCCCAGCTCATGACGGATGGATCGTACATGTAAGAAGTTGGGGAGAGTCCGTGGACATCAGGGTCAGTCACCTGCGATGGAGATTTTTATCTAGTATTTTAGGCTTTCTGGGTAGCTGGAGACTATGGCAATTGCATAAGTATGGATGGTCTCCCCGATGACGGCCAAAGACAGTGCAGGTCAGTATTAATACCCCCGTTTTGAGGACTGGAAGGTGGTCAACTAGGAGAATGTCCTTGTTTGCAGGAAATACAGTCAGTATTTGGGTGAGTTGAATCAGGTCTGTAACATAGTCTCAGATGGTTCAGCAAACAAATTTTTTCTTTGTATTGTATTTATAAACTCTTACGTAGGGGCGGCTGGGTGGCTCAGTCAGTTGTGTCTGACTTTGGCTCAGGTCATAATCTCACGGTTCGTGGGTTCGAGCCCCGTGTCGGGCTCTGTGCTGACAGCTCGGAGCCTGGAGCCTGCTTTGGATTCTGTGTCTCCGTGTCTCTCTGCCCCTCCCCTGCTTGTGTTCTGTCTCCCTCTCAAAAATAAATATTTTTTTAAAAATTAAAAAAATAACTTAAAAAAAACTCTCTTCCGTGAGTTTGTTTCAAAATAAGTGGAAAAAATGAAAACAATGCAGAATGACAAAACAGCCAAACCACATCTTAGCATGAGAACAGAAGAGAATGCATACACTTTAAAACAATGCCAAGTAAAAGCAAGAGGGAAAACCTCACCGATTTCCAGTGAGCAAGCTCTCATGCTCTCTGGTTTCATACTTTCTCTATTTGAACAATGTGAATGTATTCCTAGAATAAAATTAAGTTCAATAAATAAAAGGAAAATAATGCATACCCATGGCGGGATCCTGTCATGTACTTTTTGCATTTTCTCCTTTCATTTAGCAAGAAATAGACCTTGAAGATCTTTATCACTACACAAAGATCTATCACATTCTTTAAAAAAAAAAAATACCTGCACATAATCTCATCACCTGGCTGTATCACGAGGATGCCACAAAGACAGTGAGGAAAACCGTGCAAAAGACAGAGGCAGGTGCTTATTGGCAGGCCCAAAATTGGGCGAAAACCACCGCTAGAAAGAGAAAGTTGTGCAAACAGTAAAAAAGCATTCAGACAGGTCAGGGCACTGACCGCAGGGCACCAACTGATGTCTGTGAGCGGTAAAAGCAGAGAGAGGCAGCTTTTGGACATAGCATGTCGAAGGGGAAAAGGAGAAAGAGGGGGATCTCAGGGCTTTTCAAGAAGAAAGGGGAAAAACAAATCAAGGACATCACGTTTCTCCCCATTCTCCGCCTCCCAGCACGAGCCAGCTAGTAAAAAGCTGCACTTTACTACACTGACAGCAGAGGGCGCGCTTGTACTAAAAATCTTTCCAGAAGCAACCAAGAGCATTAGCTAGGCATAGGCTTAACAGGAGCCGTGCAAATCATCCCAGAGAGCCAGCCCTGTTTACAGAAACACACAGGCGCAGACATGTATCAGACACAGCCACCAAAATAAGCCAGGAAACAAGAACCCAAAAACTCAGTTGATACGCACCTAAGAACTGCCCCACTGTTGCACCACCTGTTTCACAGGTTTACAACAGCCCAAGGGTGGAAGCAATCCGGAGTCCATCAAGAGATGAAGGGATAAAGGGAACGTGGTTGCTCTGTCCACTGGAATGGTATTCAGCCTTAAAAAGGAAGGCAGCACTAACACCTGCTATAACACGGATGAACCTTGAAAACACTATGCTAAGAAGCCAGTCACAAAGACAAACGCTGCGTGGTTTCACGTACATGTGTTTCTAAAGAAGCCGGGTTCATAGAGATAGAAAAGAGCATGGTGCTTACCAGCAGCAGAGGGGTGAAGGTCTGGAGATTGCGTGGTGGGACCGGAGCAGTAGCCATTAATCCCTCCAGGGGGAAGTGCGTGCTGGGACTGGAGCAGTAGACATTAACCTCTCCAGGCCGAACTTCGGAGCCAGCAGGGAGCTTCCAGGGGAGACACGGAGGCTGCTGGTCTGGCACCAAATTGGGAGCATAACCTCGGGATGCCTGGGATATCTGACCTCGTGAAGGCAATTATAACTGATTACAATCAAGAGCTTAAGTCTCCCTGCTGAAAATACGGGGAGAAATGTCTGTCCTGTTTCTTAGAGCATTTCTTTAGAAAACTTGTATGTTTGGGGGCACCTGGGTGGCTCAGTCGGTTCAGCATCTGACTCTTGGTTTCTGCGGGTTCGAGCCCTGAGTCGGGCTCTGTGCTGACAGTGTGGAGCTTGCTCAGGATTTTCTCTCTCTCTCTCTCTCTCTCTCTCTCTCTCTCCCTCCCTCCCTCCCTCCCTCTCTCTCTACCCCTGCCCCGCTCACTCGCGCACGTGCACTCTCTCTTTCTCTCCCTCCCTCTCCCTCTGGCCCTCCTGGGATTCTCTTTCTTTCTGGTGGCCTTTCTGGGATTCTCCTTCTCTCTCTACCCCTTGCTCACTTGGGCCCTCTCTCTCTCTCAAAAAAAATTATATTTCGCCAACATTATGGAGCCAGTGCTTGGCTTAGTTCCCTTGAGGGAACATAAGGGTTTTGTATTCCCCCTTCACAATTTTACTGTATCAGGTGTAGGAAATTTCAATCTCCCCTCTCTTTGCTCTTTTTCTGTTTCTCTCTGTTTCTCTTTCATACCCAAACTATCCTCAATTTTTGTGCCTCCATACTGACTTTCAACTCCCATCCCTAATGTGGAGGGAGGGCACAAAGCTGTGACCATGTTTAGGGGCAGTCTTTCCATTAATTGTCCCCATACCTCACACCATTAGGGACCTCTGAAGAGCAGAATCTCCCTGACGATATCTCTTCAATATACAGATACAGGGGTTCCCCGGGTGGCTCAGCTGGTTAAGCGCCTGACTTCAGCTCAGGTCATGATCTCACAGTTCATGAGGTCAAGCCTCATGTCGGGCTCTTAACTGCTTAACTAACTGAGCCACCCAGGCGCCCCCAAATTACATTTTTTTTTAAAAAGGTAGGCTCTAATACCCAACATGGGGCTTGAACTCACAACCCCAAGATCAAGAGCCACATGCTGTACCAACTGAGCCAGCCAGGTGCTCCACGAAAGTACATCTTTCAATAGTGTGTATCCATTTCCTCATTTCTAAAAGATGGATAATAACAGAACCTTCAGATTTATGCTACAGAGGACCCAATAAGAAAGGAAGAAATCTGGGGCGCCTGGGTGGCGCAGTCGGTTAAGCGTCCGACTTCAGCCAGGTCACGATCTCGCGGTCCGTGAGTTCGAGCCCCGCGTCAGGCTCTGGGCTGATGGCTCGGAGCCTGGAGCCTGTTTCCGATTCTGTGTCTCCCTCTCTCTCTGCCCCTTCCCTGCTCATGCTCTGTCTCTCTCTGTCTCAAAAATAAATAAAAACATTAAAAAAAAAAAAAAAAAGGAAGAAATCTGCCCTGGAACTGAAATCATGCTTAAAGATTGACTATTAAAATATTTTTAGGACTTCTACTTCTTGATGAAGTAGCCATCACCTATCTTGCCTGTTCATCAAAAAAAAAAAAAAATAGGGAAGGTGAATAAATATACAAAATAACTCTGAGATATTGCTGTACAGGACTAATACTAACACGCGATACAGGACTGTGGTATCCAAAAGACTGAAACAAACAAGTCTAGCCACATGATTGCTGATGCATTGTGCCTAGAAGCATCCTCTGGACATCTACCCAGGGAGTACAAACCCAAGCAGAACACAACAATTTCAACAAGACGTAGATGTGGGAATTCAGGAAGCTGGGTTCATGCCCTCTACAAATTCAGAGTAGGATAGGCGACTATAGGGAGCCATGCAGAAAAGAGCTCCAGAATTGCAGAAATCATGACGGGAGCTTTGTGAAATTTATGAAATATATATGCCCAGGGATGCAAGAAACTCTGTAAACCTTATCCAAGACAAACACAAAGAAAACCACACGATACTAGAAATGGATATTAGAGAGTGATAAAGGATCCCTACTTTCCTAGCCATCCCAAGAAAATTGAAACTGTCAATTCACCTAAATTGAGATAATTGGACCAAGGGATGGGTATTGTTTTTCAGAATTTTTTTTAAAAATCAGGACATAAGGGGGTGCCTGGGTGGCTCAGTCGGTTGAGCGTCCGACTTCAGCTCAGGTCACGATCTCGTGGTCTGTGAGTTCGAGCCCCGCGTCGGGCTCTGGGCTGATGGCTCAGAGCCTGGAGCCTGCTTCCGATTCTGTGTCTCCCTCTCTCTCTGCCCCTCCCCCGTTCATGCTTTGTCTCTCTCTGTCTCAAAAATAAACGTTAAAAAAAAATCAGGACAGGGGCGCCTGGGTGGCTCAGTCGGTTAAGCGTCCGACTTCAGCCAGGTCACGATCTCGCGGTCCGTGAGTTCGAGCCCCGCGTCAGGCTCTGGGCTGATGGCTCAGATCCTGGAGCCTGCTTCCGGTTCTGTGTCTCCTTCTCTCTCTGCCCCTCCCCCCTTCATGCTCTGTCTCTCTCTGTCTCAAAATAAATAAATGTTAAAAAAAAATAAAAAAAAAATCAGGACATAAGTTTTGGAATTCAATAATTCTGGGAAAATTTTCTTTCTCCATTTATGTTGAGTCTTTCCATGTCTGCTATTACTATAGAGCGTATGTATTTTACAAAAGAATTGGTCTTACTTCTCTAAAGAAGACACCCGGATGGCCAACAGGCACATGAAAAGATGCTCAACGTCGCTCCTCATCAGGGAAATACAAATCAAAACCACACTCAGATATCACCTCACACCAGTCAGAGTGGCCAAAATGAACAAAACAGGAGACTATAGATGCTGGAGAGGATGTGGAGAAATGGGAACCCTCTTGCACTGTTAGTGGGAATGCAAACTGGTGCAGCCACTCTGGAAAACAGTGTGGAGGTTCCTCAAAAAATTAAAAATAGACCTACCCTATGACCCAGCAGTAGCACTGCTAGGAATTTACCCAAGGGATACAGGAGTACTGATGCATAGGGGCACTTGTACCCCAATGTTTATAGCAGCACTCTCAACAATAGCCAAATTATGGAAAGAGCCTAAATGTCCATCAACTGATGAATGGATAAAGAAATTGTGGTTTATATACACAATGGAATCCTACTTGGCAGGAGAAAGAATGAAATCTGGCCTTTTGTAGCAACATGGATGGAACTGGAGGGTATTATGCTAAGTGAAATAAGTCAGGCAGAGAAAGACAGATACCATATGTTTTCACTCTTATGTGGATCCTCAGAGACTTAACAGAAGACCATGGGGAAGGGGAAGGAAAAAAAAAAGTTAGAGATGGAGGGAGCCAAACCATAAGAGACTCTTAAAAACTGAGAACAAATTGAGGGTTGATGGGGGTGGGAGGGAGGGCAGGGTGGGGGATGGGCATTGAGGAGGGCACCTGTTGGGATGAGCACTGGGTGTTGTATGGAAACCAATTTGACAATAAATTTCATATTTAAAAAAATAAAAAAATAAGTAAACATTAAAAACAATAAAATAAAATCTTTAAAAAAATAAAAAAAAAGAGAGACTCTTAAAAACTGGGAATAAACTGAGGGGGAGTGGGAGGGAGGGGAAAGTTGGTGATGGGCATTGAGGAGGGCACCTGTTGGGATGAGCACTGGCTGTTGTATGGAAACCAATTTGACAATAAATTCCATATTAAAAAAAAAAAGAATCGTTCTTCCAGGTATCTTCCCTGGGTCTACTGAACCATCAAGTGTGATTTTTTTTTTTGATTTTGTTTTTAAATAATCTCTGCACCCAACACGGGGCTCGAACCCACAACCCCGAGATCAAGGATTACACATTCCACCGACTGAACCAGCCGGATGCCCTTCAAGTGTCATCTTCACCTGCAGCACCACCCAGGTTGTTGACTGTCTCAGTGGATTATATATATTTGATTCATTTTTTTTCTTTCTTTCTGTCAAAGCCTCCCTCAACTCTCCTGTGGTACACACGCAGACCATCATGGCTACTACTAACCCCATCTCCTGAGTCACTGTCTGAATTGAAGTTTCCCGTAGGAAGGCCACAGACTGACATGTGGCCTGGACCCAGTTATGGCGGAGGAGAGCGGACAGAGCCTGACTTTGCAGAACCGGTGGTTTCCCTTCCTGTGTAGTAGCTGATGCTGTTGCCCTGTGACAAGGGCTTCTGAGCTCCAGAGCGCTCATGAGTATCATGAGTAGGTCTGTCTTCTTGTGACGAGTGTCTGCCCAGTTTGCCGTGACACATCCGGGAGGTGTGGACTGAGACACTACCATGCCCCTGGGGATCATTTTCCTTCTTGTACTTGGTGAGTGCGGCAGGGAGAGTTGGTGAGGTTAGAAGGGGAAGAGAATATACTCAGGTTCATGTCTTGGGTTCCTCTCATGGGACTCTTCCTCTGTGAGGTCCTAGGGCCATTTAACTACTGAGGAATCACCCATCTGGTCACTTTTACTCAACTTGCATCCAGGCAATGCCCTGATCTCAGGTGTTTGGAAATCACTGAGTTATAGGGTAGACATCGCTTACCAGGCATATCTCTATTTCAGTGTGTTGTCTGGACCAAAGGATTTGGGCACAAAATGGTGAGTGTTTCTTCCCCTTTCCACCTAGTCACGTTGAGTCTGACTGAGTGCACTGTGGGATAAGTCTCAGGAGCCTTGAACTGGTTCCAACCGTTGACCCACACCATCCCTCACCCACAGTCTTCATTTTGTTTATTTATGTTTAAAAATTGTGGTAAAATTGGGGCGCCTGGATGGCTCAGTCTGTTGAGCGTCCGACTGGCTCAGGTCATGATCTCACCACGGTTGGTTGGTTTGAGCCCCGCGTCGGGCTCTGTGCTGACAGCTCAGAGCCTGGAGCCTGCTTCGGATTCTGTGTCTCCTTCTCTCTCTGTCCCTCCTCTGCTCGCACTCTGTCCCACTCTGTGGGACTCAAAAAATAAATAAATGTTAAAAAATAAATAAAATTGTGGTAAAATACAGTTAACATAAGTTTACCACCTTAGCGGATGTTAAGCATGTTTCAGTAGTGATAAGTACATTCACATTGTTGTGCAATCAACCTCCAGAACTTTTCATCTTGCAAAACAGACACTCTATACCTGTTAACCAGCAACTCCCCAATTCTTCTCTCCCAGCTTCCAGCAACCACCACTCTATTTTCTGATTCTATGAATTTGACTTCTCTAATACCTCATACAAGTGCAGTTAGACAGTGTGTGTCTTTTTGTGTCTGGCTTATTTCATGGGATAATGTCCTCAGGGTTCATCTGTGTTGTAGCACATGCCAGAAGGTCCTTCCTTTTCAAGGCTGAATATATTCCATTGTGTGTATAGAACCGACCCTCGATACCTGCTCTGGTCATGATCTTATGGCTCGTGAGATGGAGCCCTGCACTGGAATCCATGCTGAGTGTGGAACCTGCTCGGGATTCTTTCTCCCCCTCTATCTCTGCCCCTCTCCTCTGCTCATGTGCACCTTCTCTCTTTCTCTCTCAAAAGAAAACAAAATTAAAAAAAGGAAAGAATCTGCCAGGGTCACTAATAATAATATTGAAGGGAAACATAGCTGAGAGTGACACAGAGAACAGACACAGAGCACAGGCCCATGTCTCCTCGTAGATAAGGGATTAATTCTCTCTGCCTGTGCCGCAGGAACTTTCCATTTGCCATTGCCTTGGCTGCTTCCAGCTTCCTGATTTACCGAGAGGCCAGCTCATGGGAGAAAGCACTCTTGCTCAGCAAAGAGACAGTAGAGAAAATCCAGACCTCAACATGTGCCGAGTCTGAGAACTTGTGCAAGCAGTTTCCTACCCCTGAATGCCAAGTTCCTTCTTTCCAAAATGGGGATAGCAATAGGCTGTTGCATCCATGAAGACACCACACACCTGTAAAGCTCAGGGAACATCACTTTGCTCAGATTTGATATCATATAAAGTTATCAGTTGCTGGATAACATTTATTGAGATTTTCTCATGTGCCAAGGAATAGTCTTGGCCAATTGCATATATTGTCTCCTTTTATGCTTACTGCTTCTCGATGAGCTAAACTGATGCCTTCATATTCTGGATATATTGAATTCCTGCTGTAACCTCAGCATTGTTCCCCTTACTGGGGACATGGCTTTGAATAACCCCCTTACATGGGGACATGACAGGCAAAGAGATCCCTGCCCTTTAATGGGAGGAAAGATAAAATTAACATAATAGAGAACTTGGAATATGTGCTATGTTAGAAGCTTTTTAATGCTCAAGAGAGGGGCGCCTGGGTGGCTCAGTTGGTTAAGCATCTGACTTTGGCTCAGGTCATGATCTCACAGTTTGTGAGTTTGAGGCCCCCATGTCGGGCTCTGTGCTGACAGCTCAGAGCCTGGAGCCTGCTTCAGATTCTGTGTCTCCCTCTCTTTCTGCCCCTCCCCTGCTCACACTATGTCTCTCTCTCAAAAATAAATAAACATTAACAATTAAAAAAATGCTAAAGAGAAATATTACTAAAGGGCAGTAAGGGGAACAAGGATAGCAGTGAAAGTGATGAGGAAGAGACCCTCAGGGTTGATTTTCAGGTTGAATGTGCGTGGTGGAGAGGAAACCACTCAGTAATAACACTAAGGAATAAGTTGCTCTTAAATTGTTGGTGGAGAATGAGATTGGATTAGGTATTCCGGAATATTTCTGGAGCTCTATTTTGGCCCTAAGGAGGGAATGTCCCACAGGAGATGACTCACCCAGGTGAGCAGCTCACAGCTGGGTGAACTAGTCTAGACTTTAAGTGAGGGGCATGTGTATGTGTGTGCGTTTTGTTCACGGTGACTACACAGGGCGAGTGTATAGAGAAATGAGACCTAGGTTGGAGCACTGAGCCCAGAGGTTTCCATGCATAATTTTAGGAGTTTGAGGTTGAAGGAATATTCAAGGAAACCATAGGAAAACCAAGACCGTGAGCGGCTAGAAGTCAAGCGAAGGTCATTTCTTAAAAGTTTTTATTTATGTTAAGAGAGAGAGAGAGCGAGCGAGCACCAGTGCAAGCTGGCGAGAGGCAGAGAGACAGAGGAAGAGACGGAGAATCCCGGTCCGGCTTTGTGCTGTCAGCGCAGAGCCCGATGTGAGGCTCAAACTCATGAACCGTGAGATCATGACCTGAGCTGAAGTCAAGAGTCGGACGCTTAACTAAGCCACCCAGGCGTCCTGTGGAGGTCATTTTTAAGCAGGCTGATGTCCGTTGTGAAATGTTAATGATTTTATGTAAATATAGAAATGAGCTCCTTCTTACAGATGAAGAGACTGAACCTCTCTTTTCATCTAGAGATGCGGGGTTGAGGTGGGGGCACATCTGGGACTCATGTGCTGGACTCTAACCCACACCCACATGGTGTTTTGCTCCAGGGCCTCTTAAGGAAGTGGGATGCTGGGTTTCTTGTCATCTCAGACTGTTTCTCCTGCAGTGACCACTTCCCAGCCTGACATCTGGGCAGTGCCCAGTGCTGTGATCCCCTGGGGCAGTTCCATAAGCATATTCTGCCGGTGCAGTTATCTCCCATCTGCAGAGACAAAGGCCCTCTGCTCTGTGGTATGGCAGAGTACCACACAGTGCTCTGCAGGTGGTTGAGTTCTTAATCCAGAATGTGACCTACGTCAATGCAGGGGTATACTGCTGTGTGCACAGGAAGCAAGGAGTCTGGTCAGAAGTCAGAGACACACTGGACCTTGTGGTGACAGGTAAGGGACACCCCAAAGGACACTGTCCCCCAGCCTTGGTCTGGGCTGCCCATGACACTGGACCAGCTTTGCCCCTATCACAGACCCCTGCCCTCCCACTTTATCCATCTGGTCCCGGTCTGTGTTCTGATATGATCCCAAATCCCTTCAGGGAGACGGCTGGAGCCCCCAAGGGACCGCACATCATGGGGACAGACGCTCATCTTTCCCTATATGACCACTCTCTGGTCTTGGGTCATGGGAAAGTAAGAAAAGCGGGTGTTTTGTCCTGGCAAGGGGTGAATTTCCCCTTGACTTTGTCCTTCCTTCTCTCAGGTCAGACCAAGAGAATGATGGCTTTGGGTATGGCTTCCCTCTAATAACTAGCTCTACTATGTTCCAGGAGTGTACACGAAAGCACCCTCCCTGACTGCTCATCCAGGCGCCAATGTGACCTCTGGAGAGACTGTGACCCTTCTTTGTCATGTACATAACTATGACATCTTTCTCTGCAAGAATGGAACCGCTGTCTGTCCCCAGGACTATTTATATCAAGATCACAACACATTCCTCATCTCCCCTGTGACCTCAGCCCATCAGGGGACCTACAGGTGCTATGGTTCTTTTAGCAACAATCAGTTCCGGTGGTCACTGCCCAGCGATCCCCTTGAGCTTTTAGTCACAGGTGAGGAATGTCCTAGACCGGTCACTTCCATGTCTGTGTTCTGGGATGTCCCACGAGGTGACTGGGGAGGGAGCTCCAAGGCCAGCTGTGTGAGGTGTTTCTGGTGTTGCAGAGCGTGTGGGGCCACATGGAATGCAGCTCCATCCACATCAGGGTCACTGTGGGAATCTCTGGGTCATGTTGAGAAAGCGGTCTCAGGGCACATGTGCCTTTTCTCAATTCATGCAAAGTCGCTATAGGTGCTAGGGGATATCCCGGGAACACTGAGCACAGAGATTGGACGCTTTTCATAACCCTCCTCAAACCCTTCCCAGATGTTGGTACCTCCAGAGGTCATGACACAGAAGTCAGGGGAGGTCATAATGTCAAGACTCTTTGTGTCAAGCTTTCTGTCTGTCTGACTGCAAGCTGATGATGCTGGGTTGTGAAAATGACCTCTAGTAAACCGAGTCAAGTAGGGGAGGACCACAGAAAACAAGAAAGCAGTGTCTATGTGATGGGTTATGTTCAAGACTTCACGTGAACAGGCAGGGGTGCCGAGCCCATTTTTCTGTGGGGGGCTCAGTACGCTAAGCCAAGTATTCCATTGGAGTGGAATCTTGGAAGATGAACAGGTGTGTTGCACGTTGGTAAGCAAATGGAACTATATATAAGAAATCAAGGTGATCAGAGTCGGGGGGGGAATATGAGAGGAGGCAGCAGGCTGAGGCTCGGATGAGGAGGGGACACAGCGGGGCACCGACTCAAATTGGTGAATACACTCAGAAGACTGGCAAGGACGCCGGGAATACGGAAAGTTAAATGTGCAAGACTTCCAGCATCTGCTGATGAATGTTCAATATATTTATGAAGCCCAGAAAGCCCCTCTGAATTCCTGAGTAGCATATGTGACTTTATTTATACACACACACACACACACACACACACACGTGTACTAGATTATGTCCAACACAAAGTATATATAAAAATATAACTCACATTATATATTATCATATTTTGTATTTAGCATATGCATTATACGTTATATAGTAATATACGCTATATAGTAATATATAGTTATATATTATATTTTGTATTTAGCATATACATTATACGTTATATAGTAATATATTATACGCTATATAGTAATATATAGTTATATATTATATTTTGTATTTAGCATATATAATATACGTAATATAGGGAGCATATAGATTCACGTTTATATCCTGAAATGCATGTCTTCCACATCTGTCGCCTCTAAAGTTAGGACTTGACTATAGTCTGACTGGCTGACTCCGTTCTTTTCACCTCCTTGTGAAACAATGGTGCGTCTTACGTCAGCAGTCTTCCATGTTGGTTGAATCGCACCAAACGATATCAAAAATTCCATTTCTGGGGCGCCTGGGTGGCGCAGTCGGTTAAGCGTCCGACTTCAGCCAGGTCACGATCTCGCGGTCCGTGAGTTCGAGCCCCGCGTCAGGCTCTGGGCTGATGGCTCAGAGCCTGGAGCCTGTTTCCGATTCTGTGTCTCCCTCTCTCTCTGCCCCTCCCCCGTTCATGCTCTGTCTCTCTCTGTCCCAAAAATAAATAAAAAACGCTGAAAAAAAATTTTTTTTAAAAATTCCATTTCTACAAAGCGCTCTCGATCAGCACCACATGTGACTAAAAACCCTGCCCTCAGACCACTTCTCCAGCAGTGACATCCCCGTCTTCCCTTTCTTTCCAATGGAATATTTTTGTGCCAATCTCGATTCCCCTTTCTTTCCCATAAAATCCACACCTAATGGGTGAACACTTTCTGTTGTTTCTACTTTGGAAAGTGATTATGAGTTTGCAGATTTTTCTCCACACCCTCAGGTGTTCTCAGGTACCTTCATATATCACTGGGTTCCAGTTACATCCCCCCTATGTGTCTTCATCTTCCACCACTGCCCGATGCCGTGCTCCCTCCTCACCGCACTTGAAGCCATCCTTTCAAAACCCATTCCATTGCACCATGAGCCTATGCAAGTGCTTCAAAACCTTATTTTTTTGGCACTTTGAGTGAACAATTCAGCTATTTCTACAGACTCCAGTTCCAGTTTGTTCGGACCCCTGCTTCAATTTCCACTTCACCCGCTTCTTTCCAGCTATACTCCCTCTGCTTTTGCCCTTAGTCTAGAATGTTCTTTTTGCCAGTCTTTCTCCCCTTTCCACCTCTCAGAATGTAACCCCAAAGTCTCCAGCTTTCAAGTTCTTTCCCTGATGCCCAATGGAGAGTAGAATCTCATCGCATTTTCAAACCACCTCTGGCTATATGGAAAGTATACTGAGAGTACAGGTAGAAACAAATCTTTAACGAATGGGGTTGGAAGGTGGACCTTCAGTTTCCAAACCCCTTGTACCCTGTGGGACTGGGACATGCAGAACAATTCCATCCTATGCTACGTTAGCCTCAATATCCTTCCTCCCTGGGACACTGTAATCACCTCTCCCCTTTTCACTGGGCCGGGGTGGGGGGAGGGGTGTCTCTGGTCTCAGATTGAATGTGGCATTATTGTGGTTGGAGCTGAAGTTTGATGAATTTCTCTCTACCAGTTAGGTGGCCAGGCTCCCCTTCTATGCTGTCCCTGGTTGAGTGTCTCCTAAACCATGTGACCTTGAGCCACATGTTCCTACCACTTCTGAGAGAACACAGACAGCTGCTCATAGCCCTGTGATACTAGACATTTATGGATGGTAATCTGTTTAGCAACTCTTTGTACCTCTCTACCATTCTGAGGCTTTCATGGGCTTCCCAGGGTCATGTGACCAGAAGTTGAGCTCATAGCAGGGAAGTGGAGAACGTCTCAGGCTCTGATGACCCCACCTTTCCCTTTGCTTCCCCCTCTCTTGGCCATGCCCCTCATCATGGCACTGAGGTCAGGGTCAGCAGGCAGGTGCCATGTCTTTGTTAGGATCCTGAACAAATTCTGTATTACGTTTTACATCCTCTGTGTGACCACCACCCCACATCAGCACTCTTGACTTGGGGAGAAGACAGATTGTGGTTTGAGTTTTACTGTTTATGCCTTAACCCAGACACTCTTGTTCAGGGAACCACCTGCAGCCTCACATTTGATCAGAGTGAAAAAAGAGACTTTCAGGTCATAAGAGGGGTCTGACTGAGCCTATTTGAATTTGGATGATGTGTGGTTTATGTGTGATCTTTGTATTGTTGGGGTTGAGGGGATATGCTGTTGGTCCCATATTAAATTCTTTCTTTTTCCCACAGAATCGTTACCCCGAGATTACGGAAAAGAGAACATCCCAGATTACACAACAGAGAACATCATCCAGTTTAGCCTCGGTGGCCTGCTCCTCTTAGTTATGGGGCTTCTACTGCTGGGAGCCCAGAAGAGCAGAGAAGGTCTGCAAGGTGCAGTTAGGGAGCCCCCAGGCTGAGCAGTAACTCTTCATAGCACCTCATCAGAATGAGGGAATCTAGAGATTCTCAAAGGACTTGGGCTCCATGAACTCTACATGCCACGGAATGGTGTAGAGTCCCAGCAATTGTGCCAGAAGGAGAGACTTCCCAAATCCCAGATCATATTCTCTTTCTTTCTCTTTCTACGGCTCGATGTGACATCTGACTTCTGCCTCAGTGTCATTCCTGAATCCTTTTTCTTTGCGGATGTTTCTCCATAGGCCTGTTGTCCCTCCTCAGCTCCCGATCCCTCAACATCCACTGGCATCCCTCCTTTTCATGAGCACACTCCTCTTATCCCCATCAACCTGGGGTAGGTACCACACCCCTTCCTTCAGCCCTACCTCTCCATGTCAGATGATGACACCAATGTTAGATCCAGCCTGTGTTTCTCTAACAATAGTTGATTTACTAGTGATTTCTGGACATCTTATCCACAAGGGGAAAGGAAATGATACAAGGTCATTGGCCCTCCCCTTTGCAGTCTTGATTCATCATACTGCCTGGGCATTTTCTTCAATAATGCCACATGCCACGGTAACGTCCCCAGAATAAAGGCTACCACCTCACCACCGTCCATAATATCCACATTGACCTTCACATGTGCTCTGCCTCCCGGGGCTGGGTCATGCTTCCCTCAGTCCACTTGATTCTACTCCATTGTGGCAGCAGCTTTATGACTCAGGGATATCACTGTAGCCTACACTTATAAGCACAGAACGACATCACTTCTCAGGCTTTTGGCTAAGATCAAGTATAAGCACAGAACGTGAGCAATTATATGGCCAATCTTGTTTGTTTCCGTCTTTTGGGCATCATCATCCAACACTGCATGTTACTCAATGCCTGAAAGAGTTGTTTTGTAAATTTTAACCTCTATTGCTTTGTTGAAAGGCAAGACTAGTTGTGATCATGCACTTCATGAGGTTGTAGTAGGAATCTTAAACTTTTTTTAAAGTTTTATTTAAATTAATTAATTTTATTTCAATTTAATTTAAGTTTTATTTAATTAAATGTTTATTTATTTTTGAGAGAGAGAGAGAGAGAGAGACAGAGCGTGAGCACGGGAGGGGCAGAGAGGAGGGAGACACAGAATCGGAAGCAGGCTCCAGGCTCTGAGCTGTCAGCACAGAGCCCGACATGGGGCTTGAACCCAAGAACCGTGAGATCATGACCTGAGCAGAAACCAGAGGCTTAACCATCTGAGCCATCCAGGTGCCCCAATCATTCACACATTTTGAATTACAGACACAAAAATAAACTGTAGAGAGACAGTGTGTGTGAGCAGGGGAGAGAGGCAGAGGGAGAGGGAGAAAGAGGGAGAGGGAGAGGGAGAGAGAGACCAGAGAGAGAGAGAGTTCCAAGCAGGTTCCATGCCTAGCACAGAGCCTGATGTGGAACTCAATCCCACAATCCTGGGATCATGATCTGAGCTGAAATCAAGAGTCAGAAGCTCAACCAACTGAGCCATCCAGGTGCCCCAAACCAGATTATTATACGAAATCATCTCGCTATTAAAAACATCTTAAGAGAAGTAAAGACATATACTTTCCCTTTTATATAAAAAAAGGCCGGGACGCCTGGGTGGCCCAGTCAGTTAAGCGTCTGATCATGACTAAGCTCAGGTCATGATCTCACGGTTCGTGAGTTTGAGCCCCGCATCTGGCTCTGTGCTGGCAGCTCAGAGCCTGGAGCCTGCTTCGGATTCTGTGTCTCCCTCTCTTTCTTCCCCTCCCCTGCTTGTGCTCTCTCTCTCTTAAAATAAATAAATATTAAAAAATATATAAAAAAGGCTGTATAAGATATCAAATGCCTAAGAATTTACATATTTCTCAGATTAGAAGAAGGTCATTGACCATTCCAAGCAAATTAAAATAGTCCTTTCAAGTGAACTGGGATGATTGCCCCCTCAGAGATTTCATTCTTAGGTGCAGTAATTCAGGAAAAATTTTCTCCATGACTTAGTTGACTCCATGACTTTTCACACACACGATCGCTACAGAGAAGCCACGTCCACAAGTCTCCCAGACATACTCCCTGGCTCTACATTACCCTCCACCAAATTTTCAAGACTGATTTAGGTCTGTAGCTCCATCCATAACAGTTTCACTGACTTCCACATATTAGATTCTCACTTCTGTTTTTTTGTTAAACCTCCTTCAACATCTGGTAGCCGAAATACAGGTCACTGTTAGGAGCATTACGCACATCTCCAACGTCTTTGCGGTTGTTGAGATTACAGCAGGAAACCCACAGAGCAGCTCCTGCCTGAGTCCAGTGTTCCGGTGGAGGGTCAAAAGGCAGAGCCATGTCTTGCAAAAGCAGCAGTTGCTCTTTGTGTTTAGCAGGTGCACATCATGCTGTGTGAAGGCTCAAAGCCCCAGGCTGCTCCACCCGTGGGTGGGTCCTGCTGAGAACACTGTGGGTCCAGTGCTATGTCCCTGGGGTTCACTTTTCTGCTGGGACTTGGTGAGTGTTGCAAAGGGGGTTGTGCGGGAGGTGGCAGGGGAAGAGAATGCCGACACGGAGGTCCCTTCCATGGGATTCTTCTCTGGGAGGTCCTGGGCCAGTTGGTTATAGAGAGATCACCTGTAGGGTCACCATTCTCCTATTGAACGCAGGTCTGGTGTCCAGTATCAGGTGTTTGGGGATCACTGGTTTCTAGGGTAGACCTCTCTCACCAGGTCTCTCTCTGTTTCAGTGTTTTGTCTGGAACAAAGGATTTGGGCAAAAAATGGTGAGTGTTTCCTCCTAAGCAGTTCTGACATGGGCTGAGCTTAGGCAGCTTTGGTTGAGTCCCAACTTTCAACCTGTGTCATCCCCTCACTAACCCTCTTCAGTTCTAATTTTTAAATTCGCATCATCACACCCATTTTTGGCGGAAAGTCTTTTTCCTTCTCCAGAAAGCTTCCGGCTGCCTGACTCTTCCCTATCAGCACGGCTGAGTCAAGAAGGGGACCTCCAGGTCCTTTAATAATGCTGAGAGGAAACACAGCCAAGGCTGGCACTTAGAAGGCAGACGCAGAGAGCTGGGGAGCTTGCCTCATGTCCCCAGTGGATCTGAGGCTGTTGCCTACTGGGTGTGTTGGGTGTCCTTTTCCATTGGGCAACCCCTCAGCTGCTTCCGGGTCCCTTCTTTAAGGAGGGGTCAGCTCACAAGGATGGCACCCTTGCTCAGAAGACAGACCTGAAGCAGAACAAAGACCGCAACGTTCGGTAGTCTTGTGACTTTTTGCAAGTAATTTCCTGTACTTGAGCCCTGAGTTCCTCCTCCTTTGTAACATGAAATAATGACAGAGTGTGGCACCAGTTAAGATACAAGGCATGCCAAGTTCAGAAAACAGCCTCAGATGAGGTACCATTGTGTAAAATTAATAATGGCCACATAAAACTTATTGGGGTTTTGCCCCTGCTGAGTGTTGTTCTCAGCTTTTGCATACATTATCTTATTTTAATCTTAGAACTCCTCCAAGAGGTAAGTTAATTCCTTCATATTGCAGATATACTGAGCCTATGGTGTGACCTCCACATTGTACTTTGTGTCAGAGGAAAGGGCTTTGAATGCCCAAAAATGTCTTTGCCCTCCAACTGAAGGGAAATAATGCTAATAAAATAGATAACCAAGATCTATAACATGTGAGGTGTTTAATGCTAAAGAGAAACATGAAGAATGAAGGGGCGCCCAGAGGGTGTGTGTTTGGGGAGAGGTGCATTGGAGGAAGGCATTCCCATGTGGACACTAAAGTCTGGAGCGGGGAAGGGAGGCAGAAGCTATCAGGGAGAACACCCTTACATGCAGGAAACAAATGCTGATGTGGTTGTGCTGACGTGGAACTAACTAGGCTGGTCATCTAGATGCAGGCCAGTGGGTCTGGAGGATGGGCAGTGAGTGAGAATATTGTGTGTGTGTGTGTGTGTGTGTGTGTGTGTGTGTGCGCGCGCGCATGCGCGCGCGTGTGTGTGTGTCGGGGGGGTGAGATCAGGGAGCCAAGAGCTTGGTAGAGCAGGGCAAGAGGTTACTCAGAACGAGATGGGGCTATTGGGGCTGTGAGTGGAGAACTGAGTTAATGGGACTTATTAAACAGGATCATAGCCTTTGGTGTTTGCACGAGGGCATGGGGAGCAGTTGGGGAGTTTTGTAGAAGAAGGGGACAAAGTAAATGCAGTGATCTGATGAGAAATAATGGTTTCTCAACCCCGGGGGTGCTAACAGCAGGTGATAAGAACATAGACCCACAGCGTTCATTTCCAAATAGGACACAGCAGTGGCAAGAAACCAGTCAGCAATGATGCCAAGGAATGTCAGTTATTCTTAAATTGATGGGGAAGACTAAGTTGGATTGGATCTTTGGGGGATATATCAGGAACTCTAATTTGGATACAACTAGTTGAAAATTCCCAGTGTACATGAGAAGTTCACAGTTGGATAAATCAGTCTAGAGTTCTGGTGAGTGGTTATATTGTGTGTGTGAGACACACAGGAATAGTACACGAGTATCTATGGGTATATAGATGTCTATGTATAGACCGATGACAGAAAGCCACGTTGGGACAACCCAGGAGTGAGTACATACAGAAAGGAAAAACAGATTGAAGGACCAAGCCCAGAGGCATCCCAAAGTTTAGTGGCTTGGAGATGATGAGAAACAGCGAACCAGACTGAGAAGTGTGTGCAGGACAGAAATCAAGAGTGTGGGGTCCTGGGAGACAAATCACCTTCATCAGGCAAGGATTTCAAATATTGGCTCCGGGGGTCCCTAAAAGACCAGGTTCAGCCACTCACCACTGACAAACTCCAAAGGCAGAGACATAAGCAGTGGTGGACAGGGATTTATCTCAGGGAGGCCAACCCTGAGAAGACAGTACACTAACATGTCACAGACTGTCTGCAGGGCACTGAGAAACTTCCAGGTTTATATAAGGAAAGTGGGGGCAGAGGTTGGTGGGGCCACGCAGCTGGGCAGTAAAGGCCGGGTTGATCACTGCCTTGGGGTCAGTCATACAGGGTCTTTATTGCTTGAGGAGATAGTTTTTGTTTCCTTCATGGGATGCTTTGCCCACCAGACCTTTTGCCTGAGTTAAGAGATAAGCCAGAAAGAAGAACTTAAATCAATTAGAAAGTACAGACTGAGGTCAAACTGGAGTTGATAGAACTTGTCTCTCGCCTCCTGGGGATGGAGAAAAGGTGTTTCCTGACATCAGCATGTTTGGGGTTCGTGTCCCGTTTGTCTTCCAGGATTATTACCCCAGCCCTCCATCTGGGCACTGCCCGGGACTGTGATTCCCCAGGGCAGTTCTGTGACCATCCACTGCAGGGGACCTCCAGGAGTAGTCAGATGGCAGCTACTTAGAATAGGAACTTTCATCTCACGGTACGACAGAACCTCAGATGGATCCCAGGGAGTTTCCACGTTTTCCATCCAGTCTGTGACATACATCAATGCAGGAAGTTACTACTGTATATACTGGAAGAAAGGAGTCTGGTCAGGACGCAGTGACCCATTGGATCTGGTGGTGACAGGTAAGAGACACCCCCAAGGGCACATCCTTAGCTCCTATCTCTGCTGCCCACCACCCTAGACCCGACGTGTCCCTATCATAGGACCCCTGCCCTCTGTCTCTGCCCTCCCACCTTATCCATCTGGGTCTAAATCTCTGTGTTCTGAATGTGGTCCCATATCTCTTCAGGAAGGTGGCTGGAGTCCCCAGGGGACTGTCATCATGGGGACAGATACTAAGCTCCCCCTCCATATATATGGCCACTGCCTGGTCTCTGGTTGTGGGAAAATGGAAAAGTGTTTGTCTTGTCCTCATAATCCCTGTAGAGGAACAATTGTTGAATTTCAACCTACTTCTCCCTTCTTTCTTTTAGGTTCCAACAAGAGAATGGTGGTGTTGTGTGTGGGTCCCTGATAATGTTAAGAGGCTCTCTTCTCTTCCAGGCGTATACAAGGACACACCCTCCCTGACTGCTCTTCCAGACCCCAATGTGACCTCAGGAGAGAATGTGACACTCCTTTGTGAAACATCTCAGTACTATGAAATCTTTAATTTGACTAAAGATGGAAGGAATGTCTCTCCTCAGGATTTTTTACGTCAGGACCATAACACCTTCCTGATCTCTCCTGTGACCCTTGCCCATGGGGGTATCTATAGATGCTATGGTTCTTCTAAAATCTACCCTCACAGCTGGTCACTGCCTAGCAACCCTGTTAAGCTTTTGGTTACAGGTGAGGAAAGAGGCTGGACTGTTAGCCCTCTGCGCTCTGCTCAAGGATGTCCCTTGTGATGTCTGGGGTGGGGAATCTCTCCCACGTTGCCTGTAAGATAAGCTGGAAAGAAGAACATATTCAATCGGAAAGTACAGACTGAGGTCAAAGTGGAGTTGGTAGAAGTTGCCTCTCACCTCCTGGGGATGAGGAAAAGGGGTTTCCTGTGCACTGTATAAAAGGACCCCTGCTAAGATCACTCCATTCAATGTAGAGACCCTGAAACTTAGTATTTATTAGGACAACTTGGCATAGATATAGGGAGATTTTCCTTGGGAAGAAAGGTCTTTAACCATCTACACGAAAGTGCTCTGTGATCTGGGGTGGTGGTTCTTGAGAAGCAGAGTGCGTGGTGGGTGTGTGGGCACGTGGTCATCCTTTACACCCTCCTTGATCATTTCCTCAGGCAGTTCCACCTGCAGGTGAGTGGGTGACTGAGTATCATCACTAGGCAATAGTGACAGAAAAGGGAAAGGAAGGGCCATATTGGTTTCTTCATCCAAGACTATTTTCATAAGACCTGCATCATCCAAAAAAGATTCTGGGACCATAGGAGTGTCTCTCATCAGCCACCAACACAATGGAGAATGCAGAAAATTTACAGAAGAATGTCCAAGATGGGCTTATGATCAAGATCCTACAAGGCTGTGGGCGCTGCAGACAGGGGCAGCTCAGCTGTCTTGGTGGATGGGGGTGGAGTTCTGTAAGCCATAACTTTCCTGGCTGGCTGACACTTTTCAGGGTTTCAAGGGAGGGGATCACGTCCGAGCATGGGGAGCAGAGGGGATAGACACACAGGTGTGAGACAAGCATGCCTGGTGCCTTCTGGGAACTACAGGTTAGTTGTGGGAGGGTGCATGAATTAGGGATGGACAGATGGACACAAGGAGGCAGGGACCTGAGAAACAAATGGCAGGGATAGAGTAGAGAAGGGGGTAGTGGTGACTGGAGAAGTTTGTGCATGACCAGCCTGCAGGCAGGGTGCTGTGTAGAATAAAAATAATACATTTTAGTTGTTCAGTATCTGCTGATGGCTGCTAACTTATCACTCCCATCAAAAATGCTCCTCTGGGTTTCATATCCATGGATTATTGTACATCTACTCAGATACCTATTAAGCATCTCAGGAAGGCTCTTAATCAGTAAATCTCAAAATCTCCTCCTTATACTGGTCTTCCTATCACAGTAAGGTCCATTCATCCTCTCCAATGATCAGGTCACTAATAATATTTGATGCTCCTCTTCTGCTCCCAGTGCCCACATACTCCATCACCAAACCTCAACTGTCATCATTTCTATCCTCGAAAACTCCTCAAGTCCATTTCCTTCTTTCTCCCACCACTCCCACCACCCCATTGTTAAAACACAGCCACACCCTGCAGCACATTCCCTGATGCCTTATCTTTCCACCTGGCTCCTTAAATCCATGTGTCACACAGAAAAATGCAGTATTTAAAAAATACATAGCTCTTTGCTTGTCAATCCCTTTGTGGTTCACTATTACATTTAGACCTAAACCCAGACTCTTCTGAGCCACTCTTCCCGTCCTTCTGTGTATGGGCTCTTTCTCACCTCTGAGTTGGGTTATGTTACACTGTTCCCTCTGTTTAGAGGCAATTCTCCCTGCACTCAGAGATCTGGGTGTTTCTTATCTTTCAGGGCTTATCCCCAAAGAAACCCTTTTATTTAAAAATATAATTCGGCATAAATGGTTTTGCCCTATAATTTATCTCTATGTGTAAAAATACTTCTAGACCATAGATTCTATTGTTGGGGGTGTTTACTATGGTTTCCCAAACATCCAATAACTTGCCTCATGTAGGGAAGGCACACGTTAAATGTTTATTAAATGGATAAATTAATCCAGCAAGAGCTCAAAAACAGACCTTTACTGTTTCCTAATTCCTAGATCCACCTGCTCCTGGAAATGGACACCTTCCCATTGTGACTGGGATCTTGGCCATCGTTGTCTTACTTCTTCTCTTCCTCCTCTTTCTCTTCTACCAATGTTGGCATCGGGTCAAACACGGTATGTCCTGATGGTGGGACGGTTAACCTGAGAGGGCTTGGTGGATCCCCTACCGAGACTCTGATCACTGACTCTCCTTAGGGAACATTGATTGTGAGACCGAGAACCAGGTGAAGTATAAGAGGTAGGAAAATTTGGACTCCCCCAGTAGAAAACCTTCCGCCTTATTTCTCAGACTTGTCTTAATACTTCTATCTTTTCTTTCTCAGCTCCTTCCCAGTCATGGATTTCCAGGAAGAAAATCAATGTAAGGGGGAGTGAGAAGGAGGAACAGCTGGGGTGGGGAAAGGATGTGTTTGGGGAAGACAGAAGGCAAATTGGAGGAAGCAGACAAGGTGGGGGCATCACCTTACTGGACATGACATCACTGCCCTTCCCTATTTCAGTCAACCATCTCTGAAATAAATAAACACACACACACACACACACACACACACATACATATTATAGGACTGGGTAGTTTTAAGGCTCTTTCTGGAGGCTTACCCCCACATCTTTCCTTGCAGATGATGTCTTAGACGACATCCAGCCTGAGAAGGACAGACAGATGGCTATGCAGGTGAGTCTCTCCTTACCTACCTACTCTCCGGCCCCAGTAACCTTCCACAGGTGCTCTCTTTTCACTTTGTACCTCCCTGCTGACAGGTCCCCATAGTGGAAGACTCTCAGGAGGTGACCTATGCTCAGCTACACCAGGAAACCCTTAGGGGGAACGTGGACACGCTACTCTCCCACACCCATGAGGATTCCTCTGGCCAGCCCTGTGTGTATGCCACCCTCAACTTGTCCTGAGTTTAGAGCCAGGACTGGCTGTGTAGACTCCAGTGTTCAAGTGCTCCTTAAAGAAGGTCAGCTCCATGGGGTGTCCTACTCATGTTCCTCAACATCAGCCATCACCTTGGAGCTCCCCAAGGACTTAAGACTGGAGTCAACTTGTCAACTGTCAAGAAATTCTGGGTCCCATCAAATATCTCTCAACAGATTCCTGGTCCCTTGTATATTTACCCATTCAGTTGCCTATTCAAGATATGTTTACAAAAGTCAACTCTTTCTTTGGATCTGTGATGGGGATATACATATTATGAAGATATAGTTTTTAGTCTCAAGGACTCATGATTTACTGAGTGAGGCAAGCCCATGATCTGACCCTTGGAAAGCAAAGGGGGTGACCCACTGGAACAGGTGTAAGGATGCTTTGGGTCACTGAGCAGACACAATGTCTAGGAATGTTTAAAGAGCGCTCATTGGTATAAAATACAAGGAGAAGTCAAGAAATAAGAGTCAGTTTGGGCACAGAGGACATTCCTAATGGCATTTTGGTACAATGTTCTAGGTGTTGCTGAGAGTTGAAGCCTTCAAAGTACTGAAACTGAATAAGGAAGCTTCTTTGTGAGGGAACCAAGTTGCAACCAATTTGGCCACAGGATGGGTGGGTTCCTCCTGGGGAGGGGAATGGTGTAGAGGGCATTTGGAGGGGGGATTTATGGTTTCCACCTGATTTTGATGAATTCCTCTTTTTCAGTTATGCAATTAAAATAAATAGGACATAGTTTTTAAAAAGATGTGAATGAGAAGGAGAGGCCCTGACGCTGGTATGAACAATAACTTTTTCAGTAACTTTTGACAAAAGGAAGTAAAGTAGAAAGCTAACAGCAGGTGTGGTGAGAACCGGAGAGGTGGTTTGGAGTGAGGGGTACGAGAAGTAGTGGGGGATTGAGCATGTGTGTTCGTTGATGGAAATAACCGAGGGGAGGAAACAATGTGGATGATGCTGGGGAGGGAGGGACGGTTGACACTTGGTGGGATGGGCTATCAGGTAAGAGTTTAGACTTTGGAATAGATGAGCTCACCTGGGTTCAGACTCTCCTTTGGCAACCACCAGCTGCATGATGGTGCATACATTTAAACATTCTTCTTTAAGCTGGAATTTAATTTAATTTAAGCTGGAATTTTAATTTACAGAAGGGAAACTCCAAGCTCAGGTGAGCAGGCGATGAGATGCTTCACCTCTTTAGCCATTAGAGAAAAGAAACTGGCAAAGATGAGGAGGCTGGGCCACCTCAGGTTTTGGGCGTGTGAGCACCTTCTTGTATTGCTGGGAGAAGGAACTGGTACAGTGAGTCTGAAGTGCCATTTGGCTGTGAGTAAAAGATTGGGCAATTTCCTGTTGGAAATGTAAACATAATTTAAAGATATTCTCACATGTGTCCATAGGGGCGTCTGCAGAATGATATTTAGCTCAGCATTGTTCACAGCAGAGATATTTGGATATAATGTGTCTGTCCCTTATTAGGACACTGTGGGGATTACTGTGTTGAAGCAAGTAACTGTGCTGTAGACATATGAGTGGTCCATAAACCCCGAGTGTGCAGTGGAAAGATGAATGACTTCCACAGCATTAACATTTGCAAGACGCAAAATAAAGTTCTGCAAACACGAACAAATTCACACGGACTGTGATTTCAGAGCTGCTCCTTGAAGCTGGAGAAACGAAATGAGAACCACAGGGCAGAGAAAAATCACAGAAGATGTCGATTACCTGGATGCACGTGTGCATGTGCTAAGCCGGAGGTGATCGATCGATTACTCAGCTCCCGGCATCCACGCTTCAAGTAGAAAAATACGTTTTCTTCTAAGCTCACATTTTCCCATTTGAGCAGGACTAAAGCTGTATCTGCTTCTCAGTCTTGTGTGAGGGTCAAAGGAGGTGGTGTCTGAAAAGTGAGTCAGGTTACAAAGAAATATTTGGACACCCAAGTTTCTATCTTTTTTTTAAAAGATGTTTGTTTATCGGGGCACCTAGTGGCTCAGTTGGTTAAGCACCCAACTTTGCCACAAGTCATGATCTCACAGTCTGTGAGTTTGAGCCCCGCGTCGGGCTCCGTGCTGACAGCTCAGAGCCTGGAGCCTGCTTCAGATTCTGTGTCTCCCTCTCTCTCTGCCCCTCCCCCGTTCATGCTGTCTCTCTCTGTCTCAAAAATAAACATTAAAAAAATTTCTTTTTTAAATAAAAAATTTTTTTTGTTTATTCTTGAGAAAGAGACAGAGCATGAGTGGGGAGGGGCAGAATGAGACAGGGAGACACAGAATCCGAAGCTGTCAGCACAGAGCCTGACATGGGGCTTGACCCCATGAACTGTGAAATCATGACCTGAGCTGAGGTCGGACACTTAACCAATTGAGCCACCCTGGTGCCCTTATTTATTTATTTTTTAATGTTTGTTTATTTTTAAGAGAGAGAGAGAGAGAGACAGAATATAAGTGGGGGAGAGGCAGAGAGAGAGGAAGCACAGAATCTGAAGCAGCCTGCAGGCTCCGGGCTGTCAGCGCAGAGCCCAACGTGGGGCTTGAACCCATGAACCACGAGAACATGACCTGAGCCGAAGTTGGATGCTCAACCGACTGAGCCACCCGGATGCCCTGTGCACCTAAGTTTATCTTGCCTTTGGAGTCCCTGAATGATCTAACCCAGTGGTTCTCGACCAGACGTGATTTTGTCCTCCAAGGGACAGGTGGCAATGTCTAGATATTTGCAGGTTGTCACAACTGGAGAGGGTGTTGTGCTGATGATATCTAGTGGATGGAGGCCAGGGATACTGCTGAACCTCCCAGAAGCACAGGACAGCCCGTCCCTACATCGACAATCACCTGGTCCAAATGTCAATAGCACCGAAGTTGGGACACCCTGTATAACCTCTATGATAACCTCATCAGCCTCAGCATTTTGCACTCTTGATTCCAGCCACACTGTTCACTTCCTGGTTACGCGAAAATGCCAAGCTCTTTGCCTCATCGAGGCTTAGGGGCATGCTAAACATGCTGCTATTCCTTCGTGAAAACTTCTTACCGCCGGGGATAATCTCAGATGTCCAACGGAAAGCTCCATGAAACCATCCCGTGAAGGAGATCCTTTAGCTAGCATTCCATCTCAATGCCTCAGGAGGCAGACACAGTACCACCTTGGGCTGGTGGGAGAAGATAAACGAGCTTCTGCGAGCTTGTGATTAAGTCACGCTACTGAGGGGACGTCTCCAGCTTCATGAGCCGCAATTAGGAAAGGCCAGGCTGCTGGGGGAAGGGAAGAGAGGGTTCTGGATCCTCACCACATCCTGTGTCTCTGCTCCCACTCCCTGCAGCGTCCCTCCTGGGCTACAGAGCTCTGGACGGGCTGAAGGACCATGGCCCCGTCCCTGTCTGCCCTTCTCGGTCTCGGTGAGTCCTGAGGGCTGTTCTGGGGAATGCTGCGGGACAGGCAGTAGGCTGTGAGACTCAGAATGTTTTAAAACATTGGATCGGAAATGGATTTCAGGGCAATTCGGGGGACCTATGAGGGCCCCTTCCTTTGTTGGGTGGGAAAACAGGGCCCCAGGGAGGTGGTGTTTGTCTGTTGCTCTGTTATATTCTCTTCATGGCTCGGTTGGGAACCGTACGGGTCTTCGGCTTGGGGTTCTAACTTTGTCTCTATGTACCATGTTTTAAAAATGGACTTGGTGACATCAGGACTAGATTCTGTCAGCAAACCCTGCAGCACTGGAGGAAATAATCTGCCATTCGCAACAACACAGATGGACCTTGAGGCCACGACACTAAGCGAAATAAACCAGGCGCAGAAAGAAAACACTGCATGATCTCACATATATGTGGCACCCCAGAAAGTCTAGCTCACTAAGGCCGAGAGAGTAGACCAGTGGTTGCCGGGGGTTGGGTGTGGGGGGGGGGGAAACGAGGAGGTAGATGGACAGAGAACAAACTTCCAGTTATAAGATGAATGAGTTCCTATTTCTCCAGAAGAACATTCTTGCTAAAAGGACAGAGGCTCCAAGGGGCCAAGCAGGAAGGAACAGCTGTGTTCTGGGGATAAGAAAACGCCATGAGCGCAAACTGCCTGTCAGTCATTCGTTAACACACCCTCATGTAACACTTACTATGGGCTGGGTGTTATTCCATGGGTTTTTTTTTTAATGTTTGTTTATTTATTTTTGAGAGAGAGAGAAAGCACAAGCTGGGGAGGGGAGAGAGAGAGAGAGAGAGAGAGAGAGAGACAGAGAGAGAGAGACAGAGGGAGGAGGGCAAGCAAGCACGGAATCCAAGAACCACAAGATCATGACCTGAGCCGAAGTTGGAAGCTTAAACAAATGAGCCACCCAGGTGCCCCTTGACTAATTTTTTTTTAATCAGTTAGCTTAACAATTATATTAATGTTCACCTATCTCATCTTTACTCTGGTATGTGTTATAGCTCAGTAATTTTGCTTAACAGAGAACAGCTACCTTTGCCCTATCCCGATGTTACCTCACTTATCCTCTCACCGTGGCCGCTGCTATGAGCTTACTACAGAAGCTTAGCACATCTCAGGTGGACTATGCATTAAGATTCTGTTTTCCTCATCCACCGGTGTCTCCAATTCTTTTTTTTAAATTTTTAAACATTTTAATTTATTTTTGAGAAACAGAGAGTGTGAGCGGGGGAAGGGCAGAGAGAGAGACAGAGAGAGAGAGAGAAAGACACAGAATCTGAAGAGGCTCCAGGCTCTGAGCCATCAGCACAGAGCCCGATGCGGGGCTCGAACTCACAGAGTGTGAGATCATGACCTGAGCTGAAGTCGGGCATCCAACCAACTGAGCCACCCAGGTGCCCCCGTGTTTTGTTTTGTTTTGCTTTGTTTTTTTAAACAGACATTTAACTCACCTCTTCCCCACAGCACTCTGAGTAGGTAGGGGCTATTATTACCTCCAGAACACTGAGGCCCAGAGGGATTAAGGAACTTGTTTAAGGTCGCATATCTAGAACTTGAATAAACTAAAGAATCTGGTGCCACGTTCACATTCTTTACCACTAAAATATGCTGCTGGTGTTAGAATCTACCTCCTACTGGCTGCAGGACAGTGGACAGGAGACTGTCTCTATAGGCTGATCTATAAAATGGGGCTTACAGCGGTCCCTAACTGGTAGGATTGCCGTGATTCAGAGTGCATACAGGAAGCGCTCAGAAGGGCACCTGGAATACCTCCAGTCACGTTAGAAGGTTGCAGGGAAACCCATGGAGAGGCTGAGAGGGGCTTGTGTCTTGGGCAGTGGACAAAGATGTGGGTAGAGCGTGGGTATAGGGAGCAGAACCCGGGGCTCAGAGGGGGGCTGGAGATAAGCAGTCATCCGCTGAGCCCTGGAGTCAGGGATCATCCAGGTTCAGCCATTTCCCATCTGTGTGAGCTGAGAGAAACTGCGTCGCCTCTCTGTCCAGCTTCCTTATGTTTATAATCAAAACGATAACTACTCCCCCTTCTAGTGTGTGCGCATGTGTGCATGAGTGTGTGTGTGTGTGTGTGTGTGCGCAAGGATAAGGGTTACCAGACAAAACACAGCAAATCTCAGGGAAATTTAATTTCAGAGAAACAACAAATAATTTTTTTAAGCCTATGTATATCCTATGCATCTCATGGGTCACACTATAAAAAAATATTCACGGTTTTTCTGAAATTCACATTTAAGCGAGAGTCCTATGTTTTTATTTGCTAAATTTGGCAATACTGGTGAGACTAAAACAGGAAATGCTACCAACTCAGCTGAAAGATTAAAAGAAAAAAAAAGAGTCTTAGCTTGAGAGAAAAAAGGCAGCTGTTCAATGTAAAGAAGGTAGAAGGAAAATGGGGGAAAGGCGCCTCTAAGGGAGAAAGCGGAATTCATAGATTATACAGGTTGACAGGTGTATAAAATTACATGGGAGACTATTGGGAACCGTGTAAAGAATCAGACATTAGGGGGGCGCCTGGGTGGCTCAGTCGGTTAAGCGTCCGACTTCGGCTCAGGTCATGATCTCGCGGTCCCTGAGTTCGAGCCCCGCGTCGGGCTCTGGGCTGACAGCTCAGAGCCTGGAGCCTGTTTCAGATTCTGTGTCTCCCTCTCTCTGACCCTCCCCCATTCATACTCTGTCTCTGTCTCAAAAATAAATAAACGTTAAAAAAAATTAAAAAAAAAAAAGAATCAGACATTAGGGTCAAGGAAAACTACGAGGATGGACATAAGCCAGGCAAATAGTGACTCTAGGAAAAATATACAAGGCCAATACTACAATCCTCAGGCATGAATAATATTTGTTCACTCATAATAATGCAATTATACTTAAAAGTTTACTTATTTATCTTGAGAGAGAGAGACACAGCATGAACGGGAGAGGGGCAGAGAGAGATGGAGAGAGAAAATCCCAAGCAGGCTCTACTCTGTCAGTACAGAGCCTGACACAGGCTCAAACTCACGAACCATGAGATCATGATGGAACTGAAATCAACAGTCGGGGGGCACTCAACTGACTGAGCCACCCAGGCACCGCCCCCCCCCCCCCCGGGATATGGGTTAAAACAGTGGGGAATCCATGATTAACACACCTCCAGATCTCTTGACAAGATATAATGCAACAGACCCCATCTGGATCTAATGCACAGCATGGTGATAAAGCCAACGATGCTGTGTTGCAGAAAATCCTAAGGTTTCTCACCACAAAAAAAGAGAAATGGGAATTATGTGACATGATGGAGGTGTTAGCTAACAATGTGGAGGTAATCATTTTGTGATATATAAATGTATCAAATCAACACACACACACACACACACACACACACAAACACGCCTTCAATTTATACAATGTTATACACCCTGCACACAGCGCCCTTTTCAGAGAGAAGGTAATTCTCTTTATGGTTGCCAAAAGTGTGTGCATTAGGAGCAGGGCAAGGAATCTCTGGTTGGCTTTTTAAAAATTGTGGTTGGAGAGCCTGGGTGGCTCAGTCGGTTGAGCGTCCGACTTTGGCTCAGGTCATAATCTCCCAGCTCATGAGTTAGAGCCCCACGTCAGGCTCTGGGCTGACAGTTCGGAGCCTGGAGCCTGCTTTGGATTCTGTGTCTCCCTCTCTCTCTCTGCCCCTCTTCTCCTTCACACTCTGTCTCTCTCAAAAATAAATAATAAAAACACTAAAAATATAAGGATTGTGGTAAAATAACAAACAGCATAAAATGTATCATTAATAACATTTACTACATTCACAATGTATACAACCTCCACCGCTACCTCTATCTTGTTGTCAGACATTGTAACCACTCTCAAAGGAAACGGTGTCCGTGACAATCCCCTTTCGATCCCCCCTGCCCCCAGCCCCTGGCAACCACACATCTACTTTCTCTGGGCAGATTTACTTATTCAGCATGCTTCAGGTAAATGGAACCCTACAATATGCAGCCTTTTATGGCCAGCTTCTTCAGGCCCTTAAATTATGTGTGTGTGTGTGTGTCCTCAAAAAAATAAAAAATGAGGACAAGAGAAAATGGATGCATGCAAATGTCTTACCACCTGCTCTGCAGGTGTGAGTGTGGGCTCTGCGAGGTCCTAGCGTTTGGTCCTTTTCTTCTCTGCTCAGGGCTGTGTCTGGGGCAGGTGGTGCAAAGTCGGCAGGGTGAGTCCTGGATCCCTCTGGGTTCAGCCTGCACGGGGGAGGGGCGGGCGGGCAGGGTGAGGGCCCCGGGAGGAGGGGTCTGTTTGGAAGGCGCCCTCCACCAGGCTCCCCTTCCCTTCCAGTCTCTCTGCCCAAGCCCTCCCTCCACGCCCTGCCTAGCTCCCTAGTGCCGCTGGAGAAGCCGGTGACCATCCAATGCCAGGGGCCTCCGGGTGTGGACCTGTACCGCCTGGAGAAGCTGAGGTCTGGGAAGTATAAGGATCAGGCCGTCCTCTTCATCCCGGCCATGAAGCAAAGTTTCGCCGGGTGCTACCGCTGCTCCTACCAGAACGGGACCCGCTGGTCTCCCCCGAGCGACCGGCTGGAGCTGGTGGCTACCGGTACCTGGATGGGTGTGTGTGTGGGGGGGAGGGGGTGGCTGCACCTGTGGCCTAGGGGCTCCAGGAAGGCCAAAAGGGGGATGGTAATGACAGTGAACCCCGAGTCCCAGGGGCCTGGATTAGTTAGGATGGGGCGAGTGGGGCCCTAGCCTTGCCCATGCATTTAGGGGAGGTGCCGACCGCCCGCAGTGATCCTCATAATATGTCTATGTAATATCTTTCTAAAACAATCAAAATCAACACAAAAACATTCACGCTGAACAAAATATCACGCTTTTTTAAAACGTTTTATTTTTTGAGAGATGGAGAGAGACAGAGGCATGAGCAGGGGAGGGACAGAGAGAGAGGGAGACACAGAATCCGAAGCAGGCTCCAGGCTCCAGGCTGTCAGCCCAGAGCCCGGCCTGGGGCTTGTACCTATGAACTGGGGGATCATGACCTGAGCCGAAGTCGGTGGCTTAACCCACTGAGCCACCCAGGTGCCCTCATATCATGCTTTTAAGTAAAGGCAGAACCTGGCAGTGTGTTTTCAAACCATATCTGAGCCTGATGCAAAAGGAAATGGGTGTAGGCTCTAGCCACATTCTTTTTTAAAAAAATTTTTTTTTAATGTTTATTTATTTCTGAGACAGAGAGAGACAGAGCATGAGTGAGGCAGGGGCAGAGAGAGAGGGAGACACAGAATCAGAAGCAGGCTCCAGGCTCTGAGCTGCCAGCACAGAGACCGACGCGGGGCTCGAACTCACAAACCATGAGATCATGACCTGAGTCGAAGTCAGTCTCTCAACCCACTGAGCCACCCAGGCACCCCTACTCTAGCCACATTCTAATGCATTTTTATTTTTTGATGGCATAAAGTGTTTGCAGCTTAGGCTTTTATTTCTAATATATTTTTTAAATGGTTCTATTCCAGATAGATTTTGAAAATATCATTGATGAGTTTGCTTCCATGAGCCAGGGGAGTCTGATGATAAAAAATTTTTTTTTTTTGGGGGGGGGGGTAGGGGGAGGAGAGTGGTACAAATGAAATAAACTTAGAATAATTCACGAGTTTTAATAACTTGGTTTTTCAGTATTTTTTTCAACTATGTTAATAGTGTGGAAAAAATTAACCATAAGAAATACACAAAAGTGGGGCTCCTGGGTGGCTCAGTCGGTTAAGCATCTGACTTCAGCTCAGGTCACGATCTCACAGTACGTGAGTTCGAGCCCCGTGTCGGGCTCTGGGCTGATGGCTCAGAGCCTGGAGCCTGCTTCCGATTCTGTGTCTCCCTCTCTCTCTGCCCCTCCCCCGTTCATGCTCTGTCTCTCTCTGTCTCAAAAATAAATAAACGTTAACAAAAATTAAAAAAAAGAAATACACAAAAGTGTTTTGAACCTTTTGCCTCAGGCTCCACTAGGCACAGTTGGAATCCTTGATTAAAATCTTGATATTTTGTTCACTATGAATTATTTGCATTAATTTTGGTTTGACGAATGCATTGAAATATTATTTATCTTCATTGCTGAGGGTTTTTTTGGCACCCCTTTAAACTTTGCATAGCCTAATCCATGAGCCAGCGCAGTGGTCTGTATGCCCCACGCAAGGGTACCCGCTTTGCCTTTGGGGCTGACTCAAATGCTACCTTCTCATTAAGTATATCCCTTCCTATTCACAATTGCCTCCAAGTTTAATTTAATTTTTTCATGTTTATTTATTTTTGAGAGATAGAGAGAGAGAGAGGCAGAGAGACAGAGGGAGACACAGAATCTGAAGTAGGCTCCAGGCTCTGAGCTGTCAGCACGGAGCCCGACGCGGGGCTCGAACTCATGAACAGCAAAATCATGCCCTGAGCTGAAGTCAGATGCTTAACCAACTGAGCCTCCCAGGCGCCCCTCTGCCACTTAGTATATTATGGTTTTGGGCAAGCTATTTAGCATCGTACACCCAAGTTCCCTTTTTAAAACCGGGGTATTCATAGCGACGGATTCACTATGCTTTTGTGAGGCTTCAATGAGGCGATATGAGTCATAAGCTTGGAATGACCCCTGGAAGCTGGCATTTTGATACAGGTTTACAACACAGACTGTGTTCTGTAACACTGGCTTGCAGTGTGAGATGAGCTTCAGTTATTTTGTTACTACCATCATAGTTGGGGAGCTGGTGATCCAGTAGGCACTCTGCTAAACGCTTGATACATAATGCTTCATCCAGCCATGCCCATTTTATAGTAAAGAACACTGAGGCACAGAGAGAGGGGGAGACTCATCTCCAGGCGCCCCCCCTTCCCCCCCCCCCCCCCCCCCCCCGTGACAGAACCAGGATTTGAGTCTGGGCACTGTGATGTGACTCTGGTCACACTCCCTTAAACTTTTTGTGAGCAGGTAGCAGGGTGAGTGCGTTCTCTAGGAGGGAAACACCTGCCAAGTTCCCTAGTTCTTAGGAGGTGGGGGGACCTTCCCATACTCAGGCCTGACACGCTGGCCACTGTCTTTAATACCAGAGCTCTCTTTTTCTTCCCCAGGAGTTTACGCCAAGCCCTCGCTTTCAGCCCAGCCTGGCCCAGCCGTGTCCCCAGGAGGGGATGTCACTCTACAGTGTCGCAGCCAATACGGTTTTGACCAATTTGCTTTATACAAGGAGGGGGACACTGGCCCCTACAAGGGACCTGAGAGGTGGTACAGGGCCGATTTCCCCATCATCACAGTGACTGCTGCCCACAGTGGGATCTACCGATGCTACAGCTTTTCCAGCCAACACCCATACCTGTGGTCAGCCCCCAGCGACCCCCTGGAGCTTGTGGTCACAGGTGAGGGAGGTGCAGACCCCGCCTTTCTTCCGCAGCCCTTGCAAACTCTGCTGGAAGTTCCAGGGGGAGGGACCAGCAGGTGCACAGGAGGTGGGAGACCAGGAGAAGCCTGAGGCGTTGGAGGGTGTATTCGTTTCCTAGAGCTGCCTTAGCAAATCACCACTAATCCACTGGCTTAAAATGTATTTATTTGTAATATGTATTTATTTATTGGGGGGGGGAGGGAGAGAGAGAGAGACAGAATGAATACAGAGCAGGCTCTGCACTGCCAGCACAGAGCCTAACGCAGAGCTTGAACTCACGAACTGTGAGACTGTGACCTGAGCCGAAATCCAAAGTCAGACTCTCAGCCGACGGGGCCACCCAAGTGCCCCCACAAATGTATTATCCCCTTACGCTTCTGGAGGTCAGGTCCCAAATGGGTCTCACAAATGGGACAAAACAAAGCCGTCAGCTGGGTTGTGTTCCTTCCAGAGGCCCCAGGGAGGAATCTCTCCCCTGCCTCTTCCAGCTGTTAGAGGCCCCTGCATCCCTTGGCTCCCGTGGTCCCTCCCTTTATCATGAAAGCTGGCAGTGTAGCATCTTCAGTCTCTGACTCCTTCAGTCTGACTCCTTCAGTCTCAGACTCGTCTGCCCCTCTCCACCTTCTGCTTCCACTTTTAAGGACACTGTGATTACACTGGGTCCACCTGGATAATCAGGATAACCTCTGCACCCCGACATCCTTAAGTGCACCTGCAAAGTCCCATTTACCATGCGAGGTGCCGTATTCACAGATTCTGGGGGTTAGGACACGAGCATATTTGAGAGGTTGTTATTGTCTCTACTACAGAGTATATATACTAGAAAAAATAATTCTTAATACTACAGAGAATGCCTTGTGTCTCATCTAGGTTTCAAAACAAACAAACTTAAAACACACACACACACACACACACACACACACACACACACAAGCAAGTAGCAGCAAAAAACATAGGGAAGTGACTTAAAAAGTGTCCGTGTTCCAGGAAGGAAACTGACTCCCTTCATACAGTCACCATCCTTTCAGCCTTTCTTATTCGTAAGAGTCGAAGAAGTGCGAGGTATCTTTATGACAAAGCCTGCCGCTAAGCCCTTTGCATCAACTGATACAAATGTAAAAACCATTGTTGATACTTTATGTTCACCACTGTTTTGTGGTTATGTGCCTTCCCAAGTATCGAAGCAACTGAATTATTTAAAGTTTGTTTATCTATCTATCATCTATCTATCTATCTATCTATCACCTATATTTAAATTCAAGTTAGTAAACATACAATGTAGTCTTGGCTTCAGGAGGAGAACTCTGTGATTTATCTCTTACTTATGGCACCCAGTGCACATCCCGAAAAGTGCCCTCCTTAACGCCTATTTATTAAAAAAAAATCTCTAATAATCTCAAGCCCCATCATGAGGCTTGAACTCACCACTGGGAGATCAAGAGTTGTGTCCTCTTCTGACTGAGCCAACCAGGCACCCGGCAACTGAACTGTTTAAAATGCCCCAATGTACAAAAGAGTAATGATTCTATCTATTAGCGAGGGGAAAATTCTTCTCCTTCTGGTCCTCAGTGGATGAATAAAGTTAGTACAGGGTAAAATGAAAATGTATTTGTACTTAGACTTATTTTCATTGAAATCTAGCTAGTGAGGTCATTATTCACTACAAATTGCCTTCCATTCTTTTTTTTTTTTTTTTTTTTTTAGTTTAAATTTTAGTTAACATACAGTGCAATATTGGTTTTGGGAGCAGACTTTAGTGATTCATCACTTACAACACCCAGTGTGCATCCCAGCAAGTGCCCTTCTTTTTTTTTTTTTTAATTTTTTTTAACGTTTATTTATTTTTGAGACAGAGAGAGACAGAGCATGAACGGGGGAGGGTCAGAGAGAGGGAGACACAGAATCCAAAACAGGCTCCAGGCTCTGAGCTGTCAGCACAGAGCCCGATGCGGGGCTTGAACTCACGAACTGTGAGATCGTGACCTGAGCCGAAGTCGGATGCTTAACCGACTGAGCCACCCAGGCGCCCCGCAAGTGCCCTTCTTAATGCCCATCAGCCGTCTAGCTCATCCCCCACTAACCTCCTTCCATCAACCTTGTTTGTTTTCTATCGTTAAGAGTCTCTTGTGGTTTGATTCCCTCTTCTCTTCCCTCACCCCTTTACCATCTGTTCATCTGTTTTGTTTTTAAATTCCACATATGAGTGAAATCACAGAGTATTTGTCTTGCTCTGATGGACTTGTTTCACTTAGCATCATACACTCTAGTTCCATCCATGTTGTGGCAAATTCTTTTTTTTTTTTTTTTTTTTTACAGCTGTGTTATTGAGGTATGGCTTTTAGACCTAAAAGGTTACCCCTTTTGGGATGCCTGGGTGGCTCAGTTGGTTAAGTGTCTGATTGTGGCTCAGGTCACGATCTCACGGTTCATGAGTTTGAGACTCGCGTCGGGCTCTGTGCTGACAGCTCAGAGCCTGGAGCCTGCTTTCGATTCTTTTTTTTTTTTTTTCAATTTTTTTTAATGTTTATTTATTTTTGAGACAGAGAGAGACAGAGCATGAACGGGGGAGGGTCAGAGAGAGGGAGACACAGAATCCGAAACAGGCTCCAGGCTCTGAGCCGTCAGCACAGAGCCCGACGCGGGCCTCGAACTCACGGACCGCGAGATCGTGACCTGAGCCGAAGTCGGACGCCCAACCGACTGAGCCACCCAGGCGCCCCGCCTGCTTTGGATTCTGTGTCTCCCTCTCTCTCTGCCCCTTCCCTGCTCCTGCTCTGTCTTTCTCTCTCTCAAAAATAAATAAACATTAAAATTTTTTTTAAAAAGTTACCCTTTTTAAGTGTCCACAGTTTTTAGTAAGTTCATGGAGTTGTCCAACCATCACCACAACCCAGTGTTAATCCATTTCCATCACTTCTGAGGGGTCTCTGGAGCCTGTTTGCAGTCGTTTTCCATGCAACCACAAACCTACCTTCTAGTTCTATAAATCTACCTTTTTTGGGGGGGGGAGAGGGGAGTTTCATATATATGGGGTCCTATAACATGCAGCCTTTTGCGACTGGCTTATTTCACTCGGCCTAGTGTTTGTGAGTTTCGTGCGCATTGTGGCAGGTATCCGTCTTTCATTCCTAAAGCGTGCCTCTTTCCAAAGAGGACAGCGTAGTTCATAAAGAAAATGGGGTATATAACACACAATGGAAGAGCTGTCACGCAGCCTTAAAAAGGAAGGCGATCCTGGCATGTGCTCCAGTATGGATGAACCTGGAGGCTGTCACACCGTGTCAAGTAAGCCAGTCGCACAAGGACATATACTGTCTGGTTCCACTCACATCAGGCATCTAAAAGTAGTCAGCATCACGGAGGCAGAGAATGGAGAGGGGGTTGGCAAGTCAGGCGAGGAGAGAAGGGGAGTTAGTGTGCAAAGGGCACAGAGTTTCAGTTTTGACAGATGAAAGAGTTCTGAGACTTCCCACACGACAATGTGAATGTACGTAATACCACTGACTATACACTTAAATGTTTAAGATGGTACATTTAATCTAAGTGATTGTAACTGCCCTTAAAATAACACGAACATTCAAAGGAAGACACTTCTGCGTTTTTGCTGTAATACTCAGAGGCATTTTCTTCTAAGTATTGGTGTCCTTTCCCACCACATGCCTCCTACCACATCTTTTTTTTTTTTTTATGTTTATTTTTGAGAGAGAGACGGAATCTGAAGCAGACTCCAGGATCTGAGTTGTCAGCACAGAGCCTGACATGGGGCTCGAACCCACGAACCATGAGATCATGACCTGAGCTGAAGTCAGATGCTCAACCAATTGAGCCACCCCGGTGCCCCTCCCTTAACTTTTTTAACTAAACAAATGTAAAAATGGAGATATAAGGGACGCGTAACACTGTATAAGATGTTAGAGCAAGCTGATTTGATACATTTATATATTGCAACATGATTACCACCAGAGCATTAGCTAACCTCTCCATCCCCTCACGTAATTGCCTTTGCTTCTTTGTGGTGAGACCATTAAAGAACTAACCTCTTGGCAACTTTTCTGTAATGCGGTGCTGCTGACAGTAGGCTGTGCATTAGTCTCCAGGACGTATGTTTACCTACTGGTTGGGGTTTGCAAGACTTTATACCTTTGCCCTCTTTTGAGCGTTTGCCAAACCACAGCAAGAGGAATCCTTTCAGAAGAGCTTGTCAAAATCAGATGATGGTCATGCCTTTGCTTGACTCCCTGGCACTCACTCCTCTCCAAGCCCCTCCTTTGCCTGATTGCCTGACCTACTGCCCCTCCCTCATTTACTCTGCTCTAGAGACGCCAGCATCTTGGTTTTTTTCAAACACTCTTTTTAAATTGAAGAATTGACATACGATAGTGTGTTAGTTTCAGGTGTACAACATAGTAATTTGATACTTGTATGCATTATGCAACGGCCACCACGATAAGTCTGGTTACTGTCTGTGACCATATAAAGTGGTTAGGATAGTATCGACTACATCCTATCTTGCTTTTCCTTGAATATGCAGGCTCGTTATGTCCTCAGGGACTTTGCACTTGCTGGGACACTTTCTCTAGATATCCTTTTATTTTTATTTATTTTTAAATGTTTATTTATTTTTGAGAGAGAGAGAGAAAGAGAGACAGAACCTGAGTGGGGGAGGGGAAGAGAGAGAGGGAGACACAGAATCCGAAGCAGGCTCCAGGTTCCGAGCTGTCAGCACAGAGCCCGATGTGGGGCTGGAACCCACGAACTGTGAGATCGTGACCTGAGCCCAAGTCGGACGCTTAACCGACTGAGCCACCCAGGCGCCCCGCCCAGATATTCTTACGGCTCATTCCATTTCTCCTTCAGGCCTTCAGTCAAAAGTCCCATTCTTGCCTCTCTGATGCACTCTGCTACCTTCTCTGCCTTAATTTTTCTCCATGGCATCTACACCTGTGCATACATCATACCGATTTATGGTGTTTATCATCTGTCTGACCCCGCCTCCTGGAATGTGAGCTCCAGAACATAGCAGGTGCTTAGCAAATTGGAATGTGAGCTCCAGAAAGACAGACATTAACTTCTGTTTTCTTTTCCGCTGTATCCCCACCCCCACCCATAGCTCCCAGAACATAGCAGGTGCTTAGCAAATAAACCACTAATCCTCCTGCCTCTATAGATTTTTTCCTTTTTTGGGTCCCTGTTCACTTATTGCTTTTTAAATTGCATATATTTCAAAAGTGCCTATGCTGTGGCTGGTGCTTTGCTGGGGACTGCTTGAAACTCTATATGGTATTTTTCTCTCTCTCTCTCACACACACACATATATACACACAGACACCTAATACTTACATATAGTAATTAGAGCCAACACTCTTCGAGATGCATCCAGCACAACATGCATAGTCGTGACTGTGATGTGCGTTATGAATTAGACATACATGGTGCTGTTAGGAGCTAAAGAGGAAGCAGTTTGGGAAGGTTTCTCTGAATAATCAATGTTTGATGTGGATCTCAGGGCAGAGGAAGAGGTAACCAGGTGGGTGGAGTAGTGAGATGGGCTGCAGGCATATAGGGTCGTGTGGGCAAATGTCCTGGGGTAGAAAGGGACTGTGTCTTGTTATACAGCCATCACCCTTTCTCCCTGTATCGCCTCCCCCGTCCCCACATGTATCCATAGCTTCTGCCTCTTTATCTGCTTTTCCAGGACACAAGAGTCAGTTTTACTCCAAGGGACGAAGTAAGGTGCAGATCACAGAGATCCAGGAAAAGGGACAGAACAGGGGTTCGAAGAGCAAGGAAGGCAGCTACAGGGGTTGTCATTATTAATTAGCCCCCGAATGTGCTAGGTGTGCTATTTAATACCCGTGACAGTCCAGTGATGTGACCTTTCTCATATTCCTTTTCTAGGTGAGGAAACTGGGTCACAGAAATGCTTCATTATTTACTCAGGACCCACAGCTGACACAGCACAGAAGTCTCTCTTTTTCTGATTTCCTAGGGACTTCTGCGACCCCCGGCTGGTTACCCACAGAACCACCTTCCTCTGTGACAGGTAAATTCTGGAGGATTCATCCTGGTGTCTGGGGTATAGACCCACAGACCCCTTCTTTTCTTTCTCCCCTTTATCTGTATTTCTTAATTTTTTAAAAAATTTTTTTAATGTTTATTTATTTTTGAGTCAGAGAGAGACAGAGCATGAACGGGGGAGGGTCAGAGAGAGAGGGAGACACAGAATCTGAAACAGGCTCCAGGCTCTGAGCTGTCATCACAGAGACCGACGTGGGGCTCGAACTCACGGACTGCGAGATCATGACCTGAGCCGAAGTCGGCCGCTTAACCGACTGAGCCACCCAGGCGCCCCTCTGTATTTCTTAATTTAATTCACTTCTCTCTTTCACACATTTGATATATTTAAAAATTGCTTATTTCTGCCTATAAAGAAGGCGAGTATAATAATGTATGTAACAATATTAGGCATTTTTAAAAAATGTTTATTTATTTTTGAGACAGAGAGAGACAGAGCACAAGCAGGGGAGGGGCAGAGAGAGAGGGACACACAGAATCCGAAGCAGGCTCCAGGCTCCAAGCTGTCAGCCCAGAGCCTGACTCAGGGCTTGAACTCATGAACTGCCAGATCATGACCTGAGCTGAAGTCGGACGCTTAACTGACTGAGCCACCCAGGCACCCTTCCTGGACTCTAGTTTTTGAGTCTCTGATTCCATTGGCCAGTGGTTCTCAAAGATTAGGGGGCCTGAGAATCACCTGGAGGTGATCTAGGTTTCTGGACCCCATGAGTTCCTGATTCAGAAGGTCTGCGGTAGGGTCCAATTATGTCCATTTCTGACACTTTTCCAGGTGATATGGATGCTGCTGATCTGGGGATGTCACTTTGAGAACCATTGGATTAAAGTTTGTGTGAGCCATAGTGTGCCCCCATCTTCAAAGGCATCTCAGTGGATTCCAGTGTGTAGGATACCAGCCTGTGCCTTAAGAAATTGTACATCAGGTTGTGGCATCTCTAGCATTCCCTGTGTGTTGGGGATAGACCCAAATCCCAAGGAATAGAAGCAGGCTGAAAAGAGCCAAGGAGGAGGAGAAAGTGCTGACATGTGAGGTTGAGAACAATATGGGGGCTGTCATGCCAAATGAGGCACCCTGTGTGTGTGTGTGTGTGTGTGTGTGTGTGTGTGTATTTCTCATTGGAATTTTAAAACTTTTGAGATGTAGGTCCACAAGAAGTTACAAAGACAATACAGAAAGATTTCATGTATCCTTTGCCTACATTTCCCCGGTGGTTACATCTTGCATAATTGTAGTTCGACATAAAAACTGGGAACCTGACCCTGACACAATATTTGTATTCAGTTCTCCAGCAATGTATCACATGTGTAGATCCGTGTAACCACCACTGCACTCAAGATACAGAACTATTCCATCCTGGAAAGATATCCCTGAGGCTACCCCTTTGTAGTTACATGCACCCTCTCCCCTCCTACCCCTGGCAAGTGCTAGTTTGTTCTTCTTCTTAATGTCATTTTGGGAATGTTTTGCATAAATGGAAAGGTCCACATAGCATGGAATGTTTTGAGGCTGCCTTTTCTCACTCAGCACGATGATCTGAGGTCCACCCAAGTTATTATGATTATCAACAGTGTGTTCATTTTTATGGCTGAGTAGCATTCCATGATATGCACATACCGCCTGTTTAATCTAAATTCAACCCAAAATTTATTTTTTTAATTAAAAAATTTTTAACGTTTATTTATTATTGAGAGACAGAGAGAGACCCAGAGCATGAGCAGGGGAGGGGCAGAGAGAGGGGGAGACACAGAATCCCAAGCAGGCTCTGAGCTGTCTGCACAGAGCCCGACGTGGGGCTCGAACTCACCAACTGTGAGATCATGACCCGAGCCAAAGTCAGACGCTTAACTGACTGAGCCACCTAGGCACCCCGACGACCCAAAATTTATTAATGAAACTCACAGGAAGAGATATAACGGAGAACCCATAATATCCAAGCTCTTTTTATACCACAGATAGGCGAGCATAAGCTAGGCTTTGATGAGCTGATTCTGCCATAATAAAGGACCTCGGAGACTTTCCCCACCCTCAATAGGAGCTATATATTTATAGGTTGAGGGGTTTTAGGAAATATTTTGGTGCCCATGGAATCGGGAATGTCCCTGGTTAAGAAAATGACCTTAGGAGGGAGGGGAGCCTCTTATGCTCGGAGACTGATATCAGCCACTGAGCTTGCACAGACCTACTGATCCATTTCTTATGTTTTTAGTTGAGTTGTAACTCACATACCATGAAATTCATCATACCCACCAGAATGCTAATCAATAATAATAATAATAATAATAATAATAATGCACAGCAGTGTTGGTGAGGATGTGGAGAAACTAGAACTCTCAGACACCGCTGGTGGGAATAAAAAGAGCCACGGCTGCCATGGAAAATGGTCCAGCAGCTCCCTCAGGAAGAATTGTCACATGACCTTATCACAGAACTACCACAGGACCCAGCTATTCCACTTGTTGGGATATAGCCCCCCCAAAATTTAAAAAATGAAAGATGTTCATTCACACAAAAACTTGTACATAAATGCTCATAGCAGCGTTACTCATAATAGCCAAAAAAGAGGAAATAACGTAATGCCCATCGATGGATGAATGGATCCATTTCTTACTAAGCCACTGATAGAAAACAACATGTTCTTACAGCCCTTCTGTGTTTGTTTCTCCTCAGTGTCTGTACAAAGTGTGTCAGAGAAAGGGGTTGCAGGAAGCCCAGATATCTCAGAAGGGGTATGGAGTGTAGGGACTCACTGGGAAGACCTGACGTGATCCACTGTCTTATTACCCTCTTGTTTAGAATTCCCAGAAGCCTCCAGGAGACTGAACATCTCATTTATCAACAAAGGCTCCACAACTGGTGAGTAACCAGGCACTCAGAGCCCAGCAGAAAAGAGTATGAGAACTGGTTTCTCTCTCATCATCTAGGGCCGTGGGCTTCTAGTCTGCTTCAGGAAACCACCTGACTTGTCCAAGGAAAATCCTCGGTCTGAGGATCAAGGATGGGATAGAGGTGGGCTCTGAGCTTGGGGACAGAGGAGCATTCTGGATAATGTGGCCGTTTCAAAGATGGTGGAGCCAAGGTTATGATGGGAAGACCATCACTTATTCCTTCTGACTTTGCTGTGGTCCATGTGTGTAATCTTGTTTCCTAATGCTCAGTGCATCCTCTTACTAATGCAGTCCCACACAACATGCTTCCCTCATGCTGTAGTTCTCTTTCCCCTCGCTTTTCCTGGAAAAAGTCTCCATTTCTGTTGAGACAAAAAACCTTGGCAGATCCCCTGAGGACATGTTAGATATCTCTGCTCTACCCAACTCTAGCTCTCTGGTAGACTCCTGAGGCCAGCAAGTTCTTTCTAACACCCTGGTGAGATTCTCCACCATCCTGTTTCAAAATAGCCTTCTGGGTTCCTGAAGACGACGAGAAGGAAAAACGGGCAGAAGGTTTATTTGAGGAAATTATAGCTGAAAACTTCCTTAATCTGGGGAAGGGCACAGACATTGAAATCCAAGAAGCACAGAGAACTCCCACTGAATGCAACAAAAGCTGGCCATCACCAACACATCATAGTCAAATCCACAAAATACACAGAGAAGGAAAGAATCCTAAAAGCAGCAAGGGAAAAAAAGTCCCTACCCTACAAGGGAAGACATAAGGTTCGCAGATCTGTTCACAGAAACCTGGCAGGCCAGAAAGGAGTGGCAGTATATATTCAATGTGATGAATGCTTGTGGAAAATATGCAGCCAAGAATACCCTATCCAGCAAGGCTGTCATTCAGAATACAAGGAGAGAGAAAGTGTTTCCCAGACAAACAAAAACTGAAGGAGTTTGTGACCAGTAAACCAGCCCTGCAAGAAATATTAAAGGGGACTCTTTGAGTCTGGGGCGGGGGGACCCAAAAGTAACAAAGACTACAAAAGGCCAGAGAACATCACCACAAACATGAAATCCACAGATAACACAATGGTGCTAAATTCGTATCTTTCAGTACTCACTCTAAACGTCAATGGACTAAATGCTCCAGTCAAAAGACACAGGGTATCAGAATAGGTTAGAATACAAGACCCATCTATATGCTGCTTACATTTTAGAGCTAAAGACACCTGTATATTGAAAGCGAGGGAATGGAGAACCACCTATCATGCTAATGGTCATCAAAAGGAAGCTGAGTAGCCATACTTATATCCAACAAACTAGATTAAAACAATTTTTTTAATGGTTATTTATTTCTGAGACAGAGAGAGACAGGGCATGAGAGGGGGAGGGGCAGAGAGAGAAGGAGACACAGAACCCAAAGCAGGCTCCAGGCTCTGAGCTGTCAGCTCAGAAGCTGACGTGGGGCTCGAACTCACAGACCGTGAGATCATGACCTGAGCTGAAATCGGATGCTCAACCGACTGAGCCACCCAGCTGCCCCCAACGAACTAGATTTTAAACCAAAAACTGTAGTAAGAGATGAAGAAAGGCACTGCATCATATGTAAGGGGTCTATCCAACAAGGTCTAACAATTGTAAATATTTATTCCCCCCCAACTTGGAAGTACCTAAATATATAAATCAATTAACAATGAACATAAAGAAATCATTGATAATAATACAGCAATAGGAGGGGACTTTAACATCCCACTTACAACACTGAACAGATCATCTAAGCAGAAAATTAAACTATTAAACTAGTCTCAAACTATTAAAAAATATATAAATGGAAGGAAAACTTCCAAACTCCTTCTACAAGGCCAGCATTACATTTCTTTTTAAAATTTTTATTTTTGAGAGAGAGAGAGAGAGAGAGAGAGAGAAAGGGAGAGAGAGAGAGAGAGAGAGAGAATGAGCAGGTGAGGGGCAGAGAGAGAGGGAGACACAGAATCTGAAACAGGCTCCAGCCTCTGAGCTGTCAGCACAGAGTCTAACATGGGGCTCAAAGCCACAAACTGGCTCATCATGCAGCCAAGCCACTAGCTCATCATGACCTGAGCTGAAGTCAGATGCTACAGCATCTGAAATTAACAACTCAGGAAACAATAGATGTTGGCGAGGATGCAGAGAAAGGGGAACCCTCTTGCACTGTTGGTGGGAATGCAAACTGGTGCAGCCACTCTGGAAAACAGTATGGTGGTTCCTCCAAACGTTAATAGAACTACCCTATGATCTAGCAATTGCATTACTAGGTATTTATCCGAAGGATACAGGAGCGCTGATTCAAAGGGGGCACATGCACCTTAATGTTTATAGCAGCACTATCGACAATAGCCAAAATATGGAAAGAGCCCAAGTGTCCATCAACTGATGAATGGATAAAGAAGATGGGGTATATATACACAATGGAATATTACTCAAGGATAAAAAAGAACGACATCTTGCCATTTGCAATGATGTGGATGGATTTAGAGTGTATTATGCTAAGAGAAATAAGTCACAGGAAGACAGATATGTGATTTTACTCATGTGTGTAATTTAACAAACAAAAACAGACGGACATATGGAAGTGAAAAAAAGAGAGAGGGAAACAAACCATAAGAGACTGTTAATGACAGGGAACAAACTGAGGGTTGATGGGGGGGATGGGCTAAATGGGGGATGGGCATTAAAGAGGACACTTGTTATGATGAGAGCTTGTTATAGGTATGTGATGAATAACTAAACTCTACTCCTGAAACCAATATATTGCACTGTATGAAACTGGAATTAAAAAAAAAACTAAAAGAAAATCCTTCTGAATTCCTAATCACCCTTAGGATATAGCTCAGGCTTCTCAGCTTAATGTTCAATGCTTTTAAATCCAATGCCATTAGATCAGCCACTGTTGATTTCTTCAGTCTTCATTCCTCATGCAAACCTCAGCCATACAGAGTCAGATGAAGCTCTTCTGGGTACTCGACATCTCTTCATGACCCTGAACCCAAGCCACTAGCTCTGCCTTTCCTTCCATTTCCTCATGGCTTCAGTCCCTCAGGAAACCTTTTCTAACACTGGGTTATGCAGTTTCCTCTGTCCTATGGACTACCTATTACACCGATTTTCACAGTATATTAAAACATGCACCTGTCTGATGAGTACAGCTGAACACCTGGAAAGTCTCTGGGGATACTTGTGGAGTGACAGAAGGAAGGCTAGCATGTATGGGGTGCTTATGATATATCCAGCACTGTGTCTCATGCTGTTATTATTGTTATTGGCTTAATTTTCACATTAACCTGTGATGCATTATAATTATTTTCACTGGACAGATGGGATAACTGACTCAAGACGTTGAGTCACTTGGGAGAGGCTCCACATCTAATTCGTGACAGATCTGGGGTTCAAATCTGGATAGCCTGACTCTGTAGTTCATGCTTTTCTTATAGCCATGAGGTTTTGCCTCCCAAGTGCATATTTTCAGGATAGGGGCAGGAACAGGGCTAGAGGAGATGGTCTCTTTAAACTCCCCCCCCCTCCCTTTTTGACTCCCAGAGCCTTCCAGGAATATCACCATCTTTCCAAAGGGGTCAGACTCTCCAATTGGTGAGTAACAGGTCCTCCCTGGACCCTCCCCATTCCCATTCCTGTGTCTTCCCCTAAAGTTGACTGCTTTTCCTGTATGAAAGCTAAGGCTCTATGATCTTGGGTCCTGGTGGGTAAAATATTAAGGGTAAATATCAGCACTTGGAACTCAGAATTGATCATTAACATCGGGGGGGGGGGAGAGGTTGAGATTTTCTAGAGGATCAGAGAAGGATAAATTCCATCCATCTCTTCTTCTACCCCTTGTAACAATATTTTCTTCTGCAATTAGCCAAATAACCAGAGAGCGACTGTGTGTGGGGAGGGAAAGTATGGGAAGAGGTGATGTTTAGAGATTAAGTATCCAGCTTTGGTGAGGAGGGGAGGGGGCTTCTAGTAAGGAGACTGGCATTGTAGGTAGCAGAGAATAATAGGATCTTAGATGAGGGTTATGGCTACAAGGAACGCAAGATGTCCCTTGAAGCGGGTCCTGAAGATGGGCTTTTATAACCTGCTCTAATGTCTCTTCTCTCCTCCAGGTCTTGCCCAGCAGCACTACACCAAGGGCAATCTGGTCCGGATATGCCTCGGGGCTGTGATCCTAATACTCCTGGTGGGGTTTCTGGCAGAAGACTGGCACAGCCGAAAGAAACGCCTGCTGCACTTGGTCAGAGCTGTCCACAGGCCACTCCCACCCCTTCCGCAAACCCAGAAGCCACACAGTTGGCAGGACAAGGGTCGACCAGATGGCTATACCCATGGGTGCCACAACTAGAACCCCAAGGCTTGGCTATATCTGTGAGACAGGGATTGTGAAGACCGTGTGTGGAATGTAAGATCAAGAGGGTAGGGCCTGTGGCTGTGGAGAAGGAGGGCCATGGGAACCCTCCTTGGTGCCCCATCAAAGAGCTGTTGAGCCAGTGTCTATGGCTTTCTGAGGACTCCCTTCACTCGGGATTAGAGGTATCTAGAGGATGTTACCATCTCCTTGCTCCTATCTGGCACATTGTGGATCTAACGGGACCACCACACTGACCTTTTCCTTCAACCTTTTCTGATACATGTTCTGGATTGACCTCCACTGTCCTCAACACTCACAGCTGACCTTGTTCTATCCTCTGCACAAAACCCTCCCACACTTCCCTGTTAGCCCCTGTGCTTTCTCCGCATATCCATAAATATAAAACTATAGCTCAGATGGTTAATTCAGACTAGTACTCATTTCCTGAGCCCATCAGCCTAGCTTCTCTCCTAACCAGAAACATCTGGTCACATGTGTGAGCACTCAGGTCTTGCCCCACCATACCCATGCCTTCCCACCCTGAGATATCCTTCTCTTTGGTCCCAAATGCCATTTCCTTGGACCTGGTCTCTGGATTCATCAATTTATGGTCACATCCTCCTCCTATCTTGCTCCATAGTTAATAACCACACTCACAGATGGGGCGCCTGGGTGGCTCAGTTGGTTAAGTGTCCAACTTCAGCTCAGGTCATGATCTCACAGCCCATGGGTTTGAGCCCCACAACAGGCTCTATGCTGACAGCTCTCTGCCCCTCTCCCACTCTCTCTGTCTCGCACGCGTGCGCATGCACACACACACACACACACACACTCTCTCTCTCTCTCTCTAAAATAAATAAAAATACTAAAAATAATTAAAAAAAAAAAACAACCACACTCACAGAATCTCTAACTCACAGGAGGAATGGGCAGAGCATCTGTCCCTAAATTAATGTACACAGGTTACTCAGTTTCTTTTCCCTTAAAGGGGGGTTGGCTAGATTACAGTGGATGTCAACCTTGGGACATCTTGCACAGCATCTGAAGATATTTGGGGGCAAGAGGAAATGCTGGTATTTAGCGGGTAGAGAGTAGAGATGCTTCTCTTTCTCTCTCTTAACAGAACATACTCTTGGTGAGAGATACACTTAAGATAACAAAGGATTATCTGGTCCCAAGTGTCAATAGCACAGATCTTGAGAAACTCTTGGCTAGCAGACGCTGAGGTTCCTTCCTAGCTTTTAAAGAATAGTATGCCTCTATTTCTTCTTCTTTTTTTAAAGCATTTTAGAAAAAATGTTTATTTTTGAGAGAGAGCGCAAGCAGGGGAAAGGCAGAGAGAAAGGGAGACACAGAATTGGAAGCAGGCTCCAGGCTCTGAGCTGTCAGTGCAGAGCCTGATGCGGGGCTCAAACTCCCGAACCGGAAGATCATGACCTGAGCTGAAGTCAGACACTTAACTGACTGAGCCGTACAGGTGCCCCTCTATTTCTTAACAACCCCATCTGCTCCTACTAAAGGCACTCACGAAACCTCAGACCCTGAGAATGAAGATGCTCTAGGAAAAACCTACATCCAGCTGAACAAGAGGCCTTGAGACAGAAACACAAGGAAGGAAACCTGTGGGAAAGTCCAGGAGCCCACGCTATATGCAGTGACATCACAGAGATGATACACAAGCACGTTCAAGGGCGGTTTGAAGGGGACATCTGGGAACGTGGTGTATTTGGTGAGAATGATGAACCGATGAACCCCGGGGATGAAACAGGAAAGTAGGATGACTGAAAGAGTAATTGACAAATTAGTGCTTAATAAAAAAGTGATTCTTAACAACTAATTGCCTTAAGGAATTTTGGGATTCTGTAGGTCACAATGAGATAAGGAGGGCTAGATGGGGAAGGGCTACGCACACCATGAACTTATGTTTTCTGTAAGGGGGGAATTATTAAAAAGTTAACAAGAGCAATGATGTGATCATATATGTGCTTCATTGAAGTGCTTAAGAATGCTACAAAATATCATAGGATTTGTAGGAGAAATACTCTTGATGAGGAAGACCTATAGACAGCTATCCATGCAGGTCAAGAAATGCCAGAGCCAGGCAGTGACTGGCAAAGTGAACGGACCGATGGGATCACAAACATTTCTGTCCCCTTTCCCTGCTGGGTTAGGTTCTCCCCAAATTAAGTATCTTGTGTCTAAGTTTGGTCAGAATCCATTAATAAACATAACCTCCTTCATGAATGCTTTCACCTTTATTTCTCTTGATAGACTCGAGGTATAGACATTCCACCCAAAACAGGGCTAAGTCACTTGTGTGTGCTTTATGGAAGCCAAAGGCACCCCCCCCAAGGCTAAAAGAACATCTGGCCCCATACCTAACATCACTGAGAGGGCTCAGAGGAAGTTCCCCCATCACCTTGACAACCTCAGACTTTACTGGAGAACCAAGAACTCCAGGGGATTCAGAAAATGAAGTCATGTGAAGAAGGTCGGTTATTGTTTGGATCTTGCTTATCACTCTCAATGGTCAGTTGTGGGTCACTTTCTTGGACTTCTTTCAGCAGCTTCTGGATTCGAGGATCAGATTCATCTATCCTCAACCTGGAGGTGCAGTGGGAGTGAAAAGAAGGTTTCTTGTTGCTTCAAGGAGGCTAATTCCAAATGCCCAAGAGTCTGCAAGTGTCATGCTTTAGAAGAGAGGCAGTCTTTATTGATTATTCTGTGCCGCAAAGTAGGGATCCATATTGATTTGATAGGGAACAAGAGATAATTCCAGGCTAACACTGTAATGGTTTTAAGATGCCTGCATGATCTCAGACGATTCTCATATTATTCTTGGAGAGACAGAACTAAATCACAGACATTTCCATCAACTCCAACACCTACCTACTCCACAGCTCATGTTGGCAACTTCTATTTGGTGGACCCAGGACGAGACATACACACTTGAACCAAGTCAGTCAGACCAGACTTGTGGCAACTTCTATTTGGTGGACCCAGGACGAGACATACACACTTGAACCAAGTCAGCCAGACCAGACTTGTGTCTCCTTTGACATGACATTAGCTGATCACCACCTTTATCTGACCTGTGATAATAGCAGCCTCATTTGTAGGATTCACCTTTCGGTAACCAGATTCATTCACGGGCATGGGGAATGGGGTGGGGGAAAGGGAATAATTAAAGCAAAAATATGTATAAAAGTAAGAGACTGAAGATATTAGCTGCCATGTTTCTTGTTGGCATTGTAGTCCTGGTTTTCTTAGTGTGTGTGTGTGTGTGTGTGTGTGTGTGTATACAGGACTACAATGCCAACAAGAAACATATATGTATTTTAAGTAATCTCTATACCCAATGTGGGGCTTGCGCTCATATCCCAAGATCAAGAGTCATATGCTCTACTGACTGAGCCAGGCAGAAACCCTTGGTTTTGCTGGCTTATTAACCAACTTTTTTGTTTTGCTGTTTAAGGGTCACAACACAATCACACAACAAGGCTTCAGTTTTATGTTCTGGAGATCTAACGTACAGCTTGGTGACAGTAATACTGTATTGGGTACCTGAAATTTGCTATGATAGTAGATCTTAGGTGTTTCACCACACACACACACACACACACACACTCAGGTAAAACTCTATGAGGTGATGGATGTGTTAATCAGCTTGATGATGGTGATGATTTCACAATGTTTTTGTATATCAAAATCACAATCAATATAACTTTGGCTAAAGTAAGGGCCAAAATGTCCATCGATGGTGAATGGATAAAAAAGATGTGGTGTATGTATGTGTGTGTGTGTGTGTGTGTGTGTGTATACATATACACACATACATATATATGTATACATATATATATATACATATATACACATATATACATACATATATACATACACACACACACAATGGAGTATTAGTAATCAAAAAGAATGAAATCGTGCCATTTGCAACTATGTGGATGGAACCAGAGGGTATCATGCTAAGTGAAATTAGTCAGTCAGAGAAAGACAAATATCATATGACTTCACTCGTATGAGAACTTTAAGATACAAAACAGATGAACATAGGGGAAGGGAAGCAAAAATAATATAAAAACAGGGAGGGGGACAAAACATAAGAGACTCTTAAAAACGGAGAACAAACAAAGGGTTACTGGAGGGATTGCGGAAGTGGGGGTGGGCTAAATAAGTAAGGGGCGTTAAGGAATTTACTCCTGAAATCATTGTTGCACTATATGGTAACTAACTTTGACATAAATTAAAAAAAATAAATTAAAAAAAATATTTTCAACATGACCCTCCAAGGTCAAATGTAGTTGTGTCTACTCGTGAGTGTAGGAGGTTGGTCATGGTCTGCAGTTGAAGGACAGAAAAAGTTCCCACAGTCGACATGTGTCTGGTCAAAAGTGTTGAAGGAATCAGAAACAGGGCGTGAGCCACAGTGGAATATATAAAGGTGTTGCTCTAAGAATGAGGTGTGATGACAGGGCCTCTTTGTCTCTAAGCCAAAGAAAAGGATTCCAGTTAGGTTAAAAGAGCATCTCAGAAGGATACGAGGTAGCTGATAAAGTCAAAGAACCAAAAGCCAAGTTCTGAACCCGGGGTCTCTGTGCCTGTCTAGGGTCTGTCACTGAACAAGAAGCCCCCATCTTGAATTGCTCCCCTTGAGATTCACAGACTCAGGAGAGCACGTCTGACTGGGTGGTCTCAAGAAACAGCTCAATGTCTTTGCGGGGGGCTTTACACTTCGATTAGAACTCACTGATACATAAAATGGGAGTTAGCTTGCCAGAAAGGGGCTAAAAACAGAAACAAACTTCAGACTCTACACGTTGCTTCTTTCGACTAGCAAGCGACCTGAGAGTCACATTAAGTAAATATTTCATCAGTTTCTCCTACATAATTATCATTTCGAGCCATCAGCTGTCTATGTTGCATCTGAGAATTTAAAGTTCCGCACGTCTGGGGGCGCCTGAGTGGCTCTGTCAGTTGAGCGTCTGACTTGGGCTCAGGTCATGATCTCACAGTTCGTGGGTTCCAGCCCCATGTCGGGCTCTGTGCTGACAGCTCAGAGCCTGGAGCCTGCTTTGGAACCTGTGTCTCCTTCTCTCTCTCTGCCCCTCCCCTGCTTGCACTCTGTCTCTCTCTCTCTCAAAAATAAACTAAAAGAAAAAATTAAAGTTCCCACGCACCTAAGAATAAAGAGTTGTAGGGTTCTTTGTTGCCATGGGAGCAAGTGAACAGCACAACTCAGGGACAGCTTGCTTCGACGACCAACAGAAGACAGAAACTCATTTCATTCAATGGCGGACTCACAGCAGAGAATGTGCTCCTAAGGCGGACCCACTGCCAGACCTCTGTAACCAACACAAACTCAAGAAACCACACGAGAGTCTGATCTTCCTCACTCAACAACAGACGGCCACCATGACTCTCCCTCACTTAGAGGAGCCCCCAGAGCCAGCTTCCCGGCATCAGACTGAGTTTGAGTCTCACCTTTGACTCATCTTACTCTCCAAAGCAACAGAAGGGGCCGACGGGAGAATTATCTGGCGACTAAACATCACTGGATAAAAGCTGAACGTTAGCGACTCACACGTCCCTGTGGTTTGCACATCTCCCTGGACACCTGCTATCCCGGAGGAAACACCCTAAGGAGCAGAAGGATCATACCTGAGTGTCCGGAGGGAGGAATTCTGAAGTTTCAAGGTATTACACAGCATCTTCACTCCGCTATATCCCAAGGAATTCTGGCCTAGGTCCAGACTGATCAGGCTCCGGTTGTTGCCAAGGGCAGATGCGAGAATCTCACAGCTGAAAGGGGTGATGGCACATCCCCACAACCTGCAGGGGAGACACAAAAATTAGTTCATTCATTCAAGCAGTGTTTACGGAAACCATCCTCCGTGCCAGGCACACTCTTGAGTGTTGGGGATCCAACAGGAAACTACAGAAATCTCTTCCCTCTGAGCTCATACTAATAGGAAACAGATGTATGTAGTGTGCCATATCTGATAAGGGTTATAAAGGGTAAAGGGAGAAGCTGGGGAGGGCACTCACTACAATGGCTGAAGAGAACAAACCTTAGAGAGATCTGGAATGGGGGCTCCCCAAGCAGAGACTTAGCTGTGCAAAGGCTCTGAGGTCATGTATCATTATCATGTAAAACAATACCAAGGCAGCAAGATTCAATAGCAAATCAAGAGAGTGAGTCAGGCAGGGTTGTAAGAGATGAAGCCACACATAACAGGGAGCCATCTCACATAGGGCCCTTAGGCCATTGTAAACTTCAGATTTTACTTGGAATGAGATGGGGAGCCACCGGGGCTTTTGAGAAGAAGCATGATGGGAGTTACATCTTACAAGTTATTCTTAGTGCTTGGCTGAAAAACTAGTGGCACTGAGAGGGCAGAATACAGACTAGGTTGAAGGCTAGACAACAACCCACACGTTATAAGTATGTGTGTGGGGTATGAGAACAGATTCTAGATATCTGGAAGAGGGTAGCAGGATTAAAACAATGTTTACTTATTTTTGGAGAGAGAGGGGAGGAGGGAGAGAGAGAGAGAGGGGGGGAGGGGGGAGGGGGGGGGAGGGGAGGGGAGGGGGTGGATAGAGAGAGAATCCCAAGCAGGCTCTGTACTGCCAGCACAGAGTCCAATCCAGGGCTTGATCTCCTGAACTGCAAGATTGTGACCTGAGCTGAAATCAAGAATCAGATGCTTAATGACTGAGCCACTCAGGGACCTCAGGTAGCAAGATTTTAAAAAGGCTTGGATTTGACATGTCTCTGGAGGCAAGGGAAATAAAAGCAAAAATGAACTACTGGGGCTTCATCAAGATAAAAAGCTTATGCACAGCAAAGGAAACAATCAACAAAACTAAAGGGCAACCGACAGAATGGGAGAAGAAATTCTCAAATGACATATCTGATAAAGGGTTAGTATCCAAAATCTGTAAGAAACTTACCAAACTCAACACCCAAAAAACAAATAATCCAGTGAAGAAATAGGCAGAAGACATGGGACACTTTTCCAAAGAAGACATCCAGATGGCCAACAGACACATGAGAAGATGCTCAACATTATTCATCACCAGGGAAATACAAATCGAAACCACAATGAGATACCACCTCACACCTGTCAGAGTGGTTAAAATTAACAACTCAGGAAACAATAGATGTTGGTGAGGATGTGGAGAAAGGGGAACCCTCTTGAACTGTTTGTGGGAATGCAAACTGGTGCAGTCACTCTGGAAAACAGTATGGAGGTTCCTCCAAAAATTAAAAACAGAACTACCCTGTGACCCAGCAATTGCACTATTAGGAATTTTTCCAAATGATACAAAAATGCTGATTTGAAAGGACACATGCACCCCAAAGTTTATAGCAGCATTATCAACAATAGTCAAAGTATGGAAAGAGCCCAAATGTCCATCAATGGATGAATGGATAAAGACAACGTGGTATATATATAAATGGAGTATTACTTGGCAATCAAAAAGAATAAAATCTTGCCATTTGCAACAATGTGGATGGAACTGGAGGGTATTATGCTAAGTGAGGTAAGTCAGAGGAAGACAGATATCATATGTTTTCATTCATATGTGGAATTTGAGAAACACAACAGATGAACATAGGAGAAGGGAAGGGAAAGTAAGACAAAAACAGAGAGAGGCAAACCCTAAGAGACTCTTAGGAATAAACTGAGGGTTGCTGGTGGGGAGGTAGGAGGGGGATGGGGTAAACAGGCGATGGGCATTAAGGAGGGCACTTTTTGGGAAGGGCACTGGGTGTTATATGTAAGTGATGAATCATTGGGTTCTACTCCTGAAGCCAAGACTACACTGTGTGTTAACTAACTTGAACTTAAATAATAAAAAAGGCTTGGATTTGATATTTGAAAGAAAAAAAGGAATAAAGGATGATGTATGAAGGATCTCATTCCGAGCAAATAATATTATACAAAGATTCAATGTGTTTGTGCATACATGAACACACACGTATGAGTTAAGGTCACGTATTTAAATTTACCCCAGGATTTGGGAGAGGCTATGAGTAATATCAAACATTTAGCATACTTCCTGGCACAGTAAATGCATATGTATTTCATTATCATAACCAACTTTCCTGATGGACATGACTTACTCCATTTCCTAAAATGTACAACCGAGATTATACGATCAGGAAGTTATGGCTGACTAGATACTTCCCTATGCCAGTAGAGCACATGGTTAGAAGAGCCCCCTCCCCATCACCGTCAACATCGTCACCTTCCTGCAAACAGGCACGTGCCATGAATCATAACAACCAGTGGTTTTCCACCTGAGATCTCTAGGATTTGTTCAGTTGGCATCCTTACCAGTGCAAACTGCAGTCATGCCGAGAGCTTTAACAATACCGTTGTCTGGGTTTTACTTGAAGAGATCCCGACTGGAGTGGTCTGAGGTACAGCCTGGGTGGGTGTTGGCATTCTCAAACCTGCAAGCATTTCTACTACTCAGTAGAGGCTGAACACCATGACTTATCGTCTTGTGCTGTAGAGGTCAGAAAACTGGTTACCATTTGGGGGTCCTTCACAGGTAGGGTTCCAGACCCCAGTGCATCTGAGTGAAGGTACCTCACTCATGTGGAATTGTGAGACAGAACTGAATTGAGGCCATTTATCTGCCGGTGGAGGCAGCATGTCAAATCCCTACCTCTCTGGAGGCTGGGAGCTGGGGCACCGGTGACTGTCTCTCCATGCCTTAGGCATTGCATCCTCAAAATGCTTCACTGGTGTCCTTTGGATGGCTTACACTAGAGAGTATTCCTTTAACCACACTAGTGACTTTTCTTCCCCAGATTTACTGACGAATAATTGATGAATAAAAGTTGTATGTATTTAAGGTATACGATGTGATGATTTAATATACACTGTGAAATGATCAACAGTCGAGTTAATTACTACATCTGTCAGCTCTCACATAGTTGCTTTTTTTTTTTTTTGAGAACACTAGATTTGCTGAGAGTAGATCTTATTTCTTATTGTCAAAATATAGAAGTTTCTGGAGATTTTCTTTAATCCTTGTTGACATATAATTGACACAAAACATCGTGTAAGTTTAAGGTGTGCAATATGCTGATTTGGCACGTTAATATATTATAACATGATTACCACTGTAGTGTTAGCTGATACCCCCATCCTGACACACCATCTTCATTTCTTTTTTTGGGGAGAACATTTAAGATCTATTCTTTTTAAAAATTTTATTTTTATTTTGGAGAGAGAGAGAGAGAGCACACAAGCAGGGGAGGGGCAGGGGAGAGAGAGAGAAAGAGGGAAAGAGGGGGGGGGGGGGGGGGGGGGGGAGAGGGAGAGAGAGAGAGAAGATAGAAAGGGGGAGGGGGAGAGAATATCTTATGCAGGCTCCATGCTCAGTGTTAGGCTGATTGGCTCAATCCCATGATCCTGGGATCATGACCTGAGCTGAAATCAAGAGCTGGACGCTCAACTAAATGAGCCACCCAGGCACCCCCTAAGATCTGTTCTTTTAAATGCCTGTTAACTATAGAGAACACACTGATGGTCACCAGAGAGGAGGTGGGTGGGGGGACAGAATAAATAAGGGATGGGATGAAGGAGGGCGCTTGTGTGGTGAACACCAGATGTTATATGGAATTATGGCATCACTATATTGTGCACCTGAAACTAATATTACACTATGTTAACTATACTGGAATTAGAAAAAAATCTATGTTAGCAAATTTCAAGTATATTACACAGTATTATTAGCTATAATCTCCATGCTATAATGTTAGATGTCTGAAACTTATTCGTTTTTTTTTTTAATTTATTTATTTTGAGAGAGGGAGAGAGAGAATGAACAAAAGCAGGGGGAGGGGCAGAGAGAGAGAGGGAGAGAGAATCCCAAGCAGGCTCTGCACCATCAGTGTAGAGCCTGATGAGGGGCTTGAACTTCCCAACCGTGAGATCATGACCTGAGCAGAGATCCAGTCAGATGCTTAACTGACTGTGCCACCAGGTGTCCCGGAACTTCTTCATCTTCTGGCTGGAAGTCTGTATGCTTCCCTCAGCACCTCCCCATTTCCCCCACCCCTCAGCCCCTGGTAACTATCACTCTACTTTTTGCTTCTATGAGCTCAGCTCTTTTAGATTCCACATATAAGTGATGTCTTTGTCTTATTTTACTTAGCCTACTAGCCTCGAGTTTCATCTGTGTTATCTCAAATGGCAGGATTTCCTCCTTTATCATGGCTAATATTCCATGGTGTATACATATCTCACTTCTTCTTTATCCAATCCTCTGTTGATGGACACTTACGTTGTTTCCCATCTTGACTATTGTGAATAATGCTTCCACAAACATGGAGGTGCAGATACCTTTTCAAGACCTCGTTTCCATTTCCTTTGGATATATATCCAGAAGTGGGATTCCATATGATACATCAATTTTTAGCTTTTTGAGGACTCTTCTTACTGTTTTCCATATGGCTGTACATTCCTACCAATGGTGCAAAAACATTCCCTTTTCTCCACATCCTCACCAATATTTGTTACCTGTGTTCTTTTCGATGACAACCATCCTGAAAGGTATGAAGTGATATCTCATGTGGATTTGATTTCCATTTCCCTGATGATTAGTGCTGTTGAACAGTCTCTCACCTACCTGTTGACCATTTGTCTGTCTGATTTGGAAAAAGTCTATTTAGGTTCCATTAAAAAAAATTGAGTTGTAGAAGATCCTTATCTATCTTGGATATTGATCCCTTATCAGATATGTGGTTTGTAAATATTTTTCTGTAGGTTGTCGTTCATTTTGTTGACTGTTTCCTTTGATAGACACAAGATTTTTAGTTTGATGAAGCCCCACTTGTTTATTTTTGCTTTTGCTGCTGGTACTTTTTGGCATCATATATACAAAATCATTGCCAAGGCCAATGTCAAAGAGCTTTTGCCCTATGTTTTCTTCTAGGAATTTTACAGTTTTGTGTCCTAAGTCTTTAATCCATTTTGAGTTTATATTTTTTTTTATTTAAAAATTTTGGGGGGCACCTCGGTGGCTTAGTCAGTTAAGCGTCTGACTTTGGTTCAGGTCATGATCTCATGGTTAGTAAGCTCGAGCTCCATGTTGGGCTCTGGGCTGACAGCTGGATCCTGTCTTGGATTCTGTGTCTCCCTCTCTCTCTGCCCCTCTCTTGGTTCCTCTCTCTCTCTCAAAAATAAACAAACATTAAAAAATTTATTTATTCATTTATTTTTGAGAGAGAGTCAGAGTGCGACTGGGGGAAGGGCAGAGAGAGGGTGACACAGAATCTGAAGCAGGCTCCAGGCTCTGAACTGTCAGCCCGATGCGGGGCTTGAACCCACGAACGGTGAGATCATGATGCTTAACTGACTGAGCCTCCCAGGCGCCCCATTTTGATTTAATTTTTGTGTATCGTGTATGGGTTCAATTTCATTCTTTTGCATGTGGATATCCAGGGTTTTTTTTCAACCCTCTTTACTGATGAAATCATGCCTTCCCCATTGAGTACCCGTGCCCTTGTCAAAGATCAGTTGACTGTATATATGGGAGGGGTATTTCTGGGCTGTCTATTCTGTCCTTTTGGTCTATGTATCTGTTTTTATGCCAATACCATACTGTTTTGATACCACAGTTTTGTAATATAGTTTGAAACCAGGAAGTGTGATGCCTCCAGCTTTGTGGTTCTTTTTGAGAACTGATTTGGCTATTTGGAGTCTTTTGTGGATGCCTACAAATTTGGGGATTTAAAAACAAAAGTTGTGAAAACTGCTATCTTACTTTTTTCTTTTTTTTAATAATTAGATTTGTTCCAATCTCTTACACTAGAGCTGGTGGTGGTGGTGGGGAATTGCTACACTATTTTAGTTCAGATACAGATTAAAATTCAAAAAAACATAACTTACCATAGACATTTGAGGTTACACATTGGCTTCTTCAAAGCCTCACACAGAAACTTCAGTCCAGTAATTCCTATGTGATTCAGCCCCAGATCCAAGTGCGTAAGGCTTGAATTTTGCTGGAGAAGTGTTGACAGATAATGGCAGCCATTGCTGCTTATGCTGCAGTACCAAAGCCTAGAAATCAATCACACGGAGAAAATGAACTCTGTGAGTCCTCCCTGGTGAGATGTACCAAAGCCAGGACTGTCGACCTCAAGCCATAGGTTGTACACAAGCTAGCGGACAACGAGACGTGGAAATGACATCACGGATGGAGTCACAATTACTACAAAAGTGATTACATAGGCTGCCCCCCCACCCCACCGCCACTCCAACACATGCAAAGGTGTCTACATCCTAATCCCCGGTCCCTGTGAATATGTCACATGTAAAGGAGACTCTGCGGGTGCCATTGAGCTAAGGATGTGGAGATGGGGAGATTACCCAGGTGGGCCAATGTAATCACAAGTATCCTTATAAAGAAGGAGCATGAGAGTCATAGCCAGGAGGGGGAGGGATAAGAGGGACAGAAGGACATTTGAAGACACTATGCTGCAAGCTTTGAACATGAAGGAAGGGGCCTTTAGGAACATGCAGGTGCCTTTAGAAGCTGGAAGAGGCCAGGAAATGGATCCTTCCCTGGAGACCTCAGAAGGAACACCACCTTGCAGACACCTTGATTTTAGCTCAGTGAAACTCATTTTGGACCTCTGGCCTCTAGAACGTTAAGACAACGAGTTTGTGTTGTTTTAAGCCTCTTCGTTTGTGACAATTCATTACAGAAACAATTAGAAAACAGTCATGTGATACATCCAGGGATGTGCAGTCATAGACAGCCTTTGAGAGGAACCAACATACACCTCTTAGGCTTGGAGATTTGTGAACTGATAGAAACTCCCAGGACTATGGAGTAACAGAGGAAGACCCCAGCAAGACAGACACATGAAATTAAGCTCTGACAACTTAGTAAAGTGGGGGCATGGCTCACAAAACAGAAACAGATGAGGTCCAGAAAGAAGATTTGACCTATATTTTCTAAGAGTCAAATAACTCCACCTACACCCAGTTGCAGATAGAACTTATGTTACATGTTATCAAAAACATTCATTTAAAAAACCCAAACACAGGCATGTGGGTGGCTCATTCGGTTAAGCATCCAACTTTGATTCAGGTCATGACCTCACGGTTTATGGGTTTGAGCCCTGCGTCAGGCTCTGTGCTGACAGCTCAGATTGTGGAGACTGCTTCAAATTCTGTGTCTCCCTCTTTCTCTTTGCCCCTCCCCCATGTGTGCTCTGTCTCTCAAAAATGAATAAACATTAAAAAATTTTTTTAAAGGTTAAAGAAAACCTCAAACAAACCTTGAAACCAGTGACATCCCCCAAATCCCTACAGATTATTGACACTGTATCTTGTATTTTTTCTTTTTTTAAAAAAATGTTTATTTTTGAAGGAGAGAGAGAGAGAGACGGAGTGTGAATGGGGGAGAGGCAGAGAGAGAGGGAGACACAGAATCCAAAGCAGGCTCCAGGCTCTGAGCTGTCAGCACAGAGCCCGACGCGGGGCTTGAACTCACGGACCGGGAGATCATGACCTGAGCCGAAGTCAGACGCTTAACTGACTGAGCCACCCAGGCGCCCCATATTGTTTTCTTTTTAAAAAAAAAAAATGTTTATTTTTGAAGGGAGAGAGAGAGACAGAGTGTGACTGGGGGAGAGGCAGAGAGAGAGGGAGACACAGAATCCGAAGCAGGCTCCAGGCTCTGAGATGTCAGCACAGAGCCCGATGCGGGGCTCAAATTCATGAACCATGAGGTCATGACCTGAGCTGCAGTCAGACGCTTAACCGACTGAGCCACCTAGGCTCAGTATTTTTTTTTTTTTCCTACTTGTATTTTTTTTTTTTTGTATTTTTTTCCTACTACTGCGTCTCATCAGATCTAACTGTCAGCATCATACTTGGGGTTATCAGAGGAATTAGTGAATGTTTGCATCTGTGTTACTTGAATCCAGGATACACAAATGCACATACACGCAGTATAGACTTACACCAGCGTCTGTAGTTGACAGTCCGGGTAACTCAAGCCCTCGCACAGAAGTTTCACCCCTCCATTTCCGAGAGCGTTCTTTGCCAAGCACAGGTGTGTCAGACTCTGGTTGACGATCAAAGCAGAGGAGAGCTCCTTGCAACAGGCTTCTGTAAGGTGACAGTTTTCCAACCTGCCAAAGCGCCATACAAGCAGTAAGACGGCGAAGACATTTCCGAAGCCCGATTTTCTTGGCCATCCCCAAAGGCTCGGGGTCCCAGCTGTATACAGCTCTTGTTGGGAATCCACTTCCTCTCTCATCCTGCGGTTAATCCTCACAGCCATGAAGGACCAGGAGTGAGAGAAGAAAATGCACGAGCCACCCGCCTGGGACCAGAAGCGGAAACCAGGTATCTACATCAGGGGGAAGTCCCATATGGGTCGCCCAGCAAATCCAGGTGTTACCAATGCTGTTCCCCATTGTGGCCCCAGACCCAGTGTGGAGATGCTCCACGGGAACGGAGGCGGCACTTACGACAGCCTCTGCAGGAAGCACTTGGGGTGTCTCAGAGTCTTGCACAGCAACCTGGCACTCTCATCTGTAAGCTCATTTGTTGTCAGGTTGAGGCATGTGAGGGACTGGTTGATCTCGAGGGAGAAGGAGAGATGGGCCCATTGCTGAGCAGAGGCAGAACAAGATACCAACCTGCAGGAGAAAGGGGAACAAGTCGTTCTTGAGAACCAAACCCTGGATAACGGTCTCTAGTTGTGCCCCTCATGCCACTCCATCATGTCACGTCCTGGACTTAATTGTGTGGAGCAGCCTCTAAGTGTGGTCCCCGGGCCAGCCGCATCATCATCACCTGGTAAGCAGTTAGAAATGCAAGTCCTCAGACGCTCTGGATGTGGAATCCACTGATCTCTGTTTTAGGGGGTCCTGAACCACCTGGAAGATTCCTGGGCCACATACCCAGAAGTTGCTTCAGAAGATCTGGGTGAGATCCAAGAATCTGGATTTTAACAAGTTCCTAGGCGATGAAGCTGCTGCTGGTCTGGAGACCACAAGTTGAGAACTATTTATTTGGAAATCCAATCAATCAAACATATCAGGCAACAAGTCGCCCATACCCTATTCCTGGAGAGAGAGATTCTTACCAAGGATGAACGGAACTTCACTGGGGCATTATGTGTATTGTGGCCTTTGGAGTGGGGTTTCTTACAAAAACAAAATCCCAGTTCTGCCATTTACAGTATATGAAACGGTGGCCAAGTTACTGAACTTCATCAAACCTTATTTCCATCTTTAAGTTGAAAATAAGTCCTACCCTCATGCTGAGTGTTGATTAAGGTTGATAATTCACAGGAAGTGCTAAGTGGACTGTATATCATATAGCTAAAACTTACTAAAATCCAACAAAAACACTTTTTCTCTTAGAGTGTGTATTCTCATAGACTCTCTATGGAGAATGGCTATAGAGATTCCTCCATAATAGAGGAATCAAAGTTAACCAGGGCACTGGAACACAAAAGAGAATGTTTAATGGCTTCCAATAAAAGAAGCTAAATTTATAGGAGTCTCCTTCTTCCATTGTGGTATTCGTTTATTCCTTGAGAATAATGACCAAATTATTATGTGAATGACCAAAGTTAATGACCAAAATCTTCAAACGGCACAATTTCTTTTCCTGGTGAATCCTCACAGGAAAAAGAAAGGAAGGTCTTAGGGATGGTGAATAGTGACAGTGGCTACTATCAATAATGCAATGATGAATACTTGTACTTGGTTTCATTCATTCCTCAAATCCTCGTGAGATGTGCACTACTCCATCCTACCGATGGGGATAAGACCTACTTCAACAGCCCAAGGTCATACCGGTAGAGGCAAAACCATAATTTGAGACCAACAGATCACCTTAAACGTCTTGCTATTGCTGCTCAAATGCGGTCAAGTGGGGATCAATGGAAACCAACGATGAGTGACGAAAATCATCGCCAGAGCAATCATGTGGAGAACATCCCCAAACGGGAGATCTCTCAACCCAAGAAAGGGGAAATCTGATGCTCCCAAAGCATCCTTGCCTGGACAGAGGAATCTGGACAAAACCTGGCATTCTGAATCACGACATAAGAGAAACATAAACCATAAACAAATTCTCTCTGATAGAGGAGGATATCAAGTTTCTGAGTGTTTCTTTGGACTTGGGGATCTTATGGACAGTTACCCAGGCTGTTCAATGATCAATACAAGTAGAAACTAAACTCCAACCCCATTTTCTGTCCTGGGACATGTGCCCTGTGTAGTACTGTTTCTAAGCAGAAATAAGGGATTGCCCCCCACCCCTAATTTATACAGAATTGATATAGAAGCTTGAGACAGCTCTGTTACATGCTCGGTTTTTCAGTGATGGTGAGATATACCTGAGGCATTGCAGATTACATTTGGGGTGTCTCAAGATCTCACACAATATGGGAAGCATATCATCCTGGTCATTTCCTTGAAGGGTCAGATGGGTTAGTGTCTCGTGACCACCAAAGACAATGCAGAAATCCCGGTAAGCATCCGCTGGGGAAATATTTTTGAGGCTAGGGCAATGAGAACAGAGGTGAAATGTTGACTTTCTGTATACACAGAAACAAAGGGTGGCAACAGGTTTAAACACTAGAAATTACTGTTCCCGTTTTTTGCCTTCGTTGAGGTATTTATTGTCAAACTGTATACATGAAGGTGTATGAGTTCATGTTTTGATAGACACGTGCCTTGTGAAATCATCACCACCATCAAGCTCAATCAAGCTAGTTAACGTACCTATCACCTCACATAACCACCATTTCCATTTTTATTTTATTTTATTTTTTTTGTGGTGAGAACCCTTGAGATCAAGCCAAGTCTCTGAGCACATTTCGTGTATCCGATGCAGTAGTAACTGTTGTCACAATAGTGTAAGGTTAGGTCTCCAGAACTCACTCACTCATTTTGCAGAAACTGGAGCTTTGGGCCGCTTGCCTAACATCTAATTTGAGAAGCCATCAGAAGCTTCCACTATTTTAGTCCTCTCAAACTTTTACAGAAGGGAAGCTGGTCACCAACAGACATTTCAGACAACAGCTCTTCTTCTACGGCTTGTTGAAAAAGATAAGGAAGGGGAGCAGTCCCTTTCCCTGAAGTGTTACCAACGGGCACATTTCAGGAGCACTACGTCCTGCTGAATATGGTGCATTCAGAATCAGGATCCCATGGAAGTGAGCAAGAACTTTTCTCTAGCCTGAGAAAGAAATCTATGAACGAAGACACCCGTAGCTGGAGAAGGTCTCACTGGTACCAACACCCCTTTGCCGCCTCAGTCAGGTTTGCTCTCCTTTCCTAACCACCCCATGCAGCCCGCCCACATGGGAGCTTGCAGGACGTTCCCTGCACAGAAGCCTCAGGTCGAGACGAGCCTCATGTCCAGGGAGACTCGGAAGTGCTCCCTCAGGTGGACAGGCGCACACTCTGTTCCAAGAACAAGTGTTTAAGTTCTGTGATGAGCCCCACCCTTTCTTTCCAACTTCGTTCAACTACACAGATTTTTGGATCGTATTCAGATCGACATACACCCAGCCCAAGCGAATTTTAACTTTACACAGCCCAGCTCTCAGACCAGTCTCAGCATCATCTCCAACAGCGTTCCCCATCAGGGGTGATTCTGTAAACTCTCTGGGAACACCTGGGAATGTGTGGACAGGTTTTAGGTTGTCACAACGGGGCGTGTGTGGGTGCCACTGGCATCTGGAAGGCAGAGGCCGGGGCTGCTGCTAAAAATCCTGCGATGCACAGCACAGCCCCCCTCCAGCCCAAAGTGTCAGTAGAGGTTGAGAAATCCTGCTCTATGTGTAGCCCTGTGGTCGTCTTAATGGGATTAAAACCTCCCCCAGGATCTGGATGTTCCTTGTGGGGTTTTGTGGACATTCAAGCCATATTTCACTTTGTATTAAAATTACTTGATTAAAAAAAAAAAAAGCAGAACAGTGGTTGCCAGGAGCTGGGGAGAAGGGATCCCGGGGAATTATTGTTTAATGGGGTCAAAGTTTCAGTTTTACAATGTGAAGGGAGTTCTGGAGATGGATGGTGGTGATGGTGGTGGTGGTGGTTGCCAAATACACTTAAAAATGCATAACTTTACACTTAAAAAAATAATGGTGAGTTTTATGTTATATCACAATAAAAAAAACTGGAAAAAATTACTTCATATGATTCAGTAGAATTCCTCGTGTTGAGTACCCACTTGGGACTCTGGGAAAGAAATTCAGGGGCGCCTGGGTGGCTCAGTCAGTTAAGTGTCTGACTTCGGCTCAGGTCATGATCTCACGGTTCGAGGGTTCGAGCCCCGCGTCGGGCTCTGTACTGATGGCTCAGAGCCTGGAGCCTGCTTCGGATTCTGTGTCTCCCTCTCGCTCTGCCCCTCCCTCACTCATGCTCTGTCTCCCTTTCTCAAGAATAAATAAAAAAAAACATTAAAAAAATTTTAAAAAAAGATTAAAAAAAAGAAATTAAAATATTACTCCAATATTAAAAACGTAAGAAGCTTGGCTGTGCCATGGGGGTCTTAATCCAGGGGTTAGCTTCCACTTACGCCACTTTCTGAAGATTATGGGTAGCAGAGGAGAGTTTTTCACAAAGAATCTTCACTGATGAGGTACTCAGGAAGGTCTGACTGATGTCTAGAAATACCAGATCCTTGTTGGAGTCGAATACGGAACAAAGGTCCATCCAGAAAGGAAGTACATATTCATCATTCTGGGACCTATTGGGAAGAGGCAAAGGAGTGAATTTACCGAATGTTGCTGGAGAGAAAACCAACAGTTCGCCATCATTGTGAAGACATTTAGGGTTGCTCTGGGCCTACATCCCTAATAAATAAGTGTAATTCTAAAAGTGAGATGATTCCATCAGTTAGCATCACTATCCAACAACCAATCGTGTCAACAGAGAAAGATAGATCACAACAGTCTAATAAGGTTGGAATAATCCAAAATTCTAAGTGGATCATTGATAAAGATTGAGAGTGAGGGGCTCCTGGGTGGCTCAGTCGATTAAGCATCCAACTTCAGCTCAGGTCAGGATCTCAGTCCGTGAGTTCTAGCCCCACATTGGGCTCTGTGCTGACAGCTCAGAGCCTGGAGCCTGCTTTGGATTCTGTCTCCCTCTCTCTCTGTTCCTCCCCTGCTCATGCTCTGTCTCTCTCAAAAGTAAATCAACATTAAAATAAAAATTAAAAAAAAACATTGAGAGTGATATACATGTAAATAGAGGATATTTGAATGTCTGATGGTGGATCCATACACATGATATTCTCAGTCTGATTTACAACTCTATTTGTGACCTAAAAGGATATCCAGGGTGCCTGGGTGGATCAGTTGGTTAAGTGTCCGACTCTTGATTTCAGCTCAGGTCATGATCTCAAGGTCCTGAGACTGAATCCTGTGTTGGGCTCTGTGCTGGGCATGGAACCTGCTTGGGATTCTCTCTCCCTCCGCCCCTGCCCACGTGTGCTGTCACCTATGCACACATGTGCTCTCTCGCTCTCAAAAAAAAAAAAAAAGTCCGTAAAAACTTGAGAAAATACAATCTTTTTTTTTCAATGTATGAAATTTATTGTCAAATTGGTTTCCATACAACACCCAGTGCTCATCCCAAAAGGTGCCCTCCTCAATACCCATCCCTCACCCTCCCCTCCCTCCCACCCCCCATCAACCCTCAGTTTGTTCTCAGTTTTTAAGAGTCTCTTATGCTTTGGCTTCCTCCCACTCTAACCTCTTTTTTTTCCTTCCCATCCCCCATGGGTTTCTGTTAAGTTTCTCAGGATCCACATAAGAGTGAAACCATATGGTATCTGTCTTTCTCTGTATGGCTTATTTCACTTAGCATCACACTCTCCAGTTCCATCCACGTTGCTACAAAGGGTCCTATTTCGTTCTTTCTCATTGCCATGTAGTACTCCACTGTGTATATAAACCACAATTTCTTTATCCATTCATCAGTTGATGGACATTTAGGCTCTTTCTATAACTTGGCTATTGTTGAGAGTGCTGCTATAAACATTGGGGTACAAGTGCCCCTATGCATCAGTACTCCTGTATCCCTTGGGTAAATTCCTAGCAGTGCTATTGCTGGGTCATAGGGTAGGTCTATTTTTAATTTTCTGAGGAACCTCCACACTGTTTTCCAGAGTGGCTGCACCAGTTTGCATTCCCACCAACAGTGCAAGAGGGTTCCTGTTTCTCCACATCCTCTCCAGCATCTATAGTCTTCTGATTTGTTCATTTTGGCCACTCTGACTGGCGTGAGGTGATATCTGAGTGTGGTTTTGATTTGTATTTCCCTGATAAGGAGCGATGTTGAGCATCTTTTCATGTGCCTGTTGGCCATCCGGGTGTCTTCTTTAGAGAAGTGTCTATTCATGTTTTCTGCCCATTTATTCACTGGGTTCTTTGTTTTTTCGGGTGTGGAGTTTGGTGGGCTCTTTATAGATTTTGGATACTAGCCCTTTGTCCGATATGTCATTTGCAAATATCTTTTCCCATTCCGTTGGTTGCCTTTTAGTTTTGTTGGTTGTTTCCTTTGCTGTGCAGAAGATTCTTATCTTCATAAGGTCCTAGTAGTTCATTTTTGCTTTTAATTCCCTTGCCTTTGGGGATGTGTCGAGTAAGAGATTGCTACGGCTGAGGTCAGAGAGGTCTTTTCCTGCTTTCTCCTCTAGGGTTTTGATGGTTTCCTGTCTCACATTCAGGTCCTTTATCCATTTTGAGTTTAGAGAAAATACAATCTTTAAGTAATTACATATCCGTATACACAGACGTATCAGAGAATGTTCATTTTGTTCTGGGGGTAGGGTTTGTGTAGGTGACCCGATTTCTCTATCTTTTTCAACATTGCTTTAATTTTCTTTTTAAAAAAAAAATTTTTAATGTTTATTTTATTTTTGAGACAGAGAGAAAGCATGAGCAGGGGAGGGGCAGAGAGAGAGAAAGAGACAGAATCTGAAGCAGGCTCCAGGCTCTGAGCTGCCAACACAGAGCCCAACGCGGGGCTCGAACTCATGAACCGTGAGATCATGACCTGAGCTGAAGTCAGACGCTTAACCGACTGAGCCACCCAGGCACCCCTGCTTTAATTTTCTATTTATGTGTGGGACGTTCACAGTAGGGGGGGGGGACTGATTTTCAGGAAAATGGTGCAAACACTCTAAACCAAGACGTGTCAGAAAATTAAAACATTTTAGTTACCGATGGAGAAATCCTGTGGGACCTAAGGGATAGTCTAATATCTGAAGGTTTTCCTGGAGAAAAACAAAGGTGTAAGCACCCAAGGAATAAAGGTAACATGTCACTGAAAAAAGCAGCTGGTACTTTCAACAATTTCAGAACTAGGCTTTTTTAAAATTTTTTAAAGTTTATTTAGTCAGAGAGAGAGAGAGAGAGAGAGAGAGAGAGAGCAGGGGAGGGGTAGAGAGAGAGGGAGAGAGAGCAAATCCCAAGCGGGCTCCACGCTGTTGGCACAGAGCCTGACGTGGGGCTTGAACTCATGAACCGTGAGATCATGACCTGAGCCTAAATCAAGAGTGGGATGCTCAACCAACTGAGCCACCCCGGTGCCCTTAGAAGTAGGCATTTAAAAAAAATTAAAAAAAAAGAAGTAGGCATTTAAGGGGCACCTGGGTGGCTCAGTCGGTTAAGCGTCCAACTTCGGCTGAGGTCATGATCTCACGGTTGGTGAGTTCGAGCCCCGCATCAGGCTCTGTGCTGACAGCTCAGAGCCTGCTTCCCATTCTGTGTCTTCTTCTCTCTCTGCCCCTCCCCCACTTGTGCCCTGTCTCTATCAAAAATAAATAAATGTAAAAAAAATTAAAAAAAAAGAAGTAGACATTTAAAACCTACTACTCTCCAGTGGGTACTGTGGCTACTTGGAAATAATAGCACGGAGGCGCAGAAAGTGTCTAACTTGCCCCACATCATCACACACTAACAGAGACAGGATTCAAAGTCAAAGAATAAGATCCCAGCACCTGTGCTCACCTCTTACCATCTTCTACCTATCAGCTCGCAACTGAGTTCCACTGATTTCCAATCAAGGCAGTTGGTTTTCAGAGCATTAAAATGTATCTGAATAATTAACTTATTATTTCCACCCAGTCCCTAAGCCTTTTGAGGGTGGTCAGTCACCCTCTCTTTTTTAAAAAATGTTTAATGTTTATTTTTGAGAGAGAGACAGATTATGAACAGGAAAGGGACAGAGAGAGAGAGAGAGAGAGAGAGAGAGAGAGAGAGACAGGAATCGGAAACAGCCTCCAGGCTCTGAGCTGTCAGCACAAAACCCGACGCAGGGCTCGAACTCACAAACCTCAAGATCATGACCTGAGCTGAAGCCAGATGCTTAACCACTTGAGCCACCCAGGTGCCCCAGTCACCCTCTCTTCTGAAGGACAATTTTCCTTCCTCCTGCAGAAGGCCAAGGTTATACAAGACTGTGTTTTGGGGATGCTCTCCCAGAGGCACTAATGGAGTCCTAATTTTATTTGGGTCAATGTCAATATCTTCCTAAGGTTCAAAAGAGCCCAGAGAAGAAATAGTTTCCAAAGACGGAAGCTTTGTTAGTAGACTTGACTGAAGAGCAAGTCCTACACACAGGAGACAGTTTGTGGTTTGAAATAGGGGAAGGAAAGAGAAACCAGACAGAAGTTAGATTTGGTCAGCTCCAGGGCCCTGGCTGTTTTAAGACAAGGTTATACCTTTGGGTTTTTTAGTGGTACTTGCCCTGAATAAAGACACATTTAAAACAAATGACCTAGGGGTGCCTGAGTGGCTCAGTCGGTTAAGCGTCCAACTTTGGCTCAGGTCATGATCTCATGGTTTGTGGGTTCGAGCCCCACATCGGGCTCTGTGCTGTCAGCGTGGAGCCTGCTTTGGAGCCTCTGTCCCCCTCTCTCTCTGCCCCTCCCCTGCTCGTGCTCGCTTGTTCTCTCTCTAAACATTAAAATAAATAAATTACCTATTGTAAAACTTGAGGCACCATGAAGATGAGCCATTATCAACCTAGATTTGTGACTTTTCTTTAAAAATATTTTTAATGTTTATTTTTGAGAGAGAGAGAGAGACAGAGAGAGACACAGAAAGGGAGAGACCATGTGAGCTGGTGCAGGACAGAGAGAGAGGGAGACACAGAATCTGAAGCAGGCTCCAGGCTCTGAGCTGTCAGCACAGAGCCTGATTTGGGGCTTGAACTCACAAGCTGTGAGATGATGACTTGAGCCGAAGTTGGACGCTCAACTGACTGAGCCACTTGGGTGCCCTGAATCTGTGACTTTTCAAAGAGCATGGTCTATGTGCTCTGGGGACTGAGGCGGAATCTGGGGCTGTGTAGGGTTAATGTCAGCAACTGTCTTATCAAGATAAGATAATCAAGGGGCGCCTGGGTGGCGCAGTCGGTTAAGCGTCCGACTTCAGCCAGGTCACGATCTCGCGGTCTGTGAGTTCGAGCCCCGCGTCGGGCTCTGGGCTGATGGCTCGGAGCCTGGAGCCTGTTTCCGATTCTGTGTCTCCCTCTCTCTCTGCCCCTCCCCCGTTCATGCTCTGTCTCTCTCTGTCCCAAAAAAAAAAAAAAAAAGATAAGATAATCAAGCCACTATGAGTCAAGTCATATGATTTTTGTCTTTCTCTGACTAATTTCACTTAGTATAATACCCTCCAGTTCCATCCATGTAGTTGCAAATGGCAAGATTTCATTCTTTTTGATTGCCGAGTAATACTCCATTGTATATATATACCACATTTTCTTTATCCATTCACTCATCAAAGAGACAAAACAGATGAACATAAGGGAAGGGGAACAAAAATAATATAAAAACAGGGAGGGGGACAAAACAGAAGAGACTCATAAATATGGAGAACAAACTGAGGGTTGCTGGAGGGGTTGTGGAAGGGGGGATGGGCTAAATGGGTAAGGGGCATTAAGGAATCTACTCTTAAAATCATTGTTACACTATATGCTAATTAATTTGGATGTAAATTTTAAAAAATAAAATAAAAAAGAATAAAGCAAAGATTTGGGGGGAAAAAAAAGATAAGCCACTAAGTAGAGAAAGTGATTTGATTAGAAGGTGTGTTGTGACTTAACCATTCTGCGAGTTGCAAACCAGCAATGCAATGCTATGGGGTTGCTGTGATGGGGCAGCACAGAAGGGAAAGTGGCAAACAGCATGTGAAAGGAACTTTCATGAAAAGCAGGAGTTTGCATTACAGACCAGAACGGTCATAATTAAACCTAAAGACATCCATGCTGCCTTTTCTGCGATGGGAGCTCTGAGAACCAAGCAGCCGGACTGTGGTTAATGAAATGCCGCTTAACACTGGTGCCATTGCTGGTTTTAGCCAAACCAAGGTTAAAAAGAAACAAAAAGGTGGAGGTTCCTCAAAAAAATTAAAACTAGAACTACCTTACGACCCAGCAGTAGCACTACTAGGAATTTATCCAAAGGATACAGGAGTGCTGATGCGTAGGGGCACTTGTACCCCAACGTTTACAGCAGCACTTTCAACAATAGCCAAATTATGGAAAGAGCCTCAATGTCCATTAACGGATGAATGGATAAATAAGATGTGGCTTATATATACAATGGAATACTACTTGGCAAGGACAAAGAATGAAATCATGCCGTTTGCAGCAACATGGATGGAACTGGAGGGTATTATGCTGAGTGAAATAAGTCCATCAGAGAAAGACAGATATCATATGTTTTCACTCACATATGGGTCTTGAGAAATTTAACAGAAGACCATAGGGAAAGGGAAGGGAAAAAATAGTTTCAAACAGAGAAGGAGGCAACCCATAAGAGACTCTTAAATACAGAGGACAAACTGAGGGTTGATGGGGGACAGGGGAAAATGGGCGACCGACATTGAGGAGGGTACTTGTTGGGATGAGCACTGGGTGTTGTATATAGTGAGCAATCATGGGAATGTACTCCCAAGGCCAAGAGCACATTGTATACATTGTCTGTTAGCTAACTTGACAATAAATTATATTTAAATAAAATAAAATAAAAGCTCTGATACTCTAAAAAAAAAAAAGAAACAAACAAGCAAACAAACAGGAAAATAGAGCCTATTTTGACTTGGGATCTTGGATGGGATAGAGACAGGAGGTTATTCATGCAATTTTGTTTTCATCCAAAGCATTTCTTGGAGGACTCTCCTGCAGAGGAAGGACTTAAATAAACCAGCATGTGGGCCTGTCCAAACACTTGGATGAGAGAAGAAACAAAATCAGAATATGGATGAAGGGATATGGTCTGTGGACTGCTGATGTTCTGGGAGGTGGAGAGATGTTCATGCCAACCTGTTGTGCTCCTAATGCTCCCTTGGCAGTGACTCAGTTTCATGTGGAAAATAGACACCTCCCCCAGGAAATCAATGAGGGCATTTTATTCTGGCCCCATGAATGTGCATGAGGGTTTCAGATACTGATTTTGGAGGACAACTTAGGGGTTAGGAAGAGGTGAGTGGATAAGATAAACATCAGTATCTTGGGGGGCCCTACACAGGACCATGAGCAGCGATCATGGATTGTGACTGTAGGACTTCACGAGCCAACGGACTTGAGTCTAATCCCACTCAAGCACCCTTTTCTGAAAACCAATGTCTTCATCTCGACACGGAAGATTACACGGCACCCACGGGCACCGGGTGAGCAGCAGCATTTGGAAACTCTGTAGGAGCTCCGTGGATGTTACTCGAGCCTACATCAAGAATAACAACGCATCACAACCGTCTGGGGCCACCCTCACGGTCTCTGTCCTGTTGGGCAAGGCGCCTGTGGAAGGACTCCCCTTCCATCAATGGTGGCATGGAGCCTTCCCACCCCTAGTTGATTCAACCTCTGACTTCACATCTTTAATGCTTTTCTACCCATCATGCCAAATGGGACAATCGCCCAGAAATGGGAAACCTATACAGCCCACATGTGAACTGAGACAGGCTGGGCCGTTTGCAAAAATTGCTCAGCTAAGGGAAAAAGGAGACAGGTCTCAAAACACTATCTGGTTCCAATGACCCCATTCCTAGTATGAATATAGCGCTTCCCACCTTGAGTGGCAAGCTGGCAGGAGAAATTGTGGCCAGAAGCCCGTTCTGACCCTCAGCCACACCGAGCGGGAAGTCGGCCCGGTTCCGGGTGCCGCAGGCTGGGAGGCTGAGGGCGGGGGCAATTAACAAAGTGAACCATGAGGCTCCTTACCCGGCAGCCCGGGCCTCGGACCCCGACGCGGTGTCGTCGTCCAGGAACACGCCCTTTTCCACCCGCAGACACAGTTTCTGCAGCCGTTCGCAATGCTTGAGGCAGAAGGACGCGTGCGCGAGGTCCGTGGGGTCTTTCAAGTGCAGGGACACTTCCGTGACCTGGGCCACGGCTTCCTTCACCAGCGGTTCGTCCTGCGATTCGTAGAGACGGCACAAGGTCTCCCTCGTGTCCGTCACCGAGGAAAAGGGGCCGTTCTCGGGGGACCTCACGGTGCACGCCAACAGCTCGCGCTTGAGCTCCGTGGACACTGGGCAGCCGAAGGCGGCCCCCAGCTCCCTGACCCTGTCTTCGTTGGCGAGGCCGAACAAGAAGCGCCCCACGTGGGCCAGGTGGGGGTTCCGCCGCCCTTCCTCCTTGCAGAGCAGCCTCCGCACCCCGCGAGCGCTCCAGCCGGGGCCGCCCTCACCGCCGCCCAGGACGTAGAGCGCGGCCGCCAGGAGGTGCTGCAGGCTCAGGTGCAGGAAGCGGTAGCAGCCCGCGCACTCGCCGCTCTCCTGCAGGAGGCTCCGGTCCACGAAGGGGCGCAGGTCGGCCTCGCGCACGCCCAGTCTGCGCAGGTCCCGGGGCTCAAACAGCGAGGTCTGCGCCCACACGCCCTCGGCCGCCAGGAGGCACAGGGCGCGCAGCGGGGCCCGGGGGCGCGGGCGCGGGCAGCTGCCCGGCGCGGGCGCGAACCGGCTGCACAGGAAGCGCAGCAGCAGCGACGTGGCGGTGCGGCACGTGCGACCCGGGTCGTTGCCCTCGTCCGCGGGCAGCCGCAGGCAGGCGCCCAGCATCCAGCACACGGCGGGCGCCGAGCCCAGGCGGAGCAGCGCCGCGTTGCTTCTCATCAGCTGCCAAGCGCGCTGCGCCTGAGCCTCGCCTCCCAGCTGTCGCCGCAGATACTCCCTGCGCTCCGGCTCCGAGAGCCCCTCGACCTCCACCAGGAGCGGCTGCTCCACCACTAGCCGCAGCTCCCCCAGGGCCTCGGGCCGCGTGGTCACCAGGAGCGTGGCCGCGGGGAGCAGCTTCCTCTTGAGCAGGCCCCCCAGGAGCACGGGCGCCGGCCGCCGCGCGCCCCAGTCGCCGCCCAGGTCGCGCGCCAGCGCCGCGGCGGGCACGTGCAGCTCCTCGAAAGCGTCGATGACCAGCAGGAGCGTCCGCGCCCGCGCTAGCAGCCGCGGAAGGGCCCCGCGCGGGCCCGGGGCGCTGTCGGCCAGCAGCTCCGCCAAGGTGCACGGCCCCCTGCGGCTGAGCGCCTTGCAGCTGAGGTAGAGGGCGGCGGGGCGGGCGCGGGCCTGGCCGGCCTGCGTCCAGTCCAGCATGCACTTCTTGGCCAGCGTGGTCTTCCCGACGCCCGCGGCACCGTGAAGCACCACCGTCTGTGCGAATGGCCCTGCAAGCATTTTAGCGTTACAGGATGGGACCAGTGTCTCGTATCTCTGGGTGACCATGTGGATGTTTTCACTGGCTTCTGGCCAAAAGTTCTTCTTCCTGCTTTGCCAGACCTCCTCTTCCAATATACTTCTATATTCATCCTGTTTACCTTCGGTGATAGGAGGTAGGGGATAGGAAGGACATAGCTGGTTATTCATTAGGGGAAAAAAAAATACTGTGTGTGTTAAGTAGGAAAGGAAAACTAGAGAAGTTACGAATAGCACCAGGCTCATCCAGGAAGACAGGATACAGACCTGGCTCCTCTCCTTTCGAATCTTCCTTCGCTTCTTCTGGGTCTGTGACATCTTCTCCCTGCACTTGTGCAAGTGCTGCAAAATACAAATTAAATGGAGCTTGATGTAAAAACAGGTGAACTGCTTTTTTTTTTTTTTTTTTTCCAGAGATACGAGGTTGCAAGGAGCTCACATTCTAAGTTTTTTGTTCATATGATGTGCTGGGAGGTATGACAGCTGGGCTTAAAGAGGTGACTAGAGCAAATGACATTCTAAACCATAAGAGACTCTTGGATACGGAGAACGGACTGAGGGTTGATGGGGGGTGGGGGAGAGGGGAAAGTAGGTGCCCGGCATTGAGGAGGGCACTTGTTGGGATGAACACTGGGTGTTGTATGGAAACCAATTTGACAATAA